>NC_092804.1:113383083-113745583 GCF_040954645.1 Diabrotica undecimpunctata | reverse complement strand
TTTACAATTGGCTGACATATGGTTACCTTCACATTTGACACAGTGATAAGGTGTATTGCAGTTTATCTTAGAGTATCCATAGAGTTGGCATCTGATACACTAGAAAAAATTATTTTTATAAGGTGGATCGATAAATATTTTCGCGTTGTCTGTAAATTAAATTTAATGTATTGATTTAATATTTTCATTAGGTTTTATATTAACGTAGGACTTTATTAGAGGGTCTTTTGTGCCTTATATTTATAATAATGCGCACTACATAAATGCCCATATTCTTTTATTTTGCTTTTTATTATATCAATAAACACTAAATTATGTAGGTTGCAAATTACAACTTTATATGCTCTATCCTCTTTCATTTTTGTATGTATAATGCACAATTCTGTTGCTATTTTGATGCCTCACCATTTTTCGGTATGTTTCAGGGTTCCTTAAATTTATTCTTATTTTGTTGTTTTGTATTGCTGTACAATAGTATGTTTCTGTTTCTGTTACTTCCTTTTCAACTAGTTAATCATGTTATTATAGTTTTGTTAGTATTTTATAAACTGCTGTTGTTGTCTTTTTCGTTTTTATTTTGTAGAACCTGAAATTTGTTGCTAGTTTCTACAGTAGAGACTTCATTTTCTGTTAAATACATGGTATTTCTTTTACGCTTTTTGGTACTTTTTTTATGGTGCGCCAGTCGTGAATGTCCGGTGACTCAGTATCGCTGATTTCCTCTGAAGATTCATCACTTGGTAAAGTCATGACATGAAAAGAGAAAAAGTTTTATTTTGGGTTTTAGGTAATGTGGGATTTATATTAGAATTGCATTTTAAATTTGGGGATGATTGTAATACTACTTCTTCTTATCTTCTTGAATGGCTTTACAATTCGGGTGAGTCTTCACTGCATCCACTATAGCCCTCCATCTTCTACAATCTTGCGCTTCTATTTCCCATTGATGTATCTCAGTCCTAGATAAATCAGCTTCAACATCATCCTTTCACCTTTTCTGAGACGGCCTACTAATCTTCTTCCATCTGGACTCTTAAAATCACTGTCTTTAGCACTCTGTCTTCCTCTGATTTCACCACATGACCTGCCTATTTTATCCGGTTAGCTTTTATATGTCTGACGGTCTGACAATGTTTTGAGTTCCGTAGAGAGTCACCAATTCAGCATATCAATTCATCTTTTTAAGGTTCAAATATCATTTCAAGAACCTTCTTTTTAAATACTAGCAGCTTATTTATGTCCCGCTTATGTAGAGTCCATGTTTTATTTCCATACAACTAGTTTCTATAAATTCTATAAATATTTTGTACCAAAACTGTTATGACATACATCGGGATAAAGCTTGTTAAAGAATTTCTAATAACTAAAGAAATAGGTCAAGTTTGCGCAATGGCTCCAAACTTATTTAAAATTTATTTAAATTCAGCACTACGATAGTGGAGATACACCTATTACAATAGAAGTATATCTGTAGATTATGACAAACTGTTCACTTTGAGCTGTTGAAAGTAGCAGAGTCAAGTGGGACTGAAATTGAGCATTGATATTTTAGATATAGTTACAATATACGTAAAACGGTTTACGTTAGTAAAAGATATCGTAGGAAAACCAAAAATAACATTACTTACGAAGTAGTACCGATGAATTTAAAATATATATAGACAAATAAAAGGTATATTTTGCTCATTAGTTTATATAGAAAAATAATTTTAAACTAATTACTTTTGCGTGCTTAAAACTTTATTTTTAACATTTAGTGGTCCTCTTATATTTTTTGTTTGTTAAAGAGGTTTCCGTTACTGACTCTGTTTTTGTATTGATAATTTCATATCATAAAGTCAGGGTTACTGTCTCTCGCAGCTATGTAGTTCTAAATAAAATAGTAAATAATAAAATTTTCTTAGAGATAGGAATTGTAAAATCACAAAAATAGTCATTCGAAAACTTCCAAGCAAGCTATGTTTCAGCGAAACATAAAAGTTGACTATATTCTGTGAAAAGTAAAGGCAATTTCATGTTTTTCGTTTTATTTGTTTTATAATTCAATGTAAGATCAATAAAAAATTATCTGTTTCTAGCCTTCTGCAAAAATTTTTCAGTACTACAATGGTTTAAATAAATATAAATCACATAATTCCAAAATCTAGGATACAAAGTTTATAATCCATTTAATCTATCGAGATTGCCGTCCTTTATATGAACGCCTTAGTCGTTGTGATTCAATGGTTTATACCGCAGATGGTTTTACTACAATTTCTAATTCAGAACGTAATATGAAGCACACAATTGGTATATTATATGACTAACAACTTTGCTCATACTCAAAGTTTAACAGTGGGAATAAAGTAACAAAAATGAAGATTAAAAATATCCTTAGGGCTAAATTTTAACGTTAATTTCACCTTTTTAATTATTAAGAGTAACTGTTAATAGGCTATTGATTAGGTTAAAAAAGAGAGCTAAAAGGAACTACAACGTTAAATGAGTCTTATAGTTTCATATGGTCAATGGACCCCAAAGTATAAAAACGCGCGGAGTGCTACTATTTAATGGGGTACCTTTTTGAGTAAGGGATGAATTAGTCTCTATGCACTAGGGTGCATTTGGGTGAATTATTGCACTTTTCGTAAATATGCAATGACACAAGAGTTGTTTAAAAGTAAATTTCCTATTAAAATGTCACCTTTTAGAGTCAAAAACAATTTTTTCTGACAAAAATATATTCAAAAGCAAAAAAACACAAATACACGCTATTGTTTTTTGCTTATACATTTTTTTTAGTAAAGTATAGGTATAGGCATCGCTGTACCGAAAAATAACTTCTATTATTCCTCTTTAAAATGACGTTTAATGGAAGTCTTTAGGATTTAATGTGTCCGAGGAATGATTTTTCAAAATTTACCAGTCACACCATTTTTGGCACATTTGCCCTATTTTAAAAACATTTTCTACACCTTTTTCCTACAAAGTTTTAGATAAATAAAATATTACATTAAATAAATATAAACAATTATTAGTGTTGAAACGGTCTACAGTAGAAGGTCTTAGGTATTATTTTAAACAAGATATGATTCTTAAGTTTTCTATTTTTAATAATTTCTACTTTTAAGGCTATTTTTATTAAATTTCTCATTTCAATGTGATTCGTCTTTAAAAAGACAACCACTTGCAATAAAAACAGTAAAATTCTCTCCCGTTAGTGATTCCAGAGTAAATCATGAGGAAAACCAGGAAAAAACTCTCATCATACTATTTCAACATGGTAAGTATTTGGTCTTATATCTAGTTTACTCTTAATAAATACCAAATTTTAATTTTATATGTATGTTATTTAAAAACATAAATAATGTGTCCTTGATATGTTATTGACTCACTACAAGTGGTATTTTCTTTTTATTGATTTCCTCTTTTGACATGGATCACCAAGTCCTAATGAAATCTTCTGAGAAATTTGCCACGCAATTGGTCTCATTTAGCATAATTAAAGCCGCTTCTTTGATTTTTATCTGTTTATCATCTGTTTTTTAAGATTATACCAGAAAATATTTTCATTAAATATTATGTTTATTTTTCCATGCATGTTTACACGTTCTAAATCTATCAATTCCTTATTTTTAATACTGGATTGATGTTTACTTATTCTAATATTTAATGGTCACTTAAATGAAAATTATCACATTTACAAGGTAGTTTATAAGTATATAAGTATATCAGAGTTGTTGGACATATTACTGAATCATATAAACGGTGAAGAAGAGACAATAAAATTTCCGACATTCTTTAATCTTACAGTGGTAGGGAATTTGTTAATACTGTTATGAGTAAGTTTGTCAGTTTCTGTCCAGAACTCAAAATTGTGCACGGAAAGCACAGTAAAATCCAGGACTTCGTTAAACGTTCCAATTTATTTAGAATTCAAGTTATTTAGAATATGATAGATTCTTGACTGAAAAATAATGTTTCAACGAAATTATCAGAAGACTTGAGATATGTCCAATTTATAAAAAACCACGTCTACTATTTAGAAATAAAATAATCGTCATTCAAGAATTTATTTGAAGTATAACCCAAGGTAGGACTTTCGATACCCTCTTTGCCGCAAGAAATTATAAAGGAACTTTAGGATGAAGATGACTTGAGGAAGGTAAAAGAGGACAATTGCAATGTTAACCTAAGAGAATACAGTAATCATAACGTTAAAGAAGTTAGTAACCGGTAAGTGCCAATAGAAACAAATTTATGTTCCTGTACAGCGGAATAGATAAAAGCAAACGAGCTCAGGCACGAGTAGGCCTCTTAATGCACAATAAATACAGTAACAATATTCAAGAAATAAGATACATCAACAAACACATGATGCTGGTTATCCTTAAACTTTACCAGACGATATTAATATTATCCCCGTATATGCACCGGATAACAGCAAAAACAAGGAAGACAAAAATGCTTTTTATGGGCAGATCCAAGATCTACTAGACACGACGATAGCCGGTAGTAAAACAATAATTCTCAGCGACCTAAACACCAGAGTAGGCAACATACTTGTGGCTAAAGTTACATAAAGATTTACCGAAGAAACGCTCAACGACAACGGAGAAAGACTTTTAGAACTTTGTTTAATGAATAACCTCCTCCAAATTAACAACACATACTTTGACCACCCAATACAACATAAGATCGCCTGGTCAGATACAAGAGGATGTAACTCTATGATTGACTACATTATAACAAACAGACAAATACACCCCAAGAATATAATAGATGCGCGCACTCTATCTTCTGCCAATGTAGGATCCGACCATGGCCTGGTACTAGGAAAAATAAATATAGCAATCACCACACAAGGCAAGCGAAATACAAAAGTAGAAGAAAAGGTAAACATAGAAAACTTAGAAGAAGAAGGGACACAAAACTTGTATAGAAACAGACTAACAGAAAAGCTAAATAGCCATAACCTAGAGACTAAAAGGAATATAAAAGAAACCTAGAAAGTTATTAAAAAATGTATCCTACAAGCAGCGGAAGAAGCTTTAGGTAAAAAAAAGTTAACAGAAATAAACGGGAATACAAAACACCATGGTACGATGAAAGGGTGAAAGCACTAGCAAATAAAAAGAAACAAGTTTTCCTTACATACAAAGGAGTAAAGACACTGGAGGCACGAGACGACTACGTGAGAATCAGGAATAGAGTAAACCAAAAAATACATAACATCAAAAAAGAACACTAAGAGAAATTTACCAAAGATATGGAATACGACCTCTATGGATCCCAGAAAAAGGTGTGGAAGATGATAAGGAGACAAAAAACAGAAATGAATGAATTTATACGCATAGATAACATTACGGAGGAATATTGGACAAACCATTTCACAAATTATATGGAGAATGAGAAGAAGTGAACAGAGAAAGAATCATTAACGAAACTCACGAATCAACTCACGATCGAATAAGAAAATTAAAAAACAGAAAAGCACCTGGTCCTGATAAGATAAACAATGAACTGCTAAAATAAGGAGGAACAACACTAGGCAAATGGCTCCTAAAATTATTCGTCGATATAATAAATACCGGAGTAGTACCAGCGGAATGGAAGGAAAGTCTCCTGCTACCGATACTTAAAAAGTGACACTCAAGAAATCCTGAAAATTATAAAGGCATTAATCTGATGAATAGTACATTAAAATTGTTAACGGCAGTCATAAAAGATAAAATCGAGGAAAAAGCGAACATGGCAGATAAACAACAAGGCTTCCGGAAGAACCGCAGCCCAATAGACGCAATTTTTATTATCAGACAAATAATAGAGAAGTCTATTGAAATTGCAAAACCAGCATTCATGTGCTTTGTAGATTTAAAAAATGCTTTTGACAGGGTGAAGCGAAATGACATCTTAAATTTATTACAAGCTAAACAAATAAACCATCAGATAATAAGGACAATTCATGAAATTAACAAGAACAACAAGACCAGAGTTATAATGCCAACAGCGCATGGTATATACCACATGGAAGCGCATAAAATTACGATACTATGCTATGTCGATGATTCAGTACTAATTGCTGATAACGAAGATGACCTACAAAGGCAGCTCCATACCTTCAATATCACAGCAAACAAACTTAATGTGAGAATATCAGTAGAAAAAACTAAATGTATAGTGATCAGTAAAGAGCCGCGTAGATGCAAACTAGAAATAGACGGCAAAATTGTAGAACAAGTAATAAAATTCAATAACCTAGTAGTAGAGATCACTAGTGACAGGGATATAAGAACAGAGACCACAAGGCAAGCACCAAAAGCGGCAAGAGTAAGTGGTTGCCTCCGAGAAACCATATGGAGAAACACATATCTGACCACGGAAAGCAAAATGAAACTATACAAGACAACAGTTAGACCAATCCTAACATATGCAGCGGAGACAAGGACCGATACAAGAAAGACGAAACAACAAATCAACAATATCGAAATGAAAGTATTAAGATCAATAGCGGGCATATCATTAAGAGACAGACAAACCAACAGAAGTATACGCGAACAATGCAAAATTCAAAATATTGGATAAAAACAGGTGGATAAAAACAAGAAAAAAAACTAGAACGAACATGTAAACCGAATGGAACCAGATAGATTAGCGAACATCTGTAAAAACAACAAGCCATATAGCAGAAGACCCGTTGGAAGGCCGCCAAAAAGGTGGATGTACAGTCAACAACGACTGAAACAGAATAAGAGGCAGACAAACAGGAGTGATCCTAGTCGCGCAAAGAAGAAGAAGAAGTTAGTAACCGAGAAAAAGTTTCTATATCTGAAAATAACACTCAAAAAGCTAGAAAAGGTGCCACATAAAATCTTGTTAAACAGGCTAAAAAAATGAAAGCAACTTCTGACAAGTCTTATCCACCAGCCAACATTGGAGATAATGTGACTATACCAAATCTGGGTAGTGACAAAGGCAAAGGTGATCTCAGAAACATCAATGTAGCCATTTTTCAGACAAATGAAGGTTTTTAGATTTTGGAAGTTGGCACCAAACATGGAGTACTTTAGAATCTATATTGTAGGTTATATATTTTTTTTAAATTATAATTTTTCTAACTTTTTGCAGTTCTGGAGAATATTTTTCTGATCAGAATTCGACATAATTATCAAACTTTTTTAGAAATAGCAGATAAACCATGGCTCTGAAATATTGTTAAAGGTTGCAGCTATGAGACAATGGATCATGACACGGTTTTATCAGATGCAGCTACAACAAAAACTGTTAAACAAACAGATGGAAGTGCAAGAGCGCAATGATATTTTGCAATTCTAAGTGCCACCAAAGTACTTCATATAAAAATAAATAATAAAATTAATAATCCAGGTATAATATTATGGCTTTGATAAAAAACAATTTTATAAAATGCACTTATTTTTTAGAATATGATTTTTTGTATTAGCAATTGTCCCTTAGAGTTTTAACAACAAATCATCGTTTTAATAAAAATATTTATTTTTGCAATTATAGAGTATTTTATTTAGTTTCGGATTTCGTCCGTAACATATATATCAACATAATATACAAGAACGCTATCCAGATGAGAGAGTAATAGACTTAAAAGGGAAATTAAAGTAAATTAAATGGGAAATAATTGGTCTAAGCGAAGTTCGAAAAAAAGGGGAAACCCAACTTGGGATTTTTGATACAAAAGAAACATATGAAAAATATTATCCGTATAAAGAACATTAGCTCAAAAGTCATACATTTAATTTACAAACTAAATAAAAGATATTTTCTAACAATGGCCCAGGCCTACGCACCTGGCGTCTCAGAACACAAGGAACATAAGTTTAAACATTTATACAACAATATCTCCAGAGTTCTACAAGATGTAAAATGTCAATACCAAATGCTCATTGGAGACTTTGATGCCAAAATCAAAAGTAGAGAAGACGACGCAGAGACTTCAATGGTCCTCACGTACTGAAAAACCGAAATAAATAAGGATGTACACTCCTGAATTACCTACATGAACATGATATGTATGCTATAAAGACGTTCTTTGAAAAAAGAATAGCAGAAAATGGATCTTGGTTAGCACAAATAAAAAAACAAAGACCGCTATAGATTTTATAATAAGTTGTAGAATATATATTGTTCGATACGTATATTCTAAACAGATTCTTGAAGGGAACCGACCACAGGATGGTAAGAGTAAAAAAAGCGAAGATAAACATAAACAAGATCAAAATAGCATGATTCTTAAAAAAACATCTGTGAAATGGAGAACTAGAGAAAACATAGAAAACTAGAAAACTGGAAAGAAATACAAATGACTAAATAATGATGATGATATAACTCTGAATACTATTGCTGATGTTACCACTAAGCAAGAATAATCTGTTTTCATCTACAATTTTTAAAGAACTTTTATTTCTCGCTAACTGGTTTCTATGAAATGCCGCTTCAAGGGGCTGGAAATAAATTTATCATCTTGGGCATCATTAATCCGATTATTTGATTCTGATTATAAGTACATGAAATAAAACTTAATTACTTTTAGTACCTATATTTAGGTCCACATTCAATTTATTCTTTTACGATAACATAAAAAATATACCCACTTTTAATTTATCCATCTCTATATTCAGCCTTCGTCAAGTTGATAGCGATAATATCAAAGATTGCTCCCCATGAGTAGGTATAAAATGAATTCTTTTGTTGGATGTAATGTAAAGAATTTAACATGTGCTTTTGAATACTGAAATTCTAAAGGAATAATTAGATCCAATTTAGTATCGTTTAGCCATTTTAAATACGATTTGATTAAACTTTTACTGACGTTAAAGATTATATTATTTTAATTAATTTGCTTATAAAGAAAAACTAAAATTTTATATAGATAATGTATATTAAAAGTTTAACACATGAGACTTTTGCGCTAAATATTGAATTTGTGTAGAATGATATACTCGTACAAACAATCGTTAAAAACATTCATAATAAAATACAAAAATGGAAAAAATTACGAGGCTCGTTCCATCTTTGACCAAGAACAAATTTATTGGCAAATATAACTTCAAATAATTACAACCAAAATTAAGGCATATATCACATTGTTTCACCATCCGATGTATACCCTGCTGAAAGAGTTTTGGTGGCTGGCTAGCTAGAATAATGCTATTGCAGTATTTTATATTTATTTTTACGACTAAAAACAATTACATTTTAACGCCTTTTTCAGTGATCCAAAGATGTAAAAATCACTAGGTGATTAATCGGAACAATATCCTTAATGCTCTAGTATACTCGAGAAATACGAAGTATTTCTTTCGTTGTATATTTTCTTTCACTACTTTAACAAAATGAGGTTGAGCATTGTTGTTATAATACGACGTTAGAGCTTCCCTAAACATTTTCGTCCTACTTCTTGATGAAGCGTGTTTCATATACAGATTTGCTTTGATATGCAAATGCTCTAGGTTCTGTAAATTCTATGCGCATGGATCCTTCATGGTCAAGAAAAAAAATTAACATGACCTTGCATGCAGAAGATTAAACCATAAACTTCTTTGTTGGCGGCGGGTTTGTGTGTTTCCATTGCATCGATATGACAGTTTACTGGGTGGTTAAAAATAATGGCACTGCGATTCGTAGCCAGCAATTACTACCGAAGAAACAACTCTACTACGTAGTAGGGTAAAATACGGAATAAGTAAAACTAAAAAAGGCATTGAAATACAGCCTGAAGAACACTGAAGTGGAAATTAAATTGGTAGTTCCAAATTACAGAAAAAAGTCAGACAGAGAAAATGCTACCATTAATTACGGCGAGAAGTTTTACATGAACTTGGTAAAAGAGGTCAAAAAATTAGACGTAAAAATAGCAAGGTCAACATAAAAAAATGAGAAATATAGCACAGTTAGACCTACGTTTAAAGCTGATAGAACCCAGGAGCAAAATTGCGGAACTGTCGATGCAGATTGCATCAAAAATAGGTCTAGATGTCAACTCGAAATTTCAAAAGGTTGTTACTAATATATGGACGCAAGCAACACGAAAGCTGAAATAGATAATAGACTAGATAATAATCAAACATGATACCACAATAAAGATCAAAGATGTGCGAGTCAGAAGAGGAGCAGAATGTGGAACGGACCATAAACTACTGACAACAAAAATGGGCATTAATTGGAAACATAAAAAGACCCCCTCTACAGAAGAATCGTTGAATACTATAAGAGAAAAACAATACAATATAGAACTACTCCAAGAACAATCAATAAGAGAACTATATCAACAACGTCTAGACCAAAAATTATTAGAATTTAGCACTGGTTTTGTACAAATTAGAAATACAGATGGAACTCATAGAAGCTACAAAAGCTGCAAAAGATGGGAACAAGAATCATAGCAGACTTCAGCACAACAAAAGGGCTCCTGCAGGGTTGTTCCACATCTCCAACCCTATTTAAAATATACTTAGATATAGAGAAAGCCTTGACAAAATATAGAGAAAGCCTTGACTACAAGAAAAAGAAAATGCAAAAGCATGGGAGTACCGGTACCAAACGAATACCTATATACGTTAAGTTTTGCAGACGATCAAGAAGTGATTGCACAAGACCAAGACGACCTCAGCTACATGATAAAGAAACAAGAAGACTATACCAAGGCTGACCTAGATATTAACCTTGCGAAAACCAAGTACGTATCTACAAGTAAAGAAGACATAGAAGATCAACAGATTGATGACAACGTATCAATCAAAGGAAAGGATAAATTCAAATACTTGGAATTTATAATTACAAAAAAGGTAACAACAGAGGAAGAAATTAAATAACGATTAGGACAAACAAGAACAGCAATCCGACAACTTAACCCAGTATGGTGGGATACGCACCTAAATATGAAGACATAAACACAGATTTATAAAACATTAGCGCAAAGTACTATGACATATGGGGCTGAAAATTGGATCATAAACAAGGAAAACAGCAGTAAGATAGTAGCAACAGAGATGTAATGCCTGCGAAGATGCTGTAGAGTAACAAGAATGGATAGGAGAAATAATGACGAAATATAGCAAAGAACATCAATAGAAAGAGACATACTAACATATATAGAACAAAAAAGACTTAAGTGGTATGGACATCTAAGAAGAACTAGCGACAGCAGATGGATAAAGTAAGAAACAGTCGAATTTCTATATAAAATCAGTAAAATTGAAAAACCAATTATTTTGGGTCATCTTGTCAAGGAAGAGAAATACGATATAACAAGACTGATTTTGAATAGATAAAATTGCGAGAGGGGTGTAGAAAGAAGAAATTATTGACTGAAAAAGCTTAAGGTATGATTTAATTAAATGTCTTTGCTGGTAGCCAACGTCCGATAAAAAACTTAAGAAAAAGAAGACCAGTACGTTTTCATATCTATCAAGTCTATGTATAAATGCAAGTATGGCAAAATAATATCTTGAGTTTTATGTTTCCAAATATTACATTTTTATTAAAATTAAAACGTCATGTCCTTTAACTACAGCAGTTTGTGATGGATTTTATAATATTATTTTATTATTGCTTAGAAGCGATAGAACATTCTCACTAAATCGTTTGAATAGTCCCGGAGTTGAATCAGTGCGTTTTGAAATAAAAATCTTTAATGTTAATAACTTTTATCGAGTTAATTTTTGCAATTTTCTTAATAATTGCGGGTTTTCGTCCTTAATCACTTTTAAAAGAAAAGCCAACTATCGGCTTTTTTATTATTTTTTTTTCACGCTATACAAAATAAAATATAGTAGTATTAACATGAATATTCAAGAAATCAATCGGTGATATTTCATCAACAGGTAAATTGGAAAAGTCATATCCAGCAGTAAGTTCTTTTATGTCGAAATGGTTTTAACTTGTTAAAGTACCTAGTTCCTAGCTTACAAAACTTGGGGTGCCGATGGTAAAACACTACTCATGTATGTATTGTTTATGTATCTGCCAGTATAATATCGTTAAACCCTTTAACAAAACAACTCTGATAAATACCATACAAGCTGAAATAGGTGAACCCACTCTAGAGCTTCACAGCCAGCTATTAAACTTTAATAAGACTTGTAGCATAGCTGTTAATAAAATAATTCCAATAAATAATATTTTAGACATTTTCATGGCTAATGACTCTTCAAAAGTTCAATCTTCCATTTTCCCGAAGAATTTATCAAGCAATGATGATTTAATGAACCTTCCTGAAAGCAATTTCCACCCTCATATCAATACAAAAATAAATTTTCATCTTCACCTTGTATTATAAAAATTTAAACAATCAGTTGCAGTCTATTACAATTTAAAAAAAAATAGCACCAACTCTAATCTTATCATACAACTCTTCAGAGATCTAATTAACTTCCATTCCTAGTACACAGTATACTATACAGACGCCTTTACTATACTATACGTATTACACTATACTATACTAAAATTAAAAATGAAGTCGGAGTGGCAATAACTAACAGATATTCTAAAACAGAATTTCAGATACTGCATCTATATTAACAGGAGAACGCTATGTAATTTACCAAGCGATATTGCACGCAAATGCAAATAAGATGAAAAAAATATTACACTACAAATAATCAGGAAAATATACACGCAGCATCCATTAGATTTACTAATAAAGAAAGAACCAAATAAATTGCATTATAAAAATACAAGCAATAATACCTGGTTGCACCAACAGATCTTAGGCTCCAGCTTAGCCCAGATCCGTTTATAGCTAGGGCCGAATTAACTCTGACTTACGTTGCACCACAACTTTCGATTCTTATCTAAGCACGTCTTAACTGAGATGAAATTTAAGATGCAATTCACGTGGCAACCATGTAACTTGTCAATTATTGGGTGACGAAAAGAGTCTTAAGATTTTTTTATTTTCATGTGCTAATTTAAATAAGTACATTTTTTAATGCTCTGTCATATGTTAACAACAAAAAGTCATTAAGTATACATTACAGTAAATGACCATTTACTTTTCTTGTACCTTTTTCTGGTAACGATCACTGCCTATCTCAATCAACCAATAGCATAATCTACAGTATATGCGTTTTTCTATATTATATGGCTGATTATGGTAGTTGTTGACCTTATCTTGCAAAAATGCAACATACAATAAACACTGACAAAGCTGTAATTTACTGAAATGTGTACTTAATGAGTTTTTCCTGTCATCAGACAATACATAGTTTTTTTCTCAATTTAAATATTGATTGTATCTTAAGTAGTAACTCTCTTCGTTTTATTTATTTTAGAGTGTAACAGATACAGGTGAAAATAAAAAAAAAATTATCTGTATTCCACAACACAACTTTAGGTTGGTTAGATTGCTCATTTTAAACTCAGATAGCAACTTAAGCTGAGAATAACGAGGACTTGAGGTTAGGATCGGTTCAAGCTAAAAATTGATCTAAGACTCAATGATGTAACTCGTATGTTTCGTAAGCTGAGCTTAAGACATGTATTAAGCTTAAGATATGTTGGTGCAACCAGGCATAACTTTCTCTGGGTCCCATCACATGTTGGAATTGTAGGTAACGAAGCAGCAGACAAAAATACCAAACAAGCTATAAATGACAACAGTATCCTCATATCACCCCCATCTGTAAGTACAAATCTAAAAAGCTGCTTTATAAAACACCTGTTAGACAACTGGAACAATAAATGAAAATCGACACCATCAAAGTTTCAGGAGATAAAAAATAAGATTGGACCATGTCAACCACCCGATATATCCAGACGAAAGCAAATAATTATTAGTTGCTGTTTACGACTTGGATATACCCAGCTTTCTCATAAACATTTGTTTAAGAAAAAAGAACGGCCAAGAGGAAAAGCGCGAAAGTTCAATCGTCACAGAATTAAATACCGTTTACTAAAAAATCTTAATGACATTTTAAATTTAAAAAACACTATAGATAACCTAATTTAGTTTTTAAAGACATTAATTAACTAAGCAAAGTGTAATTAACTGTCACCGTTTCGCTAATAACCTTATTAGGTTGAAGCCGGTTTTTCGTAAAAAAAATTAATCATTCAACCAACCATTTTTATAGTATTGTATTTATATCTTAAAATAAATCATTACATAACTATTATCTGATACAGATTTAATGTTTTTTGTTTGGTTTCCTAAATCTATTTCAACCAATATTCTGGCCTTTTGTTCATAATGACATTGCGTGATTTTCCAGTATATACAATAATTGATTTACAAATGATAATGGATTATTACTTTTTATAGAAAAAAGTTTTTACAGTCAAAGAAATACTTTTATTGAAAATATTGGTATTTAGTGAGTAGCTAATAATATGGGCAAATTAATTGTAAAAGAAGTGTTATAGGTAAAAAATCTAATGTATACTTTTGTAAGTACAATCTAATTCTGTTAGTGATTTTGCAGTAAATAAAACCCGCGAGCTTATTAGAAATGTATTAAAAACTAAAACAGCGATCCTGGAAAATCATTGTTTTTTATTTATAACTTGACTCATTGGTTGAGACAGTCATATATTATATACAAGTTTATTTAAAGGGTGCAGTGTATGTTGAATAAATGTCTTATTATTAAGTACAGTAAACTTAATTGTCTTTAACAATTGATGGTTTTATCATAATGAATTGCTCATTTTAAAACTACTTGACTTAAGCTTTTATCTTATATATTTTGTTGTTTTAAATTCGATGTCCAACCTATCGAAAAAATGGCCTAGAAAAACCGTTGAATTGACTTTTGAAGCGAATCTTCTATACTAACGTTTTATTCCTTTTTTGTTTACGGTAAACTGCTGAGATCAGCGTCACGGGATTAGAAGAGAAGGCGTCACGGGTAGAGTCACAAATAGCGGTCCCTCACATCAATTTACTAGTCTTGATCAATTCGTTTCTAGTCATCATATATTATTTATTCTAAGTATATTTAAATTAGAAAACTGCATAAAAAATAATTAACAAAATACAGACATAAATAAGAAGTAAAAAATTAAAAGAATATCTATCAATGAAAAATTTGATTCGTAACTATTGTCAGAATTTAAAAGTCACAAATGTCATCCGAATAATTTCAATACTAAGTCATCTGTTTAAATTTTTATGACAGTTCTCGTTTTAAAATAATTGCATATAAATATAATTATTATTTTTAAACATCTTAGTTTATATAATAATTACATTTACTATCAAATGATATTTCTTTATATTTTATCTATCGACCTTTTTCCACACAAGCCACTCGCGTATTAGAAATATTTACGAAAAGACGCATTATTAAAAACTAAGAACGGCAGAAAATTTGTTCATAGATATTGGCAATCTCAAAATACACTATGAGTGTGAAAACAATATTTATGATCAAAGGCTGCTTTAAACGAATAGAAATTATATACAGGGTGGTCCTTAAATAATTGTACAAAAAGAAACAGTAGATTTTACACTTTAAAATATTACTATTTAAGCCTAACTGCTTAAATAAAATGTTGATATTAAGAAAGATACAGTGTGTTAAAGTGCAAAATTAAAATTTTATTTTTCGCTATAACTTGCATTTTTGTAAACATTTATATGTATAAAAATTTACAACTGGATACTTTTAAATATAATAAATTATAATTTGTTGCAGACTTTGATGTAACTGATAGAGGGTGCCACTTATGCCACATATGTGGTATAAATTTGTACTTAACTTTTTTGCTCTTTAAGTTACCTGTATTTGAGATAAAAAATATTGAAGATACATTATTTTAACAAAAAAAACATATACTTGTTAATAAGTCCAAAACTCAACAGTTTTCGAGATAATCGGATTTTAAAAATCAGCTGCATAATTCTGATTTAAGGCAATTACTCCAGGCAACGAAGAAAAAATAGACAAAAACATTAATACTTCTGAATTTTGGTATAAAAACCTTTAACTAAAGTTAATAGTTAACGAAATATGAAATAAAATTAATATATCAGCAGGATAATTAATAATAAGATTTGACAAAATAACAGAATAATAGGATTTTACATCAAACATTTTACGTTTTATGTTAAATTAAAGTCATAGTCAAAACATTTTGTTTACAAATCAAATTAAGAAAAAGTTAAACTAAATAATATAACTTTTTGTCAAAGTAACTGTTCGATATGTCCACCATTTTCTTTAATTCATTTGTCAATATATTCTATAAAAGATTGTCTCATATTAAATAGCATCATTGGTTCTAAAGAAACTGCTGTAGTATTTATTTCTTCCCATAGTTGGTTGCGAATGTTTATGGGATTCTTATAGACACGTTGTTTTAATGCGCCCCATACACCAAAATCAAGCGGATTAAATTCGGGACTACGTGGTGGCCATAATGTATAATGGATAAATATATTACTTTGGATACATATCCAAATCTTATGATATATTATGGAACTACATCTTATTTGTCGCAGAAGTTAAATAATGTATTAAACTCTGATGTATCTTGTTCATGGGTTACTTACATATATACACATGGAATAACCTATCGATGACATTACTTATTTATATGATTACGTTACAGCTTACGAGTAACTATAATTACATCTCGAACAAATGGACTATTATGATTTACTAACGAACTAATATTATGCTGAACTAAATTTCCTGTGTGTTTATAACAATATTGGTTATTAGGACAACGATGATGTTTTTGTAAAATTGCTGAGTCTTTCGGGTTAGATTTGTATCAAAAGTATTATGAAACAAGACACATATGTGTTATTCAATACCTGTGCTCTAGTTTTTATTTGTCCTAATAAAAATTGGTAAGGAATATGACTACCACGACCAATCTAACGTTCAGAAAAGTTGTATTTAAGTATATTCTAACTGCCTTCTCTCTAGAATGTGGTAGTGTATCATCTTGCATAAACCACATATTTTGGATTTTTAGCATTTTACAATATAGAAAAAGTAATAAAACGCCATTATAGAAACTTAAGAAGCGATAGCAAATGGAAACTGTAAACATGATGACGGCCAACGTCTGAATACGGACACGGCACCTAAAGACGATGAAATATCTTTTCTCCAATAAGACATTAATCACCCATAACAAAGCATTTTGTGATGTTACATTATCATCTTTGAGTTGTTTTAATAAGAATAAACTATGAATTATGCTTATCTACAGGTATTCAGTGCTTTACCGCACAAACATCAAACTAAGAATTATTTTGAAGCTGACTTATAAAATGCATTTATCTCGAAAACGGTTGAATTTTCAGGTTACTAACAAGTATACCTTTTCTTTGTAAAAATAATGTATCTTTAACATTTTTTAACACAAATAGAGCTAACTTAAAGAGCAAAAAAGTTAAGCGCAAATGTATGCCACACATGTGGCATTTGTGGCACCCTCTATTAGTTATATTAAAGTAAGTATAAAATTATAATTTATCCTACTCAAAAGCACCCAACTGTAAATTTTTGTCCAAAAATATTTACAAACGTAAAAGTTAAAGCGAAAAATAAAATTTTAACTTTCCACTTTAACACCCTGTATCTTTCTTAATATCAATATTTTATTAAAGGAAGTTGGCTTAAATCGTAATATTTTAAAGTGCAGAATCTACGATTTCTGTTTGTACAATTACTTAAGGACCACCCTGTATAAGAATAAGATATAATATAATTCTTATACTCCATATAAGAATCAGACAATTGGGGATATTAGAAAAACATTAAGAGAATAAAAAGAAAAATTGAAATAAAATTTCACTTAAAAGTTTTCAAAAAAGAAGGTATTGTAATAAAAAGTCAAAGAAAGAAGCTGCTTATTTGACTAAACCACAAATCAGTGCCTCTTTAATATGCAGTAGTATTTGGTTATGTAGATTGAAAGAAGTAGAATACCAAATATGATAGTTTACTGAAAATAAATAAAATTATATCACGTTTTTCATTTATATAATATATAAAGCATTTTATAATAAAACAACCTATAAAGAATAGAGTGAAATTTAAGTTGACACGGATATTTAAATTCCATTTCCAAACTGAAATAATAATTATCTACAACAAATATTTATAATTTTGTGATTGCCTAACTAACTTTGCAATATATTTTTTAATTATTTCCGCTTGAATTAATAGTATTTGAAAAAAATTGTGTTTTAATATTGGATATAATTGATGGTAATATTGGATATTATAATGTGTGGTAATAATAAAACCTATATGCTACCATAACCTGTCTATAATAATAGGATGTAATAAAGGATTTTTTTATTAAACAGTAGATAAAGTTAGTATTAACGTAATTAAATATGCTAAAATCTTAAAAAAAGCAAGTGCCAGTAATATATTTCAAAAATAATAATTTCACATTAAAAGTTTAAAATATGAATATGAGAAAAAATTCAAGTAATCAATCGTTAGAGATGGTTTGGTTAAATATATACGATATTATTAGTTATACAGCGTGAACCTTCTTCTAATGGTTTCCAAAGAGTACATATTTAATCAATATCGATATAGATATTTGCCCTTTGTCTTTCCAGATCCACAACTTCCAAATTTTTTATAAGAAGTATACCACGTGGACCTCAATGAAGTATTCAGAAGTCCGTGGTTGTTATCGCCATAATGATATATATATATATATATATATATATATATATATATATATATATATACTACATATTTGTGAACATATATTAAATTGCTAAAAATGTTACTCATTTTAAACACAACACATGTTTCGGCAATGTGTAAGTTTTTTCCTTTATATATAAAAAAAAATTGTTTGTAAAATGAATTTCAGAAAAAGTTTGTAAATAGATAATGATGGTAAAAACAAGATATTATCAAGCTAACTTTATAAAGTTTGTTTACTCTGCTTGCTGTCAGTTAAAATTTATTTATTTAAGTTTTCGCTTTAAAATGTGTAAATTGGAGATATGAATAAGTTGGTTGGGTGGCAACACAAAGTGGAAACCTGTGGAATAATTCATCATAAAAACATTTCACGCAGAACCGTCTATAGAAAAATAACGGAGTGCAAGCATGGAATACCATGTCCACCAAATGTCCACCAAAATGCACATTGGTAAGAGAGATTGCCGAGGCGAGCAAAAAACCAGGTTGGAATGTAGACGAGAAGACTAGCTCGTCAATGCAGACCCTATTAGAGTACAATATTATTGGAAGTGAGAAGGAATGGTCTTAAAGATCCAAAGTGATGTAAGAGCTGCAAATACTCTTACGCGCAACTCCTTGGTATACCAAGATGAGATCAACATAAAAAAAACTCTAAAAAGATATTTACTATAAAAGTAATTGTCTTTTTCACTATAAGAGTGATTACAAAATTAAGAAAAATGATGGATTTTATACGGACAATGTAGACGAATGCCCTGACAATCTTAGATAAAAAACGTAAAGCGAAATTTGCAGATAAAGTTCTTGTCTAGTGCGCAATTTCTAACAGGAGTGTAACCTGATCTTTTTTGGGAAGAGTGAGGGGTGAAGCTCTAAATGGTCAGTCTCGTAATTACGAGTGGCAACATTTGAACGTATTGGGCGCAAGTGAAAACTCCATATGCAAATCAGTATTGAAAAAAACCTATTAAGTTAGATGAAGCCTGAGAAGATCCTCTGCAGATCTATACGTTTATTTTTCTTTGAAAATAGAGCTCAAAATCTCAAATCTATACTTATTAAGTAAAAAAAGCAAAACCTATAATTTTCCCAAAATTATTACGAAAAATATTAGAAGATCTTATCCTACGATATACAAAACGATGTCGGAATGTTATTTTATTAAATAAGGAAGAAATAATAACATGGCGACGTAATTATTTACATGGTAAGTCTTTGTTAAAGATATATCGATATATTTGCGAGCACCATTTGGTAAGGGTCAGCGTCTAATTGTCGCCCATACTGACAGTGATACTGGTTTTCGCAAAACATTGTACTACTATTTCGAGACTTTCACCTTACCATTGGGAGTTGAATCCAATTGAATTAATTTGGTCTCAATTGAAGCGATAATTGCCCGAGAGAACATAACATTTAAAATTGGCGATGTTCACCATATATAACACACCAGTGTAGATTACATACATCCCACAAATTAGGAGAACGCTGTTGTCCATGTCATGAAAATAATAGAAAAAATGTGGAAGTTGGTTGGGATAATGGAAAATATTATTGAGCCTGGAATAGTAAGAGTCGGCGCCAACGAGTCAGCAGCATCAATGGATTCCCAGGATTTTGGCGATTTATAAATAAAGCTGTACAAAATATGAAATAAAATTATTATAACTATATTAACATTATTTAGTAGAATTCACATAAAACTGGCAATTCTGGTAAGATTTGGTAATATATAGATTTGACATTTTTACTTTTTAGGTTTAACAGCCGCAGATGTTAATTTGTAATCATATATGACTTCATTTATAATTTATAAAAATATTTAGATTGTGAATACGACAACTAGTATGACACAAAAGTTTGTATGATTGTGAGAAATAATAGATGTATATACTCTCGGGCGACTTAAAGATAGTCGCCTTTTTTATCCAAAATGTTTAAGAATGAATTTATTATGTTTGTTTTAAAGATGCTAGGTACGCTAACCGTAATTTTAAATCACAGAATGCAAATTAATTTTCATTGTTGATTATCTCTTTACATATGGTAACTATAGGTAACTGCTTTTTTGAAGCGAAGCTTAGTTACTGCCGCTGTATTACTTTTTTCTCTACTGTAAAATGCTGTGACGAGGCATCACGAAACTAGCTCCACGAGAAGGAGCCATCACGGGTAGCGTCATAGAATAGCGGTTCTTGACATCGATTCACTACTCTTGATCAATTCGTTTCTAATCATCATATATTTACTCTAAGCAGGTTTAAATCAAAAAATGCATGAAATATGCTAATAAAATACAATAACTAATAAACATTAAATGAGAAGCAAAAATTTAAAAAATATCTGTCACTGGAAGAATCAATTCGTAACGATTGTCAAAATTTAATTAAACGTCATATATGTCATCCAATTAATAACAATAGTGAAGTGTTTAAATTTTTATATTAACTCTTTTAAAAATAATTTAATTTCGTAAAAATATAATTGTTATTATTTTATATAGTCATTAAATTTACTATCACATTATATTGTATATTATTTATACTTTATTATTAATATTTGGTCTGACTTTTACAGGTTTGTCATAAGTAAACAACGTATGCTTCTATGCTTTATCAATACGCTAACAGGTGGCATTAGGGGCAAACATAATAATTCATTGAATTTGTATAAAATTTAAAAAATAAATAAATTAAATACGTAAATAAAATTTCTTTATTAAATTTTAAATGTTATTTAAATTTTAAAAATACAAAGAACATAGTATGAAACTTTGCGCTAGTCTACAGTACCGCCTACTGTTCCACTTTTTTTTAATATATCTTGTCATTTTTAAACATCTTATTTAGTTTTTTATAATAATTAAATTGACTATCAAATAATATTTATTTATATTTTATAATTTCATATAAATACAACCATAATTTATACAACTATAAATTATACAATTATAGTAAAACATTTTAAAAATTTTCGTATTTATACAGTCACAGCGGAATAGCCCATTTGTGTAACTAACGAGGGGGTGGCCGTTAGGTATACAAAATGTTAAAACCGACCAGAATTTGTTATTTAATTTTTGAAATGTTCTTTTAATTTAAAAATACAGAAATATAGTATGAAGCTTCACGGTAGTCTACACTACCGCCTACTGTACCACTTTTCTTGTTTTGCCTCACTTTGCCGCTCACACTGTCTGTACATTGATTTTTGATCATTGATTCTAAGGATACATTTTATGTTTTAAATTTAATAATTTATCAAAGTTTTGATAAATACCAGTAAGCCTAAAAAAACATTTCTTGGTTTTTTTTTGAAAAATATTTTCGGGACATCGGTGATTCCACTTTCTGTAACTTAAATCATAAATTAAGATTTTAAATATGTCATTTGGAATAACTGTTCATTGGTTCTAATGAGATTAGTTAATAATCTTGTAATTTCAACTCACAGCCTGTGACAGAAGAAACCACTGGTCTAATAAGACAATTATCTTTCTATAATTTAATTAAAGAATAAAGTTTTGGAATACTTTGGTCCATAATTAAATATTTGTGTCTTTTCGAAGGCTTTATTACCCCTTTATAATTTAATAGTTGAAGTATATTTTTCTCCGGTTTTACAAGGTCGTAGCTACGTATACTCATCTGACTTATAAAATTAACGGTTTTAAAGTAAGTATCTGCGTTATTTAATTCGGTATTAAATATTTAAAACTATTATTGCTAGTATGTCTTTAAGTACTTTTTAATTCCGTACTGTTCTATGGAAAACGTATTAATAGTAACCCTAATACAAAAGGTATAAATGAGAATATTGGTTCTTAACTAACCAATAAAAAAATAAACGCTTTATAGTAAACTTGATACCTAAATATTGGAAATCAATAAGGTAGTTTAAAGCTGTAAGGTATAAGATTATTACTTTTTCCAATTTGCGAAATAGCCGAGAAATTTGATATTTTAAAAACCACGGTCATTATAATAGTATATGAAAGAGCTGGAAGTATTAGGATTGCCCATTAAAATCACAATAATGTATTTTAAACCTTTTTTTAAAATTAACAGAAAAACGTTTTGGCAATATATAATTGGCCCTTAGCTTTTAAAAACTAATAAAAATTTGAGGTTGGTGTTGGCAACCATAAAAAAAGTTACTTTGAAAAAACATTTAAGGTGTTACAAATATTGTCTAAAGAGGTATTTAAATTTTCGAAAAGCCTTATAATTTGCAGATATATATCGACATTAAATTTACGATGGTTTCTGGTTTGGATAAGATAGTATCGCCAAATGAAAGAAATTCTGCAAAGCAACCTATAAGAAAGTAATACAAGACGAAAATTAATTAGTGATGACGATGCTAATTTTTTCTAAGGGCTTTCTAAAATCCTGACATTAATAATATAGAAAGCATGTGGTGTTCGTGTGTATCAAGGTATAAAAAATGCTTATTAAAAGCTTAAAACTTTTATTTTAAAGATCTTTTCGGAATTGAGTCATTCCATCATCAGTTTAATAAAACGTTAAAAAACATTGTTTGGCCACATAAAAACACTGGAAGGACATCAGTAACAAAAACAATCCTCATGGAATTAACAAAGGTAAATGCAATAGACCGTTCTTCTTCTTCTTTAGGTGCTTTCTTCTTAGTGAAGGTTAGCGATGACCTCTGCAAAGTTTTCCCTATTTTGGGCTTTCCTTATTAAACTTTGAAAGTCTAATCCTGTCCAATCTTTGATGTTGCGCAGTCAGATCATTTGTCGTCTACCGGGGCCTCGTCTGCCTTATATTTTCCCTTCTATAATAAGCTAAAGGAAGTTATACCTGTCGTGTCTAAATATGTGTCCAAGATAAGACGTTTAACGCTTCTTGACAATTTCTGTGAGTTCACGTTCTCTATTCATACGCCTTAAAACTTCTTCATTTCTAACGCGGTCGGTCCATGGAATTTTCAACATACGACGAAATACCCACATCTCAAAGCTCTCTAAACGTCGTAACGAGCTGACTGTTAACGTCCAAGCTTCCACGCCGTGTAATAGTACACTATATACATAACACTTTATCATGCGGTATCGTAGGGACAAATCAAGATTACGGGTAGTGAGTAACTGTCGCATCTTTAAGAAGGTGTTTCTTGCCTGTTCTATTCTACATTTAACCTCTTGTTCTTGGTCTAGGGTTTCATGTATCCAACAGCCTAGATACTTAAATTTTTTCACTTGTTCCACTAGATTGTTGTTGATTAGTATGTTTATAACTGGAGTGTGTTTTTTTGAAATTGCCATTGTTTTGGTTTTTTTTACATTCACCTTAAGGCCGTATAGTTCTCCTTCTCGCACTACTTTGGTTAACAGAATTTGTAGTTCTTCTTCACTGCCAGCAATCAGTACTGTATCATCGGAATACCTGATATTGTTCACGATTTTTCCATTGACTTTTATTCCTTCTTGTGCTTCATCTAGAGCATGTGCAAAGATGTAGTCTGAGTGCAAGTTAAATAATAATGGTGATAGATACAACCTTGTCTAACTCCTCTTTGGATGTTTATGGTTTCAGTATCACCCATTTCTTCTTGGCATTTTTTGTAACTTCTAGATTATAGGCCATCTATCCGTTAACCCTAGACTTCAGCACAGATCAGAGGTAATGTAAGTCGACAAAATCTCACCAGCTCCGGGGGTCATGTTAGATGCCCCTATTTTTAGTTTTTATTAATTAGCGAAGTTAACGGTCTATTGCATTAACCTATGTAAATTCCATGAGGATTGTTTTTGTTACGGATGTCCTTCCAGTGTTTTTCTGTGGCCAAACAATGTTTTTTATCAAGTTTTTATTAAACTGATGCTGAAATGATTCAATTCCGAAAAGATCTTCTTTAAAATAAAAGTTTTAAGCTTTTAATAAGCATTTTTTATACCTTGATACACACGAACACCACATGCTTTCTATTCAGCAGGTATACTAGCCAATCCTGGATATCTCCACTTCATGGTTTTGTTCCAATTTCACTTTTAATTTTAATAATATAGAATATATCTTGCACAAAATAAAGCAGTGACTGAGAAACAACTATCAGAAAACTTTGTCTCTTCGAACTTGCAGTAGAGAGTGTGTCGGTTGAGTGTGGGAAAATGTTGATGACCGTGGGAAGAAGCGACATTTTTTGATCATTTGTCAACATTCTTTGATACACGCACGCTCAGGTGCGGCATTTAAAACAACACTGTAGTCAGTCCCAAAAGTGCTGACGTTAGTCAGAACAGACAAAGATAAACAGCGACTACAGAAAACAACAACATAAATGTCAAAAGTGTCAACAACAAGCATACATAATCGAAATAAATGTTTAAATTGAGACTCAATATGAGACAGTGCATAAAACTTCCAATGTACTTTTATTTTCGGAAATCTATAGGGTGGCCACTTTTTTGGCGGTCAGTGTATTACGGACTAACAATATATTTGAAGAAAACCAAGTTCATGGTTTTTGCAAAGCACAAAACATCAAAGTTAAGCCAGTACTAGACAATGCAGAAATTGAGCAAATATTTTCGTACAAATAGCTTGGAGCATGGCTCACAGAAGATACTAATCAAACAAAAGAAATAAGATGCCGCATTGTAATTGCATGGTTAAATTTTAACAGAATTAGAAAACTTTTCTGTAATCACAATATCCAAAAAAATGCTCCGGATAAGAATGCTTTGATGTTATATTTTCTCCACCCTTTTATATGGGATTGAAGCCCGGACACTGAAATAATTTAACATTAACAACGTAGAAGCATTCGAAATGTGGTATTACCAACGTATTCTAAAAAAAGCATGAATGTACCGCAAAACAAACACACAAGTTCTCAAACAACTAGAAAAAAAGCGAAGTTTTAAATTCTATAAAAATCAGGAACTCCCAATATTTGGGGCACATCTTGAGGGGTAAAAATACTAACTATTAAGAAAAAATATCCAGGCACATAACCAACAAAATTATAATTGCCAGTATGATTTCCAATCTCCAATAGGAGTGGAACTGGAAGAAGAATTACTTTATTTTAAGTACTATAAGTATTTATTATTGATTTGTTGTTACATATACCCTTTGCCTAAGTAGAATATTGTAGTCTTGTTTATTTTGAAAAAAAAATTACTAATTGTGCTTAAAAAAAATTCTTAAATGTGTTCGAAATTTTTCTGATTTTTAAGAAGTCAATCAGTCAATTTCAAGAAGTCAGTCAAGAAGTGATTTCTTGACAAAGAAGTTTGTTACACTATAAACGCCATATGTTTGTTATTCTACTTAAAATATTCATTTTATTTCCATTTGTTTTGATTTTATTTATAAAGTAACTTTTTTATTTTACTATTTTTATTCTAAAAAGAGTTGGAGCTCAACTCTTCAATTAATTCACTCTTCTATCAATTAAATATTTTTCAATTTTAATCTTTGACTTATATATTACGAGTATATTCTATTTCCCATACTAAGACTTCATTTCTTCATCATTCTGTTCTATGTCATAGACATATATATGTCAGTTTTAGCTTATAATAGAAGGATAATGAGTTTTTATTAAATCTTGTTTCTACTTAAAGACATGCTTCAGTTAAATTCAGTTATATTGTTAAATCTCTTCTAGGTTTTTATCTGGCCTTATTAATTTTGACTTGTCCAACTTTTAGTGGGACATGTGATACCCACATAAGTGAAATTTTTTGAGCCTCGTTGTACCCCACATGGACTTCTTGAAGCACCTGGTCGACAATGAAATAAAAACTGTAGCTGCTATTCACAACTCAACGGCTACCTAAAGATATATACTGGCAAGCATCTATATTCAGCAACTACCGTTCAACAAGCGATTCAACCGTACAAAGCCAATAGTACATACAATTGTTATTTGTACAATAAATGTGATTAGTTTATATCCTATTTTATTAAAACAAAACTTAAAACAAGAAACCAAAGATAGGTCTCGTGAACGCTTCAATTCAAATTAGTACTCTGCAAAATGCAAAACAGCCTGGTGACAAGCATGATACACTCGTCAGAGACTATTGATCACTAAAGCAGCCAGAAACTTAAATTTGCTAGTCTGTAATAGTTTATTTAAAAGAATGCTGCTGTGGTGCAATTCAACACCGGTGGCAGACACCTGTGTCGGATACTAGTCTCTTTATCTGAAAGGGTACTAAAAGAGAAATTTCCTTGATGAAGTTAACCTTAAGTTAAACAATATATTTTCGTATGACCATCTCCTTTTCTAGCTATATTTTATTTATTTTTTTTACATCTGACCTTCATTCTGGCTATAATTGTTTTATTAACTGATGCTTTAAATATATTAGCTTTTGTTGTGGAAATCCATTTCCTAAAGTTTTTTAACCATGATATTCTTCTTCTCCCAATTCCTCTATTTTTGAATACTTTGACTTGAAATATTATTATCAGTAATCTGTATTTAGTGCCGTTTCTCATTACGTGTCCCAGATATTCCAACTTCTTTCTTTTAATCGTATACATCACTTTTCTTTTTTCCCTATTCTTCGTAGTAGAGTATCGTTGGTTATCTTGACCGTCCATGATACCTTTAGGAGTCTTCTGTATAGCCACATCTCAAAGGCTTTAAGTTTTTTCTCCATCGCTTCAGTAAGTGTCCAGGATTCAACTCCGTAGTATAATATCGAGAATACATAACATCGTAAGAGCGTTTCTATTCTACATTTTACTTCTTGTGAGTGATATCATTGTTCGTTTACTATTGTTCTAAGATAGGTAAACTATTTTATTTGGTCCACTGGTGTATTCTTGATAAACAGTTGGACATCTCTAATTTTAGTTTTGCTAATAACCATAAATTTATTTTTTGATATGTTTACTTGTAGTCCAAAACTTTCACTTATTTCATTTACTTTGTTTATTAGTTGCTGTTAACTGTTTAAACTGTCTGCAAAATAACGGTGTCATCTGCATAGCGAATGTTGTTTAAGCGTTCTCCATTTGACAGGATTCCATGTTCGAAATTTTTCAATGCTTCTATCATTTTTCGGTGTTGAACTGTGTCAAATGCTTTTTTTAGTCCACAAAGCAGGTGGGTGTATATACCACAAGTCATATCTCTGCAACTTTGGAATAATACCTGTAGATTAAACACTACATCACTCGTACCTACGCCTTTCATGAATCAACTGTGTGTCTTATATTATCTCGTCGCATAGCTTGTATATTCTGCTATGTATAATTTTAAGAAAAAGTTTTAGTGAATCGCTCATTGGACTTATTAGAATAAATTTTCTACACTTTTTCGCTTCCTGTTTCTTTGGTAACGTAATAAATTCTGAAACTAGTAAATATTTTCGAATATTGTCTGTATCATAGATATTATTAAAGATTTTACATAGTACTCTTAAAGAATAATTTAAGAATTCCAGACTGTACTCCATCTGGTCCTGAAGCTCTCCCTTCTTTAAGTGATACTATGGCTGCTCCTATTTTTCCACTAGTATAGGTTTTTCTGTTTCCGTAGGTATTCGGGACTGGTTCTCCCTTTCACCAAAAAATAAATTTCGTGTGTAATTTTTCTAAGTATAATCAATACTCTCTTTATCTAAAATTACCTGACCTGACCTCTCCATTGTCATTAACAATTTTACTTACTCTTCTGTTTTTACATTTGCCTGTAATTTCTCTCACCTTTTTATGCACGTTGAAGTCGTCGTATTCACTTTGTACAATTTAGATTTCTTGGCATTTCTTCTTTCTGTTTGGCTTCTCTGATCTTTCTCTGTATATCTCGTTTTAATGTTTTATACATAGAGCTATTGTTCTTGTTTTTCATTCTTTCTTCCATCAGCTGCATAATCTCTGTAGTCATCCATGTCTTATTCTTACCTTCTTCGTTCTTCATAAAATTGTGTTTAATGTCGTCTGTCATTTTATTAAGGGATTCTGTCTTCTCTTCTGTGCTTTGCGTTGTATTTTCGATATCTTTGAATTTTCTATTTATTGTTTTGTTGACTTTTTCTTTTACTTCACAACATTTCAATGTTCTCATGTCACGTTTTTTTTACAGTTTTTCCGCGTGTTTCCTTTAACTTGTTTCGCAACTAGTTTACACGCCCACTTAAGGATTGTGGTCAGATTAAATATCAGCGCATAGGTAAGTTTTAACACTATTGAAACTGTATCGATATCTTTTGTTAACAAGTATATAGTTGATTTGATTTCTTATAATAATGTCTTCTCAGTTATATCTAGATGATTTTCACGTATACAGGCATCTAAATTGTAGTTTCTAAAATGTGTTTAGCACGATTAAGTCATGTTCAGCCGCAAAGATACTCATTGTTTCTCCTCGTTGATTTCTCTCTCCTAATCCATAAGGACCAATATGTTGCCCTTTTTTTCCGTTACCTATTTTAGCATTGAAATCTCCCATGACTATAAGGAGTTCATGTCTGGGTATATATATATCATAAGGTTGCTTATTTGTTTGTAAAATTCTGATATTTTCTCAGCACTGTGGTCTGCTGTGGATGCATAGACTCATATAATGTTACTGTTCATCGGTGACGTATTTATCTGCAACAAGGGATCGTTCACTGGTATGAACTTGTTGATATGTTTGGCTATACGTTTATGTGTGTTAATTCCGACTCCACTTTTATATTAACCATTTTATGATCCTGAAAAGTATACTCTGTATTTTTGTGACAGTATATATGACGGTATGTAGGACCATAGATTCGTCAATTTATGAAGAGTACAGCATTCGACATATCTGTGAACAGAAATAAAAAAGAAGCTTAAAGTTGAAGAAAATTATTCCTGGTTACCGCCATATTGGTGTATTATTTTATTTATAATTATCACCTGGATGGTACGCGTCAATTCAATTCATTGCTCTAACAAATAAATCCTCCCTGATAAAAGTTAAACCCTAAAATACGTGTAGAAGAATGGTGAGAGACTTAAATTCAATCGAAACGCTACAGTCTGTATTTACAACTGTTATTATTACAATTTTAATTTGATCTCATCTCTCCGAGTCTAGTATCTAGCAAAACATACACAACGGTGTAACACAATTCACGTGTAAAGTTTTACTAAATAATTGTGAGTAGTTTATTTTTTTTAGGAAATTTTTGGACAAATATAATACGTATTAAAACTCCTGGACTATAGTCAGTTATTTACATGTCCTAATTTTATATGTATATAAAAGTTATTTGCTTAGAACACCAAAAGGACCGCCTCTGTGCTATGCTTCAGTTTGCGCATATAAATCAGTTTTAATCCACTGTGTTTTGTTTAATCTCGCTCCTAAGTCGCCTGTATTCGTCTACTAAATAAGCATCAAGACCAATATAACACCCGCTTTCTACGTCATTTTCCCTTTCAAGCCGAACACTATTTGAAGTAGATTACCGAACTTGCCAAAAGAGCAGTATATCTATCGCATATTGAAAGCCACATTTAAAATTTTCATGTTCTAATCCTCTATAAATTTCTCTGGTTTAAAACGTAAATAACTTTTTACGTTGTATTTAAAAAAAATATGATTTTAGTAATTACATTCACTATTAGTAGAAAAAAACTCTCTTGGCATCACTTCTCTTTTTATCGTACACACCTATTCCGGTGTTAAGTTAAATTTTTATGCATGAATAGGCTTGAGATTTTGACAGAATGTAGCAAATAGATCAAAGCTGAAAATCTACTCTATGTGCTTTTGCTCTGGGAGTCATTTTTACCTCAACACGGGGGTCGAAAAAGGTTATAAAAAAACATGGTACATACTCGCTAGAATAGTGAATTATAAGACAAAAACCTTCTCTAAACTTTTTTCGAAAAATCAACATTTTTGGGGTCATTCGTGATTAAATGTTCACAAATTACACGTCAAAAAAGCATGTTTTAAACGGTTTTTCGCGAATAACTCCAGAAATTTAGATTTCTTTGGAAAAACTGTTTGAAAATAAAATAGAGCTTAAAAAACAAAGAGAATCGGATAAAAAAATTCAAACATATAATGTTCAATAACCGCAAAACGGTAGTGTTTTACAAAAAAATTATATATAAAGATCTGAAAAAGCCTTTTAAACAACTAATAAAGAACACTTATATTTTTTGTGACGCAGAAAGTAAAAAATCCAACCCTGCCAAAACTACACTGGTTGAATCTGTTTATTGTTCATTTACAATTTACTTTATTTATATACCAAAGTTACATTTTTGAAGTTTAACTGATTTAGAATGTTTAGAAAAATTTGTGTTTAAAGCAAAGACATTAATTTCGGAGTTTCTCAAAAAAATTCTATTTTTGGAAAAAACTCTAAAGAACATTTTTGTCTTAAAATTCACTATTGTAGCGACTACCTTGCTTTTTATAAGCTTTTTTTACCCAGAGTCGTAACTACCCCCAGAGGAAAAGCAGATATTGACATAGGGTAGATTTTAATCTTTAAGCTATTTTCTTGCGCGAATAATATGCATCTTATCTTATTCGCCATCTTTCTGAAAACTAAATTATTTATCGGTATTTGACTGGTATTGTACCTCAATGTATTAAATAATAGTTAATATAGTCCACCTGGCTCGAAACATGTACTTCTTGCACAAAATTTGATTATTGCAATAACTAGATGTAGTCCGGAAATTCACTAACATAAAATACAAGCATCGTTCAGACTAAGAGGATGCTAATTAAATTTCTTAGCTTCATTCCATTTCCAATTTTCATTTTCACTTAATATTCTAATTCCTATATCCAGACTCCATTATGTGCGATGAGATAGAATATAAATAAATTTCTATGCTACACTTCAGTTAAAAAAGTATATCTGTTAGTTGGCAGCTCTGCTCTGTTTTGTTACTTCAATTGTGTAAAGGCAAATTATATTTTTTTCGTATTGTCTTTTGCTTATTTAATCGGGATTTTTTATTGAAAATTCATTTATATCGTTAAATCTGTCTCTGAGCTCAATTATCTATCTATATTACAGGCCATGGTAATAAGTCACACCGTTTGTCCAGAAGGTAACGACGCCACCTAGGAAAGAAATCTGAACTATTAACTACTTGAAACGATACGGATGATTTATTGCTAATTCATTCTACAAATTGATGATTCAAATACTGTTAATCAGAAATATTAGTACTTCACAGTATTTGCACAAAGAATGCAGAAGTTTAAGGGAGGCCTATGTCCAGCAGGGGACGTGATAAATGAAGGCTGGATAATGATGATGATGACAGTAATCGCAAAATTACTAAAAATATAGGTTAGTGTAATTGTAAGGTAAGATAAATGACGTATAATTTATATTTATTATGTCACTGGGTAAGATAAACATACACTTACTCTAAAAATAATATGACGTTTAACAAACGTTAACGCTTTACCAAAATAGAATAAATTTAGAGATTATATAAAATTAAATAAAGGCAAATATAACTAAATAAAATTAAAAAATAAATTTAAACAGAATTACGTAAAATTAAATAGCAATCCATCATCAATCAATCTTCATTTTCCATGTAAAATCCCATAAGAAAATGCTAAGGTTCATTCTGTTCATTTCTTGAGCGCTTTGTTGTGGAGGTGGAATAGTTCGTCGCATCGTGACGTATGACACATTATTGTAAATAGGAGGAGGTAGCGAATATGTTGAAATAGAAAAACACACATTGCGGCATTGCTAAGAGGACCTTACATCATATCTACTTTCTTAATGGTCTGATTGGAGCGAGTGATACGTTAAATGAAAAGAAAGGATATCACGAATATAATAGAATAAAAAAAACAAAAAAGACGACTACCCAAAGGGCACTACACAGTGTGTTTATTAATAATGGTCGTATAGCGACAACGCGATATCATAGTGCACTATAGATATGAATTGATTTATTATAAGACAAATTTTGATTTATTGATTTAAATAAGGCTGTATACAAAATACAGAACAGCCGATCGAGTCCTAACATGCGACATATCAAATGAAAGGGATGGATATATCGAATACATTTGGATAGAAAAAACAAACCAGACAGCACTCTAATACGGGTGAGTAAATCCTATTCTTATTTTTCTTTACCTAAATTGAAATGGACTCACACTGGCGACATATTCGAGATTTTAGTATGTTACCTTTTGACTTATTTTACAAACAACGACTTTTATATGGAAGTTTTAATGTTAAAATATAAGACACTTATTTATTGTTTAAAAATATGTGTTATGAGATCAATGCTTGGAATAAGCTTAAGAAATAGAATAAGAAACGAGGAAGATCGTAGACGAACCGGAGTGGAAGACATTATCGAACATCTTACAAGGCAAAAATGGAGATGGGCAAGACATGTTGCAAGAATGAAAGACGACAGTTGGACAAAAAAATTGCTTGAGTGAAGACCACGGGCTGACAAGCGAAGCCGAGGAAGACCCCCAACGCGATGGACCGACGACCTCAAAAGAATCGTGACCAATTGGATAGCAGAGGCGCAGAACAGAAGCAGATGGAAAAGTCTAGAGGAGGCCTATGTTCAACAATGGACAACTCAGGGTTGATTGATGATGATGGTGATGATGTGTTTTAAAAATGTCTTCCGAACTCCAAACCCTCAAGTAAAATATATATTCAATTATATAGACGAGGTTAAATATACAGGGTGGTCCTTAAGTAATTATACAAAAAGGATGTAGATTATATACTTTAAAATATTACGATTTAAGCCAAATTGCTATGATGAAATGATGATATTAAGAAAGGTACAGTGTGTTAAAGTGGAAATTTACAATTTTATTTTTCGCTATAACTTTTATGTTTGTAAACGTTTATGTATAAAAATTTACAACTGAGTACTTTTGAATATGGGGAATTATTATAATTTGATGCAAACATTATTCTTACAAAGAAAAGATATACTTAATAATAACTTCAAAATTCAACCGTTTTCATGATAATCGCATTTTACAAATTAGCTGCATAATTCTGATATAAAGCAATTACCTACTGCAGGCAACGAATTAAAAATAGACAAAAACATCAATACTTCTGAATTTTGGTATGAAATACCTTTAAATAAAGTTAATAGTTAACGAAATGATAAATAAAATAAATATATTAGCAGGATAATTAATAAAAGGATTTGACAAAATAACAAAATAATAGGATTTTACATAAAACATTTACGGTTTATATTAAATTAAAGTCATAATCAAAACATTTTATTTACAAACCAAATTAAAAAACAGTTAAACTAGAGAACATTTAACCTTTTGTCACTAAGTGTTTAATATTTCCACCATGTTCTTTATTTCATTTGTCAATACATTCCATAAAAGATCGTCTCATATTAAATAGCATTATTGATTCTAAAGAAACTACTGCATTATTTATTAAAAGCATTACAAATCTAATAATAATTTGACATATTTAATGAATTAAATAATTATATTAATATCTTATCACATGATCAACTAATATGACTACCACGACCGATCGAACGTTCAGGAAAGTTTGATTTAAATATGTTCTTACTGCCCTCTCTCTCTATAATTTAGTAGTGTACGATTTTGCAAAAGCTACATATTTTGCCTTTTACCAATGGTTTCACATCAAACGTTTATTTGAAATTCATGTTGAAAATGCCTTTCTTTCCTTATGGAAGTATATTCAGTATGTCAGAAATGATATTTTAAATTAAAAAACCATGGTGTGTAAATTTAGCTTCGTTCGTAAAAAATATTCTACCGATGAAGGAGTGGTCAAGATTTTACCTGTTTAGGACTGCTGACAAAATATTTTGCACATGATAAAAATACGGTGTAGGATTTTTAAAGCTGAAGTTTTGCTGATTCCTAACAGCAAAATGAACCACTTTGGCCTGCATTTGAGACGAAAGTGATGTTTACAAGTTTGGTGATTAGGTTGAAGCCTGTTTGGTTACCTTATTAAATATTCCTTTTCATATCCATATTATAAAAATTATTATTTCTCGGCATTTTCGACTTCAATAAACCAAAATAAAAGATGTATGAAAAAAATCATTGATTAACGGAAACAAGACTTATTTTTAGTTATCAAAAGCATTCGTGACATCAGCTTACTATGTTAAAATTTCCCGTAATACATTGGGGTTGTCTGCTGGAATCAAAACTGGCTTCAAAAGAGGGTGTTAGGTATAGTAGCTGGCACTGAAGACTATGGCGAAGCTTCGTACTATGTGTTCTATATTTTTTAATAATATTTTTAACATTTAATAAAGTAATTTTGTTATTTATATTTTAAACAAATTATATTATATTAAAATAATTCAATGAATTATGTTTGCTACTAGCGCTACCTGCTAACGTACCAACAAAACACAGACCCGTCAAAGTGAGACTAAATATGTTAAAAAAATATAAATTTGATATTTAGTCATTAATTTGATAGTAAAGTTAATGATTATATAAAATAAATAAAATTTTTAAAAATAAAATTTGATTATAATTTAAAAATTATTTCAAACTAACGTAAAAAAAAATATATGATGACTAGAAACGAATTGATAGAGACTAGTAAATCGACGTGAAAACCGTTATTTCGTAAAGCTACTCGTGACGCCGTCTAGTAGCGCTTATTCCGTGACATTTGCCTAAGCATTTTACAACAGGAAAAAAGTAATACAACGACAGTATAGAAGTAATAAAGAAAGAAAATTGTAAACATAATGACGGCCAACGTCTGAATACGGAAACGACACCTAAAGAGGATAGAAACTTCTCTCCAATAAAACATTTAGCAGCCATAACAAAACATTTTGTACTGTTACATTATCACCTTTTAGTTTTTTTAATAAGAACAAACTAATAATTAATTATGCTTATCTACAGGTATTCAGTGCTTTACTGCACAAATATCACGACTAATAATTATTATGCAGCTGACTTATAAAATGCGATTATCTCGAAAACGGTTAAATTTTAAAGCTATTAACAGTTATACCTTTTCTTTGTAAAAATAATGTATCTTTAAAAATTTTTGACAAAAATAGCGCAAAAACTTAAAGAGCAAAAAAATTAAGAGCAAATTTGTGCCACATATGGCGCATATGTGGCGTCCTCTATTAGCTACATCAAAGTTTGTATAAAATTATAGTTTCTCCTACTCAAAAGAATTCAATTTTAATTTTTTATCTATAGATATTTACAAACGTAAAAGTTATAGCAAAAAATCAAATTTTAAATTTTCAATTTAACACCCTATATTTTTCTTAGTATCAACATTTTATTAAAGCAAATTGGCTTAAATCGTAGTGTTTTAAAGTGCAGAATCCACCATTTCATTTTTTACAATTACTTCAGGGTCACCCTGTATAGTTATTACAAAATAAATTTTTAATTTTGCAATTTTTTCTAATTCCATTCATACAAATAATACAAACAAAACTTGCATGTTTATTTTGTTTGAATCTTGGCATTTTTAAAGATAACTAATGAAAATATCACAAAACAATTAATAAGTAAAAGATTCTTGGAAGAGGAAATACTATTACAGTATGATTTATATTACCAATAACTTGGATAGAGGAGCCAACGGCAAAGAGATAGTCTCCAAACAACCATAATGAAAACTTCCAGCAGTTTATGGACATATAAACAAACTTAAAAGAAAAGGATATAAACTTTAATGTCACAGTAATTTGTTGAAATTCAAACAGTTGGGACATATATTAAAATTTTTTAAATAAGATAAAATAAGATAAGTGGAAGTATTTAGATAATGAAAAATAAGTTTTATTTGTGTTCATTTGTAAAGTTATAGGATGATAACGCAAAAAAGCTAACATTCCGCCAGATTGGAGTAAATCAAAAACTAGTGAATACGATGAGACAATAATTGTAAATATAAAAAGAATGGTACAGTAACCATAAATCAATATCATAATCAATAAAGTCAGTTTGTTATTTGTTTATATATTTTTTATATATTTTAATAAAATTGAAAAATTTTACATGTTGTATGACGGACTCCCACATCCCGTAAATGGACTTTTCCAACTGTTTACTGCGAACCACGAACCGCTATTTCATTTCGTGGCGCTACTTCCGTGACGGTCGTCTTGGCACTTTACCGTAGAGAAAAAATAATACTGTAACGATAAGACTACCAATGAGAATTGAAGTACTATTGTAAAAATAATACCTCAATCAACCATGGGAGCTTATCGTCTATACCTTGCCTAGCTCAGTATCTCAAGGGTGAGTTGGTCTTGTCTTAAACTAGGGATTGAACCTGAGTTCTCAGTTGATAGCAAATAAGACAAATTTTAACCAAACATTTTTATTTAAATGAATAAAAAACAATAATTAACCCTGCCAAAGCTTAACAGTTAATAAGTGTTACTTATTGCTTCGATGGGCTGCTTGTGTGTTCTAGCTGTTGGGTCCTCCAATTAGAAGTTGTGGCTTCTGGAGAGCTGCAGTCACACGTGGCTGTATGTCCTGATTAGTAAAATTGAATGTGGCCAATCAATGTGATCTGGTCAATTAAGTTGTTGATAAACCAATATTTCCAATAAATCCAATAAATTCAATGAATCCAATAAAATGTCCAATAAACCAATAAACCCAAGAGAATTTGTAGACCATAAAAATGAGTCTTATAATAATTTTTGCCTTCTTTTATAAATTTCAAAAAGAGGCAAAAAATAATCCCACTACAGAAAAGTTGTTTTGACAGAAAGTGAGAGACTGAATGAAGTTAGCACATATGTCATAGGATGTTGCTATAGATATCATGAAACTAGCTTGTCTGTCAACACGGAACAGAATAGTCTGCCGAACAAAAAGAGAGAGGGCGAATATTTATTCTACGGGACAGAAAGAGAGAGACAGAGGAAGAAAAGAAAAAACATAGGGCGCCAACTATTTTGTAAAAAATAGTAAAAATTAAACTTAAGATAAAGAAATTAATAAATTAATAAACAAATTAAAATGAAATAATTAATTAAATATAAATTAATAGAGATGTGACGTTTATAACGTTACAATACAATGCTAGTATAGAAGCTTCGCTTCAAAATCATATACGAATAAATAAGGAAATAAAGAGGAATAAAAATTAAACTGATGGAAAATTCAAATATTCCGCATCGGTAAGTATTAAAAATAATATCTAATAAAAAGAAAATATTATTTGGTATGTATACAAAACCTAGGGGATAATATCGGCAAGTTACACAAATTAAAAAGCATATTACTAATATGAATAATTTTAGAATAAAATAAGGTTAAGTTAGAGTTAAACTCTTAGAAAAGCTAATATACCAACTTTTTCTACCCAGCGAAAGATGTTATTTAGCATATTGACCTTGAGATATCTGAAACAGGTCTGACTAAAATTATTGAACCTCGAAAACAATTTAGAAATAATAACTGTTAAAAGAATGCTCAGGAAAAACGATATTGGACTGTTATTAACCTCCACTATAATTGTCGCTTTGAGAAGTTTAATGGTATCAAATCAGACAGTAATAGAAAAGATGATTTATAACGTTGATCTATAAACTTCCTTTCTCACAGTCATTCCATACTATCTTAATCTCGTTTAAATAACTTTAAACAATTAAAAATATCAACTTATGCCAACAATAAATCAAAAATTAGTCGTCAATAGAGTTTTCTATTGTATCTCCTGATTTGACTACATTATACAATTACAAAATCAAAATAACTACCCAACGATCTTCTATTTTCCTATCTTAGTAGAAAACAAAAGTAATAATTAGATTGTAAAAACGTTAAAAACAATAAAAAGAAGGTGAATAATTTATTTAACATAATTCTAAACAAAACAGCAGAAAATTAAACATATACAAAGAAAAAACCAGAAACACTGAATGAAACACCAGTAGCACTGAACCAGAAACTCCAAATCAGGTTGATTTTAAATTTAGTTTTGCTTTTATTTTAGATAACCGCAACTATGATAACGTCACTATGACATTGTGATGGCTTTATCTATTTGTTTTTTAAATGGAAACCTATAGTTTTTTGGTCAAAATTAATTACCTAGATAATAAAATTCAAAGAACAGCAACATGTACCATTGCCTTAAAGTTAGTAGTTTTTAAGATATAAGATGCCGAAATTCAAAAAATTAGTTGGATAGTTTTAAGAAACTATGTTTAATTTCTAACAGCAGGAACAAAAATAGCTATTTAAATAAAAAAGTTTAAATGGTAATAAATGTAAATTTTAAAAATATGTGATGGCACGATTCGTATATTTTCTGAGGTATACAATATATTCAATAATAAATATCCTCATGCAGAGCCAGTTACCAAATTAGCCATTTCTAAGATATTATAAAAATTTAATCAATTTGAAGATATTTAAATTTGCTTTTTTGAGCGAGAAAACGCAGATCTACTACTAATACATGCGAATAGATACGAAATATATTAAATTTATGAAATAATGGAGCAATGTAACAAAAATACATTTTTGCTAACAATTTACCCTATTTTCGTAGACAGAAATCTTACTGATGCAAAACATTTAGACGTGTAAAGACAGCAAAGGGAATATAACAAATTAAAAATATATGTCACTCGACCAATTTTATCTGTTTCGTACTGAAATTTGTGCCATTCGACCTGAAAATATCTTGCTTGAATTCAAGAAAATATTGGTTTTTTGCCTAGAAGTGAGCGGTTTCTAATTTGAGTATCCTATTTAATCAGTTTTTTTTTATTTAAGTAGCTCATACTTTTGTGTCGCTTGTAAAATATTTAACATAGTTTTTTTTTAATTTCTTACCTTTTTAAATTTTAACGTCCTACTAACTTAAAAACTACTAACTTTAGGACTGATATTAACTACTAATTCGTGAGCAGAGGTACGGGTAAGTACATCAATGTTACCTTGCCTACATAGGGAGTAACAGCAAAAACAAAAGATTGGTCGGTCTTGTCAAACTCTACTGTAACGGAACATTAGTATATCGGATTATTAGAAATTCTACGGGAGCAGGAACTACGAAAAAGGTTCGTGCATCAGGGATGTCCAGAGTCGGATGCGGTGGTAGAAACGACTGAAAGATAAATGAGGAATTCATTAAATTAAGAGTAGGTATAATACAGGGACCAACGCTGGATAGTGCGGACCTGAGTGTGGACATCGATAGGCTCAGAGATGAATTTATAGCCAAGAAAGAAAAAACTATACAAAAAAATCGTACAGAAAGAATAAGGCACTGGAAAAACCTATGTGACAAGCTGAACGAGGATCTTTGGTCAGAGATATGCAAAAGCAAAATCTTAAGGTAACACGCGAGCTTTTTCCGTCCAACAGAGAGAAGGAGCATGGTTGAGAAGGGCTCGCTCGTTGACGTAACGGCTGGAGTCCCACAGGGTTCGATCTTTGGTCTGACGCCTTGAAATCTGGCATATAACGGGTTTATGAACTTCAAATACGGAAAAGGTATAACCCTCTTCGCCTTTGCAAAGGATCTCCCTGTACTGGTAGTAGCGTGGGATGGGCCAGATCTCCGATTTCCAGTAAGACATACAGGCAACGTCGTGAAGGATTGGATGGCAAATCACGGATTGAAACTTGCGGCAAAGAAGACCGAAGCTAGCACTCTGAAGGGTAAAGGGAAAAGGCAAGTGATAGAACTCCAATGTGCAGGAGGACAGATAACATCAAAAAAATGCATTAAATATCTGGGATGACGCTACACCAATAAGGCAAACAAGGGGGGGCATATACGGGTGGTAGCCAGGGTGGCAGCGAAGAATGCTACTGCGCTGCAAAGGGTGATGCCTAACATTGGAGGACTCAGCTCAGGAAGAAGAAGGGTCCTACGTGGTGTTGTGCAGTAAATCATCCTTTACGCGCCATTAGTCTGGAGTAGGGTGGTAAAGATACCGACCTGCAAGGGGCTCATGATACAAGTAGACAGAATAGTAGACAGAAGTAGTAGAAAGGAGTAGACAGTCTGTTGCGAGTCGCTTGCACTATAGGATTATATATGAGACGGCCTTGTGGACTATCACTGGTTGCGTTTCTCTGCGTGTGTTAAGCAGTATAAAGGAATATATATATATATATATATATATATATATATATATATATATATATATATATACATATATATATTATAATATATATATATATATATATATATATATATATATAATATAATATATATATATATATATATATATATATATAATGCAGCTAAATATAATACAGGAAATATTTAATAATAAGTTTTTGACAATGTTTTTTCAAAAGTTTTTTAATAAACAAAAAAAAAACAAATAATACACTAAGTACATAAAGTATAATAGTACAGGTAAAAGTAGTATTTATTTTTTTAAAATCTAAATATCGTTATTGGAAAAGAAACAATAAATAGGTTAAATTTTACTATTTAATCATTTAATAAACAAGTAAAAATTATTAATGTAATATATTTTTGGAATCAGACTCTTTTAAAATGAAGTTTAACTTGACATCCTCGCATGATAAAGTATCAAATACGTATTTTTATCAAAATACGTAAATTTTGATAATACTGTTAGATATACAAGTTTAATAATCGACGTACCCGCCACTTTATTTTATTTCTAAACTAAACGAGTTGACCGAGAGGGAAAAACTTTACTACTAAAACTTTAAGATACTGGAATATCCTGCGGAAATATGCACTTTCTTTGACAGTTGTGATCTTTTTTTGGTACTTAACAGTTTTTTAAACCAGTTTGTTCTTAGCTTTCTTGCTATTGTCCTGAATCTATTATGTTGTGGCATCTCAAAGGCCATTTACTTTTTTAGTACCAATAACTAAACCACAATTTTGCTTTAAAATAATTCTTTTTTGAGGTTTATTTTAAAGTAAGAATTAAAATAGTAAATTCTAGTTAAGCAAATTCGGTTCCCATAATTTTGTAAAATATTAATTAATTCTTTTATAATTTAGACAATTTAACAAAAGAAAATTAGGGAGAAATTTATATAAAGACCTTCAGCTTATAATTCCTCATACGCCATGGTTCCTTTATTTTATATAAAAAAGATGAAATCAGAATTATGTGCAGAATTAGATAGATTTTTTTGCTAGCACCTTCCAATTAAACTTTGTAAATTCCTCAAACTACGAGTGTGAAGAATATGGCATACACATACGTGAACATCTGGTATTAAACTTTAATAAAAATAGAATGAAAACCATTTTTTTTATTGTAGCAAATATAAAGATAAACTTAAATATAATATATAAAAACTTATGAAAAATAATAAATAAATATTGGAAAAAGTACATTCACAAGAAAAAGGATGAAAATATAAATTTTAAACGTTTAGTAATAGGCGAGGAAATTAAGCGATAAACCTACCAAATTTTTGCAGTAGGATGGATCTTAATGAAAATTTTTGCATTAGTTTTGTATGTCAGGAAATTTTGTGAACAAAAATGATGATATGGAAACTAAAGTGGCAATATTGAACAAGCAAAATGCATTTTCCAAAGTGCATTTCAAAGTGTTGAAAAATCATAAATATGTAAATCGGAAATATTTTATGGAAATGAGTTACTTCACATGAATATCATGATGGCGATGTTCTCCAAGGTAAGTGGCTGGGCATCGTCTCCTGAAGTTATTTTGGAAATTCGATACTTAAACAGTGCATATCGGTTACTCGATGGTTTTCGGATCGCTGAAAACTAATATTATATCTGCAATGGTGTCCGAGGCAGCCTGTGCTCAAGAAAGTGCTGGTTTTTTAAAGTTGAGTATCATAGACAAACAGTTTGCACTCATTTTGTATTGAATTTTAACAAAACCCTAAGATAAGGAGCCTGTCCTGGGCACCAGGTGCCTCGCATACCATCGCCGACATGATATTAGTGTTCAGCGACCAAAGAAACTCCCCAAGTATTAATATTACACTAATGTGGTATTGAATTGTCACAAATCTTCAGGAGACCAGGCCTGTTCTGAGTATCAGGGGCATCGGAGATCATCAACGTCATATTATTCGTGATCAGAGATAACAAGTTAGCACCGATTTTTGAAGAAATTTTTACAAAACTTTAAAAAAAAGGCCCGTTTTGGGCACCAGGTTTCTTAAACATTATCGCCAACATAATGTCAATGTTTAACAACCCCAAAAATCACGAAGTAATAAATTTTTACCGATTTTGTATCAAATTTCTACAAAACACGAAGAGCAGAGACCGTCCTGGACACCAGGTGCCTCGTACATATTATATCATCGTTGACATGATATTAGTTTTCCATGACGTCAAAAAAACCCGAGTAGTATTATTGAACTCATCTCCGTCAATTATTTCCCAAATACAAATTTATCATTTTTCATTACTTCGAAATGAACTTTAAAAAATGCATTTTCCTTGTTCAATAATGCAATTTTCATTTCGAATGCAAAAGTTTCAATAAGATCGATCCTGTTTTATTGCCTCGCGTATAAACTGGAAAGCTGTGTACGAAACAGTAACATGTAATTTGTAAGAAGAAGGTTTACCAGTTGTGTATTGTTGATTTTCTTATTTTAATTACATTGTTTCTATAATTAATTTTTTTTGTTCTCAAGAAATCAAAGTTACATATTAAAAGGTGACTTAAGGTACTTTCACAGTCAGTATTTTAACCATAGCACACAACACAAATTTTAATAAGTTACGTCATAATGTTAATTTCAAATACTAATTAAAAATAGTATAAGCTATATTTGTTCTTTTTGTTAGTCTTTCCAGTTAGCTGTCTAGAAATTACTGAATAGGCATAATAAATGTTTTGTACAATTACATCATGTACGAACAACGTACAACTGTATAGATGGATGTAGTTGAATAGTTTCTAATATTACAAATCCCCCGAGACATTCAATAAATTCTATGAAATCCATCAGTAGTTTTTTATTTGGAATTGAACAACCTCATCCAGTCGGTTAATTCGGCTGATTCATCGCATCCTTAACAATAGTAATTCACAGAGCTAATTCCAATTTCCTTCGCACAACCGCAATAGCCGTTTTTGCAGACATTGGCGTATCGAGGGCACACTTTTATTACATTGATATAGAACGTGATTTAATTTAATGAACATAAAAACTTTTTCTATTTGCGGAATAAGTTTCTGCCAAGTGAAACTTTTCAAAAGCTTTTAAAGAAGAAGTAGGATAAAAAGAAAACTTATTACGAGGTTAATATGAAGAGCAAATTGCAAATGCGATGACAAAATTAGGTTTTACAAAACTTGACTTAAAAAAGAATGTAGCGTACCTTCGACCAAAATTTATTAAAATATGCGAATTTCTGAACAGATGGTTTTGTAAAATAATATCCAAATATAGCCAAATATGAACGGCCATATTACGCGGAAATATAAAAAAAAATAGAGTTACATCCAAAAAATGTACATGATTTATTTGCAGAACTATCTAATTAAATAATAATAATACTAGTTAAAAGTTATGCATATAACTAGTATCAAAATCAAACCTTTACCATAAAAAAACTGGTGTAATTTCAGAATAAATGACAGTAAGGTGAAGTGGGGTATATGTGATAATGGGTCAATTGTAATAGTGCATTTAAAAATGACTACTTAAATAATGACGAGTGTGCCAGATATTATAAGGAACCTAAAATATGTTAGTCTAGTGAGCCACCACTAGAAACTACGTAAATCCAGAAATATATTTTTGTTGAGTGAGGATAGCCGACGAGTGTGTTCGAATTCAACACAGAATTTGTTATACATTTACCCCATTCGTGAAGTATTATATTATTTTTTCGTTAATTAAGACTATTATTAGAATTTTAATTGACATAGCAGTTTATTTTAGTTTTGGAAAACATTATGGTGTAGGTTCTTTAAATAAAAACTTAACATTAAGCATTAAATGGGACCAGTCAACAGAAATAAGATCACGAATTGAAAAAGCGCGAAACGCGTTCAACAATATGAAAAAGTGGTTCACAAGCAAAATCTCAATGGAACTAAAATTAAGACTGGTCAAGTGTTATGTCTTACTGGTCTTGTTCTATGGAGCAGAGGCATGGACCACAACGGAAGCCACCCTGAAGAAACTAGAATCCTTTGAGCTGTAGATATATCGCCGTATTCTTCGGATATCCTGGACAGACCACATCACTAACGTGGAAGTAATGCAGAGAATAGGCAAAAGCAAAGAAATAATCTTCACCGTAAAGAAACGGAAGCTTGAGTACTCGAACATGTCATGAGGCATACTAAGTACCGGATGCTACAGTTAGTAGTCCAAGGAAGAATCGACAGTAGGAGGGGACCGGGAAAAAGACGACACTCATGGATGCATAATCTGCGACAATGGTTCGGACTAACATCGACCGAACTGTTCAGAAGTGCCGCAAACAAAGTCAAAATAGCCTTGTTAATAGCCAACGTCCAAAACGGATAGGGCAAAGGAAGAAGAACATTAACCTCAAATTTTTGTTATAACACATTTGCCCTTGGGAATTTTGTTGTTGGTGTAAATGTATTATTACAGATTGGGGCAAATGTATCATTAGTATATCACATTTACCCCGTTTATGTAACTTCTTTAATATGAAATTTAAACAGTGGTAGGGCAAGTTTTACAAGGTTTATTTTTTGTTATAGATACCATGATTCGCTGCTACAAAAGAAAAACTTCAAATGAAGGAAAATATTCGGCAGCTGATCTCAATGCTGCAATGTCTGATGTTTTATCAGGTCGAACATCAATTTATAAGGCCGCAAAATTATACAAAATACCATATGTGACCCTACATTCCCGTGTAAAAGGTAAACGGGGAGCAGTAAAAGCAACTAAAGGATGTCCAATGTCAATTTCTATTGCTGGCGAAGTTAGATTAGCCAATGGTCTAAATACGATGGAGAAATGGGGATACGGCCTATCAAGGAAAGTAGTATTGATAGATAGTAGAAATTGTAGAAAAGTTTGTAAAGACTAACCATATTAAAACTAATTTCAAGGATGGAGTTCCAGGCGAAGATTGGTTTTTGGGGTTTGAACAGAGGCACGGATTAAGTATTAAAGTTCCACAAAACGTAGAATACTCTCCAAAAAAGGCTCTTGATCCATTTATAATATACCAGTTTTATGATTTATTAAAATCAATAAGGGACGAATAAGGTCTTTACGACAAACCTGAGAAAATCTGGAATTCGGACGAGAGTAGCTTGTGCATTGACCCCAGGAAGACAAAAGTTGTGGGAGGTATAAATACACCTTCATCAAGAACAATTCTTCTGGTAAAGAAAATACCATAATTGCTCTTATGTATAATGCAGCTGACCATAAAGCTTCACCAATAATAATTTATAAAGGTTTGCACTTATGGGATCAATTGGTCAAAACCAGGTACTCTCGGTACCCTTAAAATCAGGTACTGATTTTAAGGGTACTGTTTACGCAGCGCTAAAAAAAGGTTAGATGGAAGAAGCCGTTTTCAAAAATTACTTTATAAACACTATAATTCCATCACGGAAAGAACAATATTAATTATTTATGATGGACACTACACTCATATGAATATCGAGACGTTAGAAGCCAATATGCGAGAACATATAGCCACTAGACCTGGCTGTTTTTAAATCCTTTCAAGTTAAATGGGATGATAAAACTTGCTATCTGGCAGCGGCAGCATATAGGCCAAAACTTACCAAAACAAATATTTTTTCAATTTTTGTGTACAACTTGGAATCAGGTAAACTCCGAAGTAATTATCAACGGCTTTAAAAAAGGCGAAATTATTCCTTTTAATCGTCACGTCATCCCTGAAACATCATTTCCACCCTGCTTGGTAATGAAGTATTGGTACCAACTAAAGTAACTCAAGAAGTATTTTATCAAAACAAAGAACCTACGCCTGATGCTCTAATCGAAACTACCACTTCCGACAAAGTAAAAAATATATCTGCCAGAGTTGACGAACTTGAATCAATTCCATGTACAGGTTTAACTGAAAATAAGAACGTAACATTTGAAGATTTATTGTTATCAGTAACAGTACAACAACTTCCAAATGTACCTACCAAAAATAAGAAACGGTTATGCCCTGGATCTGAAGTATTGACATCACAACAAGCTATTGAAGTTTTAAAACAAAAATCTCAACAAAAAGGAAACGGTACTAAAATTCATAAAATAACTAAGGCAAAGCCCAAAAAAAAAGAAATAAACGAGAGTCATTATTATTTAGCAGAAGCGAAGACGATGAGTCAATGTCCCAAATATTCATGGATTCTGATAACACCAACGAGTTTCTGGATACATTTTGGAATCAGAGCCAGAGGTAGAAATAGCTGCAAATGATGACGAGGAAGACAAAGAGAATTTGAATTCAACAAAAAGTGTGAATATATATGTCGGATGTTGGGTATTGGTAAAATATTGCCTAAAAAAGAGAAACAAGCGTTATGTGGGAATTGTATCAGAAAATATGAATGATGAGTGCATAGTTAAATTTACACGACCTCAAGGAAACAAATTTGTATGGACAATAAATCCTGACATTGATACTGTACTACAACAGGATATTATAAAAGTACTACCAGATACTTAAAGATTATTTAATTTTTTTCTACAGAATGAATACAAAACCGTGTAAAAAGTATATAATTTTTTTGATAAATTTTTAAAACTTTTCTTTACAGTGTTATATTAAATGGAAGTTGAACTAATCAAAAAGTAGATCACATTTACCTCACTTCACCTTAGATAATTCCAACAAATACTTCTCTTGTTTATTAAAAATTATAATTATATTTTTAAGATTGTAATTTAAAAGACATGCGTTGTTTATTTTAAATTGTATAGAACACAGAATGAATCTTTAACTCATTCAAGTTTCTTTAGTATAGCTAAGAATAAAATTAATTGCTGAGAAGGCACTAAATAGCTAATAATATGACTCTTTCTTTAATGGATTTCAAGACTTCAGGTTCTTTTTGTAAACGTTGCATTACTGCGTCGTTAGTTATATGATGTACTTATGATATTCTGAGCATGCGACGATAGCACCACATCTCGAAAGACTGCAACCGTCTGCAAGATGCATCAGTGAGTGTCCATGCCTCTGCTCCATACATAAGAACAGAAAACACATAACAATTAAGAATTTTGAGTCAGAGATGTAAGTTCAAGGTTAAATTGCAGAGAACTTTCTTCATGTGTTGGAAGGCACTCCTTGCTTTTTCGATCCTACATTTTTATCTCGTATGAGTGATCCCAGCTGTCTGTGATGTTGCATCCTAGGTATGTTATTTTTTCTGTTCTATCCAATACCTCATTGTCTGCCATAAACTTTGCATCTGTATCTTGGTTTTTGCTTATGATCATAATTTTCGTCTTTTTATTATTAAGTTTCATTCCATAGTTTCTACCAATGTTAAATTCTTGATCTATCAGTCTTTTTAATCCTTCAGCACTATCTTTCAGCGCTATCCTTCAGTACTATCTGCAAATCTTAGATTATTCATTACTTCATCGTTAACAATCACGCCATCAGTAGTTTCTCTTAAAGCTTCTCGAAATAGATGTTCAGAGTACGCATGAAACAGCAAAGGCAAGAGTATGCAACCCTGTAGAGATTGGCTATTATTCTTATATCCCACCATCGATGTTTAAGATTCGCAAAGTTTCAATAAGCCTCTCATGCTGTACTCTGTCAAATGCCTTTTCGAAGTCAATGAAACAGGCAAAGTAATCTGTATTAACATCTCTTACTCGTTGTATCAATACTTGTATGCTAAAAAGTGCTTCTCTTGTGCCAAGACCGCTGCGAAATCCAAATTGTACTTCAGCAATACCCTCCTCCAATTTCTTGTATATGCGAGCATGGATGATGATTAAGAATATTTTGAGTGAGTGTTTTATGAGGCTAATGATTCGGTGTTGTTCACATTTCTTAGTATTTGCGTTTTTTGGCAGTGGTATAAATATGGACATGTACCAATCTTTTGGTAAAGTTCCTGTTTCATATATACGGTTAAATGATTCTGTCATAATGTCAAGTTGATTATCTTCTATCAATTTTAATACCTCAGCATATATTCCATCAGTTTCTGGCTCTTTGTTGTTTTTTAGACGACTTATAGCAGATCTTACTTCTGATTTTGTTATTGTTGGTCCATTCTCGACGTTGTCATATACTTCAATGTGTTGGTTGTCACTGAACAGTTCTGCTATATATTCCTGCCATCTGTCCAGTTTTTCTTGCGTATTGAATAGTATGTTTTCATCTTTATCACACAGTGCAGTGGGCATTGTTGTTCTATATATTTCTACCATTTCTTTGAACTTTTTGTGCATATTAAATATATAATCCTACAGAAAATGTTTTTTCTGTAGGATCTCTATTTCTAAGCATTTCTCTAACAGCCAGGATTCTTTTGCTAATTTTATTCCTTTAAGTACCTTTTTGTGGTGTTCCTTGTACTTTTCTGCGTCTTTATTCTTAAACTCTCTTCTTTGCTCCATAAGCTCTAAAATCTGATGTGTCATCCATAGTTGTTTTATTTGTCTTTTGTGTTTGATGTTGTTTATTGTTGTTGTTATTAATACATCTTTGATCTCGTTCCGCATTGTATCTATATCTTTCCTATTATGTATTGCAATGTCGTTAAATTTTATGTTTATTTCTTCTTGCATTTGTGGTTTTACGTTAATAAATGTTATTAAATATTAACACCTAGCGTGGATACCTAGTAAGTCATTAGGAACTGTAAATATTAGATCGTATGGAGACCCCACGGAAACTAACATGACCCTTGAAAAATGTCGGCTCTCATTGTTTATTAATATATAGCACGAGTTGTGAATTTTAACTGAAATTTTTTTTCGTCATAACAGTTGACTGGTAAGCTGGATGAGTAAAAACAAGTTAATTTTCTGCATAGAAAAAAAACTCACCATAAATACCAATTTTAAAAGCTCTAATAGAAATTTTGGACAAATTAGACAGATAATAAGCAATCAAAACTCTACATTTATTTTGTCCCCACATGAACATGATTATGTTAGATCGGGACAGGGCCCATTTGTGATCCCTTCAGACACTTAGACCTCCAAAGGCGGGTCCACTGTATCAACCTATTATACGGACTAGTCGCATAAAGACTTTAATTTTATATCCTGACATAACAGCTATAACAATTAAGAAACATATAAAAACAAAAAAAATCTCGCTGCATTAATATACATATGACAAATAAGTTATACATTCCGGGGTTGGCGTGAATGGATTTCTTAAGAAGAAAGGTGGTTTCCAGGAGTACCTTAGTTTATAGAGCCGTCCTGTATCTGACAGGAGTAAAACTAACGTACTGGAGCCTGATGATGAGGCAAATATTGTAAGCCTTGAAACTGGCAGCCCAAAATTTACCATCATTAAATAATAAAAGTTACTAAATATTGTGAGTATGGACTTATTTCCCATATACTGGTATTATGAACTCACATTGGCAACCTTTTTATCATATAATAAAGTAGTTGCAATTATAGAATTTGTGGGTAATTCCATTATTTATTAATACGAGTAATAAAATAAAATTTTACAAGACAAAAGCAACATCATGACTTTAAAAATATATCTTCTCGATGCAGTTTGTATAAAAGCAGATACAATATGCCGCTTTATCGCCCTTTTAGAATTTCAAAAATGTTTACTTGATACACTAATCTAAATTTTCGCTATTTTCTTTCACGGGTTTGGCATTAGCTTTTATTAAACTAAAATATCTGTTGCCCGAGTTGATGTATTCAAGAAGCTGCATAAGTTTATCAAGAGAGAGATTAATAAACGAATTATCCTAGCGCGTGAAACAATCCACAACTGAGATCCAAATAAAGTTTGCGAAATAGAACTATGTTCAAGTATTACTTACAATTATAATTACGTTATTTTCGGTTACATCATTTCCCTGATTAAAAAATAATCGGATAAACGTAATAAACGTAAACTTTCTTTGGAGTCGTAAGAAGTATTGTTTTCAGCCAAATCTCTCATATATAAACTGTGCTATATAAACTGCCCGTCAAAAGTTTTTCAGGCATAAAGCAAAAGTTTAAGTAAATTTTAAAAGGCTATGATAATTTGATATTATCGTTTTACATGACGCATCAACCACGCCGGGTTATTAGCGTGTACGGATTGTGACACAGAGTTAGAACTTAACAATAGAATATTAACCATAGCAATACATAAATAGAAATAAACCTAAATCTACACAAAGTAAAATAATAGATTTTTGATAACAGCTTGCAGTCTTTGAGAGAGGCGAAAATGTTTTTAGTATCACTGTCTTTTTCAATAGCACTATTTAATGTTGATGGTATGTTATACATTTTGCGTTGCACATCGTACTTGGGACACTGCACTAAACAATGTTTAACCGTTAAGAAACTTTTACGCATGTCACACACAGGTTTATCAGCACGTTTTAGTAGATAGTCGTGTGTTAACCGAGTATGATCAATCCGGAGGCGAGTGAAGGTTACTTGTTTTCTTCTATTGCTTAATTTTGGGAATTTATGATGATTAATATCAACTTCGTACAGCTTGGCTGGGGAGTTCTTCCATGTATCCTGTCATATTGAATTAATCTTTTCTTTAAATAGTGCTTTCAGATCGGTGTAAAGAGATTTCGCATTCTCTTCTGCGTTTGGGTAAGTAAGTGCATTTTTTGCTATTTTGTCTACAACCTCGTTTCCTTCGATTCTAGTATGTGACGGTACCCATATAAAATTAACTTTAATGTTCATATTTTCTGCATGTTTTAGTTCCTTTTTAATGAGAAAGAGTAGTGGATGATTACAGTTGAGTTGGTTTAATGGCATTATTGAGCTGAGAGAATCTATAATAATGATATTTCTCTTTCTATTTTTGTTATAAAAATATCGAAATATAACTATCAGAACTAGTGCTTTAAGTATCGCATATAGTTCAGCAGAGAACGTTGTTGTATATGAAGGTAATTTGTAAGCTTCGGTATAATCTGATAAGTAGACTGCTGCCCCAGTTTCGTCCCCATTTTTGGAGGCTTCCGTGTAAACTTTACAACAGCTACCATATTTGCTTAATATTTAAAGAAATTCTTGATTAATTTGAATTGCTGGCGTTTATGACTTGTTTAGGCGCAATAAGCTGGTGTTAATAGAAGAAAGTCGAATTGTCCAAGGAGGAGGGGTTTAAATTGAGGAAATGTCGTAGGTGTCTGGTAAGTGGATACCTATTGTTAACAAGTAGGTATGTAGGCGGTAATAGAAAGGGTGATCAGTTGGATTTAAAGTTTGGAAACAACTTTTGAAGCGGTCAGCGAAAACGTTGTGTATAACTGGATTATCGTGATTAGACGATACTGCCGCGGAATAAGAAAGAATTAGGTATTTTCTTCCAAACGCGAGTGGAATCTCTCTAGTTTTCCAGTATAGGGTTTGTATTGAACTTGTCTGGTGTGCTCCTAAGGAAATTCGAAGACCTCTATTTTGAATAACATCTATTGTTTATGTAGCATTTGGTATATACTGAAATACCCTCGTATATGTTAAAGTAGCGAAATATTCTTTTAATCCTTTTCGCGTCGCCATGTTGATAATATACACATTTTAATGTTTGTTTATATATCACAGACGCATATTCTTTGGTATTTTCTTTGATTGTGTTCCGCTTAATATTGAGTTTTAAATAAAAATCCATTTACATCGCTGAGAAAGTATTGCGGCGAAGAGAATTCACTCACTCTCGGTAAGGCCGGCCGCTGTTTAAGGGTTATTTAGTTTTATTGGAGTCCGAATTTTCCTTCAAATTCGTAATGTTTTATGTTTTTTGCCTTTTTTCAGGGGAAAATTTGTGGTATAGTAGCAGTTTTATGTGATTTTAAAATGAGGTTTAAAAGATTGATCATTGAGAGCAGACGTCGGTGTGTATTTTGAAAAAGCCGGCAAATTTGTTGAGAAAAGTGAATGATACTCAATGTAGTGTGTCAATTTTGAACGAGTAATCACTGTGTTCTTGTTTTATGTCGTCTCTCACCTAAGAGATTTGTATCTACGAAATTTGCGGCATATCCAATAAATTTGAAAAATAACCACATGGTTCCAGTTTTTTAAAGAAGCAGATTTTGTGTCCGGTGCCAACTTTTAGCCTCAATTTTGTTTGTCCCTGGTCGTTGTTTCAGACTACAGATGCAGTTTTTTGCGTGGCAGTAAATTTACAGTTCCACCTCCACACATTTTTAAAAGAAAAATAAACATTTTCCAATAACAATTGCTTTTATAACAATTTAAGTAATTGTAATAATTAAAATTGTAGATCTTAGGGTGTGGCTTAGCCGTCATTTTAATTGTTTTCAGTTTTAAGATTTATTATTGACATAATATGACAGATAGCCCTATTTTTAACATTTGGTAAATACCTAATCATATTTGAGATTTTGTTTTTGTTTTTTAAGGTTAACCTCCATGCATAGTTTTATTTAAAAAGATATTTTTTTATTTGTAATAATTCATTTCTGCTACAAATTATCGCCCAGTAACAATTGTAAGTATTGTAGTATCTCCAACTTTGTAAGAGTTTTTAAGCTGATAGGACATAGTAAGTGTTTTTTCTTTGTTATTTTGGTATTAATCTTTGTAACTATTTATATAGTATTTTTTTGTTTTACCATTTATATTTGTAACTGTTTTTGGTGAGATAACAATAAATGTTTAATTTTTTCCCTAAACCAATTTGTTTACTTCTTTTGTTAAAAAAAGTTTATAACCCCTTTTGTGTTTTTTTAGGAAAGAAGAGTCTTACTTTGATCCAGCAGGAAGGTTCCTCAAAGCGGCGTCCTTATTTTAAATAGCTTTGAGAACCTTCTTGAGTTTTGTTGGTTCAGAAGAATTATGTAAGTACCCCTTTATTTCATTTTTGTAGTTACCCCAATCCAATCCCTTTATCATTCACTAATCCACGACCCAGTTCTCCAAATAAACCCTAATGGCCGTTCGCATAAGTTTCGAATTGTTTTGCTTGCCCTATCTCTACCTCAATAATTCTTGTGCCCAATTTTCAACCCCTCCTATGTGGTAGCCCTATGTGGTAGACAAAATATTCCTTAAGTACGTTTTTTTTTTTGAGGAGTTGTAAACAGTTGAGCCGTAGTCCAGTTTGGAACGTACTAGGGCTGTAGATATGTAGTAATGTAGAAGAATCGGCAGCCCATTTTTTGTTTGCGAGTGATCATAACAAATTAATTCCAGGCTTACATGTCTGTTTTAAATATTCTAAATGTATCTTCCAAGTTAGTTTTTGGTCAAAGATTATACCAAGGAGTCTAACTTCGTCTACATATTTAAGCTGTCCTTTATTTAAATAAAAGTTCTTCGGTTGTATTTTGTGACTTTTCGTAAAACATACTGATTTGGTTTTGAGGGTATTGAACTAAAGACCATTTGTGAATGACCATTCTTCAATATGATTTATGGCTTTTGGACATGGTTATGGATGGTTGTTAGGTTCTTTCCTCTACAAAGTATAACTAAATCATCTGCATACAGCCTAGCTTTTACAGTATGTTTAATTTTTGTGATAATAGAATTTATAGCTACAAGAAACAGAGTAGTGCTAAGGTTCGAGCCCTGTGGTATACTATTTTCTTGATTTTTTATTGAGGAATATACGCTGTCTACTCTGACTTGAAATTGTCTATTTTTTCATAAGTTTGATATGTATTTGACTATATTACTTCGCTGAGCGTTTTTAAAATTTAATATTTCCATACTGAATCGTAGGCTTTACTATGTCGAAAAATATACCAATACAGTGTTGTTTAATTGCGAAAGCTTCATGTATTTTCGATTCAACGTCAATAGGGTTGTCTACAGTAGAAAGACGCTTTCGGAAGCCAGTTTGTTCTGGTATAATTACTTTCTTTGATTCCAGATACCACATGAGTCTATTATTTATTATTTTCTCTAGCATTTTGCTCATACTACAAGTAAGAGATATTGGCCTATATGTTTTGGGATCTGATTTTGATTTACTTTGTTTAGGAATAGGAATTATTATTGAATTTCTCCAGGATTTTGGAAATACATTTTTTGAGAAGATTAGGTTGTACATGCTGAGTAAGTTTTCTTGAGATGGGTAGGTGTGGTTGTTTAGAAAAATAGTGGTTATATAATCGGGCCCAGTGCACGAGTTCTTACAGTTTTTTTATTACCATTTCTAATTCATCCATCGACATTGGAAAGTTTTTTTCTTTGTTATTTTGATCTTCATAGTCTATGGTATATTTTTCTTCATTTCTTGTGTTCTTTAAGAAATTTGGTAAATAGTTTGCATCGCTTGAGTTTTTTTCGTAACCTGATACCAGTATATTTAATATTTCCTTTTGAGATTTATATATTACATTATTTTGCTCTACCAGATTTATCAACTTGTGTGATTCTGTACCAGATATTATTTTTACTTTTTTTTATACAGTTTTCATTGGAGTAGAACTGTCAATTGTTGAACGTATGTTTTCAAAAATTCGTGCTTTGCTTTTTTGATAGTAAATCTGGCTACAGCTGTTAGTCGTTTAAATTATAAAGAGTTTTGTTCATTTTTCTGTCGTCACTTTTTTGGATTGTTGTACTGCTTGTCTGCATTTATGGTTCTACCAAGGAACTGGATGGAATTTAATGGCGAAGTTAATTTTCCCAATATTTTTATCTCCTGAGTCTATTATCAGTTTTGTAATAAAATCTACTTCTTTATTCACATTGCTGTTTTGATTTATGACATGCAAGTTGTGTTGTATATGGTTTTGAAATTTCTTTCAATTTGCAGTTTTTAAGTTCCACTTTACTTCTGGTATAGCTGTAGATGATTCTTCGTTATGTATTATTATAAGAAGATGGTGATCACTATCGTATGACTCCAGTAATACATCCCATGAAAGTATATGCGTTATTGATGGTTCGCATATAGAAAAGTCAACAGCAGAACCTTCACCCGTTCTTATGTCAAAACAACGAGTGTTTTGTCCATCATTAAGTAGATTTAGGTTGAATTTTTCCAGAAGAGATTCTGTTTTTCTACCGAGACTCGTTAATTTTTTTGAACCCCATAAAGGGTTATGTGCGTTGAAGTCTCAGACAATTAGTCATGGACTATTTCGTCATGGTTAAATTCTTGGTTGGGGGGAATGTATATGTTGCATATGAAAAGGTAGTTACGTCTTTGATTGTGACTGTAAATGCATCGAAGTTTATTTCTAATGGTATTTCTATACTATTAATGTCGTTCTTTATGTATATCGCTACTTATCCGCTGGTCATTTTAGCATGTTGTCGATTTTTAAAGAAACAATTAAAGTTTTTTAGTTTATGAACAGTGTTGTTATTAAAATTAATTTCTTGTAAACATATAGTCATTGGTCTATATTTTGAGATTAGTATTTGCAACATTTGTAAATGGGTATGATACCCATTTATATTCTATTAAATTAAACTACTGAATGTTATTATTATGTTGGTATGTGTCTATAGAGGTACCGCTGTCTGCCTTGGTATGGAAGTTTGGATAAATTTGTCGAAGAATTCTATTTCTTATTTGTGTGCATCTACTTTTAATGTTTCTGTCATTTTGTTTAGAGTATATTTTTGTCAGTAGATCTGTGACATCAGAAATTTCATTGGTATGTTTTTTTGCAAAACTTAGTGAATCCGAAGATCCTGTGCAGTTTTCGAAGAAATCTATTAGTTGTTCATAGTTTAAGGGACAATTGGAATTTTGGTCGCAAAATAATTCTTCCGTTGGTTTCATCGTTTTCTTTAGCGTCTTTTTTGGTTTATTTTTTTGCTTTAATTTAGTCTTTTTCTCTTTATTTTTTGGTAATTCAAATATGTGTTATGAAGAAGGAGTTGGGGACGGTGTAGAATGCTCAGAAACTGTGCGTTTTCATGTGGTACTGAATCTGTTTCTATTTGATTAGTTAGGAGTTTTGTACTTGGTGTTTTATGTTGCACAGTTTGTTCGTTCAGTTGGGGTTTCTTTTGTTGGATGGCACTAGCTAGCTACTTCTTTGGTCACCTGACTGTTACTATTTTCAATAGAGTTCTGACCTGCCTCTATATTGTGAGGTAAAGAAGTTGTATCGCCTGATACAGATACCTTTGCTGGATAGTCTTTTTCAAGTGCTTGGTGTTTTTGCATATGTGGCAAGTCTGGTTATCTAAAGATAAGTATATTTTATATGATGTCTCCTCATGAGTAATAATAAAAGAATTGGGTAAGGTATGGTTAGTTAACGGGGATATGTAGGTTTGCCGCTTGAAGCTTAATGTATGCTGGAATTCAGGTCTTGCAGTCCCTATCCGTAAAAGCGATAGGGGTAACAAAAGTTTAACATAGTTTGACAAGTTCTTGCAGTTCAGATTCTAAGATTTAGTGTGAAACGAACCGACCTACGTTAGAAAGTACTAGTCGTTGGCTGGGGATGATTAGTCGACGTGCTTGTAAGAGTTGGTGATTAATGTTGATTTTTCCGTGGTTGGTAATAGAATCATCGACCAATTTTTCATTTGTTAAGTAAATGCATATTCTGTTGTTGAATAGCCTTGTACAGAAAATAATATTGACTGGTAGAATTATAAGGCTCAAACTGTGAAAGTAACTCAAATTTTAGTGTTGTCTATTGCATCAAATCCGGTTGCTTGATTTCTTGACGGAAACACACTAGTAGCTGGTTGTCTGGTTATCAAAGAGTAACTTATAGGTTGCAAAGGTTGCTGTTCTGGTACAGAACTAGGTTTAGTTGACGTAGATGAGAATGCCATGATGTGGATATTAATATTTTGTATGCCAAAATATTAATTAATTGGGGCCAGAAAATACTGGCCTATTTATATAGTTGTTGATATTAGTTGAAATCAAGGTATATCATTACCAATGATAATTATTAAAATAAAACACATTCACAAAACGCGTTTTTAACCTTTGCAAAAACAGATAAACGAATAATTAGAATTTAACGTGCTTACTCGTTGGATGTTCTGGTAAGACTTCCAAAATAAATTTATTTAATTTTAATGTTCTATATATTTTCTTTTTTAGACTGATTAAACTGTATTTCTTTTAAAATAAAATTTCAATTAATATACCAATATTCTACGATACTAAGGCGATATTTTGTTGCGAGCCGAAAAGGGTTGTAATATTTAAAATTTATAGCACGAGGCGTTATATTATTAACACCTCTAAATTAAATATCAGTTCATCAAATTTGACTTTTGCAAGTAAAGTTAGTCTATTGACGAATTTGGTATGCAATAGTTGCATAAATTATATAATTTCTGTAACAATTTATTATATTATTTAAGAACTCTCAGCTTTGTAACTTTTTTGGTACCTACAAAAGCTAACCATAGTTTAGATACTTTTTAGATTGATTTCCATCGTATACTCTCTGTCAAACAGTCATTTATAACTAAAATTTGTAATGAATTGAATAGAACACCTGATATGAATTTATTTGGCTATACACGTAATTAATTATTTAAACTGCACCCTAAAATAATGCACCCCACCCCGTGCCTATAACATTTTGTGACTTTTTATATTTTGATTCTACTTATTTGTGTATTTGTATATTGTGTAGTTGTTCCATATATTTTAATCAGTGACAATGACAGATCCTTAAATAAATAAATAAATAACTAATTAAATTAACTGCCATAGCCAATTTTAGAAAGAATTATTGTGAATATCCTAATTAAGATGTAAATTAGTATATTTAAGATATTAGTTTTAAGTAGTTCCAATGAAAAGAATATGTTTCATTAAAATAACATCATGGAAATTTGTTTACCTTTTCTTTTGATTAGTTTTTATTATCAGTAGTAATATCCCTAGGACATTGATAACACACGAGATAATTTCATGACAATCGAAAGCTCGTTCCTTGGTAACAGCACGAAGCCGAAAGCTGAGTGCGGTTACTCTATGTTTATACGTCCATGGCGGTTACCAATCAACTATAGTAGAAACCCTCAATTCAGAAGAGTGATTTCATAGTTTAAACGCCGAATATCCTCAAATTTAAATGTACACAGCGGCCCTCGAAAACTGCCTGTTTTCTCGATTGCAATTTGCGTTTCCTCATCAGAAATTACAGAATATATAAAGTAGTATATTTATTTGTGCTTCTCTATAGAAAAACTGACCAGGAGTTGTCGTACAGTGTAGCCAATTCTTGTTCACAAGTAGTAATTATGGTCATTCAAAACCTGTATTCTTCCACGCAGCGATTATTACAGTCATAAAAATACCAAAAAATATTATTTTTTCAATAGTAAAAATTAAGTACAAAATTGTAATTAAATAAATTTTATTTATATGTTTGGTTTCGTTACATATTTAAAATTATAAAATAAAAATCGATATTTTAAAACAATATTTTTCAATCGTTTGGCAACTTTGGAATTAGCGACGGAATTCCGACTCACAGAAATCCGTAAAACTAGTTTTTGTCGAGCAAGTGCCCAGCAACAATAGTTCATTTACAGTGGCGTTTCTAAGGGTAGGGCATGTGTTGCATTTTGTGAATATATTTTATGCGATAAGTTTGTGTTATTGATAAAAAGTGTTATTAATAATACGAGTGTTATAGTTTGTCATTTTATAGTAAATTTTTAGTTATATTCTGTGATTATTTGGTTTGAGTTTTATTGGAGTTGGACGAAAAACCGAGTTGTTCCAAGAGAAGACAGCAAAATTCTGATGTTGATTCCAAAAATGAAAAGCCGCAAAAGAGACGGAAAATGTTAACGTCCGAAGAGAAGGTAATGATACGAAACGTTTATGAAGGAATTGTCGGCAGAAAAATGGCATTAAATGTTAGCCAAGCGGTCGACATTTGTAGCAGTTTAACAAAAGTATCCGTTAGCTGTATTTATCGTGTACTTAAAAATACATCGGAAAATAAAAAGCAAGAAAAAGGTAAAACTAGAGGTAGGAAAAGCATTGTTTTCGATGACGAGACAAGGAATATTATACGTCGAATATTTCATTCATTTTATTTTCGGAGTGAAATTCCAACACTGAAAAAAAATTCTCAAGAGCTCAAAAACGATGACTCTTTACCCAAGATATCTCATAGGGTCTTAATCAGAACCATGCGCGAAATGAACTTTCGATATGTAAAATGCAACAGAAAAAGTATGCTATTAGAAAAAAATTATATTATTCTGTGGAGAAGAAATACGAAAAATTCGCAGCACTGGATGCAAAATATATTATTTGGATGAAACCTGGATTAACGAAGGTCATACAGTTGGAAGAGTTTGGCAAGATTTAAATGTCAAAAGTAAACGCGAAGCATTTATAGAAGGCTGGTCTACAGGATTAAAAGCTCCATCAGGAAAGGGACGGCGTTTAATCATCACCCATATAGGAAGTGATACAGGGTTCTTTGATGATGGTTTGCTTCAATTTGAGTCTAAAAAAACAGGTGATTATCATAAAGAAATGACTTCCGAAGTATTTGAGCGCTGGTTTAAGAGAATCTTACCAAAATTGGAATCTGGGTCTGTGGTTGTTATGGACAATGCGCCATATCATAGCCGCAGACTAGAACAATTACCGACGATGGCATGGCGGAAAGGGATAATTCAAGAATGGCTTACAGAAAAGGGGATTGCATACGAAGAATCAATGCTCAAACTTCAACTACTTGACATTGCACGGTTAAGGAAAAGTGAATATCTTAAATATGTTGTGGATGAAACTGCAAAAGATTATGGTGTCAAAGTTCTACGTCTACCACCTTATCATTGCGAACTTAATCCCGTTGAACTTATCTGGGCGCAAGTGAAAGGAAAAGTAGCACGCAATAACAAAACGCTCAAATTAAACGAAGTTAATGAACTTTTGATTCAAGCAATTATCCATGTAACTCCAGAGAAATGGGCTAAATGTATAGGCCACATAATTAAAGAAGAATATCGTATGTGGAAACTTGACACTCATGTCAAAGTTTTACTAGAGCCAATTATAATTACACCAGGTGAAGATAATGACAGCGATAGCAGCACTGCATCTTCAGATTTAGACAGCGAATAATATTTTCTAATAGTTTAGTAGGCATCAGCATAAAAAAAACGAGAAAAACGTAGTAAGTGTGTATAGTGTTTGTGTTTAAATAGAATAGTACAATGTTTTGTTACTTCCAAAATTATTTTTATTTTGTTTTTATAGAATTTTATTTTATTTTATAGGATTTTATTTTGTTTTATTTTATACTGTTTAAGTGTTTTGTTTATTTTATTTAATGGGACAATATGGCTCTTGGCGAACACCCATTTAAAAAAAGTGACGCGCCACAAGACATACCTCTCGGGTGGTGTGGAAACTGTCTTAAAATTTGTTTTAAAAAAATTTCATTGTGTAACTCTTTAAGGACGGGTCACGTCAAAAGACGTTTTAGCGTAACTTCCGCGACAGCCTGGTGGCATCAGTAAGCTTTCTGCAAAATTACTTGTTTTTTATAGCTTTTTGTTTGTGGCATTCTGTATTTTTAGGAGACTGTATGGAATAAGCCACAAAATATTTATTTATAGGTTTAATTTACTGATTTTTCGATGTCTATATAAAAACATCGTTTTCAAATATACAAGTGATAGTAATATTTATTTTTCTATGGCTTTTTGCTTGCCGTTCTGTATATTTAAAAATAATGTTGGAAATAAGTAACAATATATTTAATTGAAATGTTTAATTTACTGACGTTTCGATCTTTATATAAAGAGATCGTTGTCAAATATACAAATGATAGCAATATTTATTTTTCTGTGGCTTATATAGCCACATAATATATATATATATATATATATATATATATATATATATATATATATTCTATATAAATATTTATATATATATATATATATATGTATTCTATATAAATATATAATAATAAACAAATAAAATAAATATAACTATAATTTATATCTTCGAAAACGGTCTTTGGACATAGAGATATAAACTTCAGTAAAAACCTGCATCTAAATATATTGTGGCCTATTTTGAACAATAATATTTAAACAATATAATATAATTAACGTTGAAATAAAAGTGAGTGTACGCCACTGGATTTTCATACGTCTTTCCCCACTTCTACGCCTTCAAACGATGACTCACACTCCCAAATAGTGAAATTAGAGTTTAGCTTGAGAAATTTGTCATGAAATTATGAGGCATTCATCAATGTCCGAGGGATATTCGACGGATAATTTTTCGAAAAAAAAATCATAACTCAACATAACGAAACATTTATTTATTAAAAGTACAGTTAGTGAAAGTACAATTATTAAAATTTATACTTCGAACAATCTCATTGCCGAAACGTGACATTTTGAAATTTATTTGGATGAAGTTGTCAAACTCGATCGTGTTGTCATAGGGATTGAAAATTGCACTGAATGCAATTATCAGTCTAATATTGACATGATTGGGTGAAATTGTTCCACATGACACAAAATGACGAAATTTGAATGGTTGTTAGAACAGTCGAAGAATGATCAACAAAACAGGTCATTAAAGGTAAAAAGTTTTTTTGTATCGTCTGTTTTGTAGAAAATTATGTAATTTAAAAGTTGATATTTAAGGAGTGGGTTTTTTGTTTTAAGTGGGAAAGGGAGAATGGTCTGATTGGTTAAACAGAAATTATAAAAGGTATTAGATATTGGAGGAAATATTGGAAGCTGAAAGGATGAGGACATGCTGTTTCACTTGAAATAAGAGGATATCAAACTCAGGAGAGCATATAGTGCTGATAGTTTTTTTGAACATTAGAAAATTTTAATTTGTGAGAAATCGTGTAAATAAAAGTGAGAACAGTGCTACTATTTGGATTCTGAGTTGAAGAATTGGTAATATAAAAATTTTGCAGAATTTGTTAGTAAGAAAAAACAAATTACTATTCCTCGGGAGATTCATAGCTAAGGAGAGTTTGACAGCCAAAAGAGATAGACCCTGTGGTTAGGACGTTTTTAATCGACAGTCCTGTTTTTATAAGCAGAACCAGGGAAGCAACTTTCGCTAGGCTAATTAAAATTAATCGTTTTAGTAAAATACCGGGGCAAATTGTTATCACAACTAATTGAATTAAGCTTGTATGATTTTATTGTGTTAATTTTATGCATAAAAGCTATATAATTTAGGGAAACAATTATTTCTAAGGAATCTGTTTAACTGTATAAAAATTTTCAAACGCAGTTTATCATTATATTTTAATTGTATTGCGAAAATTTGAATTTTTTTATTTATTCCCTTCCACTCCTCTTGTTATCGAACACTATAAAAGGTAAAGGTATTTGTTAACTCAAATAAGAACCCTTAGATAAGAAAACATATAATTAATAATTTGGCATCTGTAATAAAAAATAATCACATATTCATAATAAAATTAATTAAATTGTATTTTTGTTTTTGGTTTGCTACTTATATGTTAATTTATTAGATAATTTGTTAATTGATTCCAAAATCACAATATCGTAATAAGATAAATATTTGGAACAAACTTTATAAAAAATAAATTTTATTTTATTTTATTTTAGTATGATGTAGTGCTTAAAATATATTAATCACTTCTGTATTTGATATATTATCGAAATCTGTATATAAAATTATTATCCTGAAATGTGTTAAAATATGATTTTAAGTATAAAGAAAACTTACCCAAGTTAAGATACTTTTTATGAACACCTTCATAGGCAGTCCACTCAACATTTTTTAATCGGCTTCTTTCTTGTCTGGTTCCATGCGTATCTCCATCTGGCGCTTCATTGGGGTTCCTGAAATAAAAAAAGTATAATTAGCTTGTTATTTTATTTCACCAACAGAACTTTACTACAGATATAAAATATGACCCCGCTTGATAATTGGTTAATAATAGGAACAACATTAGTATATTTTTCAATCATATTTGCTTAAAAATATCGGTATTTGAAGAAACATAATTATCCCAAAAAGGAAAATGGTAAAGACCGAATTTCGATCTAGGGTACGCTTAAATAATTTGGTATTAGCAGATAATAAAGAGGAATTTTTAACAAAATAATTCAACAAATTATTACGTTTGCTCCTAACACCACCAAACGTATTAACAAAGCATGCGTTGCTTACTTTTAACAGACACGTAAAATTCAGACGAAATATTAAATTAATAATAAAATATAATTAAATCATTTAATAGTAAACTTAACTATTAAATCAACCAAATAAGATGTTTAAAACTTATAATTGTATTTATATGAAATTATTTTAAAACGAGAAGTGTCATACAAATTCAAACAGATGATTTATTACTGTTAAATTTTGACAATCGAAATAACACGTAAGGCTTTTATAGCCTGAACACCAGTTTAATGTAATACATACCTGTCGATACATATTGGCAAGAAGGTCCTGAAATGTCCTATTATATGGTTGTGAGACATGGACATTAAAAACTACAATGCTTAACAAATTAGAAGCATTCGAATTGTGGTGCTATCGACGGATCCTAAAAATATTATGGGTTTCGCAGACTTCCAAGAAAGATACTCATAAAATGATGAATTTAGCAAGCTTGCTCACAAACATCATAAAGAGAAGAAAAACAGAATACGGCTATATAATTAGAGGACTCAAATACCATTTACTTCGCTTTATAGCAAAAGGAAAAGTGGAAGAAAAGAGATGGATTGGTCGAAAGAGACTTAAATAACTGCGTAATATTAGACAATGGTATGGTACCACAATAGAAGAATTATTTCGCGTAGTAGCCGATAGAGAACGGTTTCAGAAAATTGTAAACATGATGATGGCCAACGTCTGAATCGACATGGCACCTAAAGAAACAAATATTATGTAAATAATATTATTTACTTAGAAATTACAATACAAACCCATCCATTATATACCTAACATGTATCAAAATCAGAGGTCACTGTTCATGGGTAAAAAAGGACATATTAACGTTAAATAAAATTATTGTTAAAGCAAATACATCCGATTTGGTATTTAACATTTAAGCATTGTGCATAAATGAAAACCTGACTGATTTACCTACAAATTATGGATTTCCATCCCTTTTTCTTCTTCTGTGACACATTCATTGTCCGACCTGATAGAAATGATTGTAGATTGGTGAAGTTCTTTCATGTTATTATCAACAGTCCACAATCCATCTTTCTCTTTCTCAGAGAAAGAGAAAGAAAGAGACTCATATCTCAGTTTGAGTATCTTATTTACACTGTTCTTGATTAAAGCTACTAATGCTTTGCTTTTGCCTATAAAATTTAAACAAAGTTTCTTAAAACAGTCCAATTAACTTTTTTAATTTTAACAATTTGTTTATTAAAAACTACTAACTTTAGGGCAATAGTGATACATATTTTATGATTTTTTGGAATTCCATTATCTATTTAGTTTTAACAAAAAAATATAGGTGCCTATTTAAAATACAAATAGATGACGTTATCACGACGTTATGGTGATACTATTATAGTCACGGTTATCCAAAATAGAGGCAGAACTGAATACTGTATAAGACTGTTATTAACGAGAGTGTATAATATAATATAATATAATATAATATAATATAATATAATATAATATAATATAATATAATATAATATAATATAATATAATATAATATAATATAATATAATATAATATAATATAATATAATATAATATAATATAATATAATATAATATAATATAATATAATATAATATAATATAATATAATATAATATAATATAATATAATATAATATAATATAATATAATATAATATAATATAATATATAATTTTATACCAAAAATAATTATTATATTATTATTATTATTATATTACAAATAAGGGCAGAGGAGCGAGCTCCTATTATACCCAAAAAGCAAAAAAAAAACAAAAATAAAAAATATTCTTATAAAACTAATACCAATAATTATAAAGTAAAATAAACATAAACAATTAAGTATATCATACAAAAATTGAATTGTGAGACAATAAATAAATAAAGAAATAAATAAATATTGCTGGGCGAGAAAAAAAAACACAATTCTATAGATAAAATAAAGCGCTATCAAGTTTATTTTTAAAGATGTTAACACTAGTTACCGATATGGTGTCCAAATTGTTCCAGATATTAAAGATTCTATTTGGCAAGAAGTTCACGCTGGACCTTGCAGTAGTTTGTTCCCTCTTTAATTTGTATAGATGGCCTCTTAATCTTTCGTCTTAATTCAAAGTGAATATGGTGTTTAGGTTCCCAAAATTATGTTTTAAAATACGGAAGGACATAATTAGATCACCTCGAAGACGTCGCTGCTCGAACGTCGTAAGATGAGCCATGGATAATCCATCTTCATAGTTAGGTCTTGCCGTATGCCAGTCTTGTGGCTTTACGCTGAACATTTTCAAGTAGGATCTTATCGCGAATAAGATCTGGATTCCACACTGGTCCGGCAAACTCAAGAATAGGTCTAACGTATATTTAGTAAAGTTTACTAACAGAAGTTAGAGATATACGTGCAAAACATTTACGGATCAAAAACAGTTTCGAGTTTGCACGTTTACACACCGACACTATGTGATCAGACCAATTTAAGTCACTATTAATTATCACTCTGAGATCATTGTGGGAGGTTACCGAGTTTAAGGGATGTCCATTAATAGAGTACGGCAGTGATGGGTTTTTTGCCGATATGTAAAACAACGCATTTTTCAATGTTAAGTGGAAGTAACCATTCTGAGGACCATTTGAATATTGCGTCAAGATCTTGTTGAACATGTTGGTTATTAGTTGGATTCACATATAATTTCGTGTCATCAGCGTAAATGGAAACCTTACTGGATAAGATGAGCGGAAGATCACTAGTGTAGACACAAAATAGTAGCGGTCCAAGTACTCATCCTTGTGGGACTCCACTCTTGACTGGATTATCTAGTGAGTGGTCTTCCCCAACACGAACCCTGAAGTATCTGTCGGATAAAAAATATTCAATCCAAATTTTCAACTTTCCGCGGATACCATAGTGATCCAATTTAGCTAGTAATCGACGTTTTGGAACACGGTTAAAAGCTTTGGAAAAGTCTAAGTAGACTACATTGATAAAGACCTTTGATAAAGCTATGCAGTTGGTGGGGGATGACATTTTCTTGAAGAAGAAACTCAGACATAGCTTTTGAAATAATCGATTCCATGAACTTGCCGACAATAGGAACCAGGCTGATTGGACGATAATTATTGCAATCAAGTTTATTTCCTTTCTTAAATATAGGAGTAACCGAAGCCAATTTCCAGGACAAGGGGAGAGAACCTTGATTAAAAGAAGCATTCATTATAAGAGATATAGGGATGGCTACAGATTCTGCACATTGTTTGAGGAAAAAAGAGGTGAGTCCGTCTAATCCAGGTAATGAATTATTTCGTAGTTCCCTTAAATGATGTTTAATTTCATCCGGTGTGAAAGATATATTGTCAAGAGTTTTCATTTATAAAAACCTGAGAAAAGAATAACGATAAACATTCCGAAGATTCGTTATTCGAAGAACTTAAAGACCCGTCAGCTTGTTGAAGTAACGGTATGAAAACTTTAGAAGATAAAGATTTACCGATAAACTTTTTTACTATTACCACTTGCAATGATAGATTCTTCAAATTCTATTCTTAACTTTAGCAAAGATTGTTTGACTCGGTTAGAACAATTACGGTGGGCGAGAAAATCATCAAGGAAACCAGTAAGTTTATATATTCGCCAAAGCTTTCGCTTATGTCGAATTAAATGGGTAGCTGAGAGGTTAATCCAAGGTTTTAGTCGATTTCTGTATAGCTGCCGTTTGGTTGTATGATCCGAAATTGTTGTAATAGCAGTATAAAGAAAAGAAAATATCCACTGACGATGGATTAGAGTAATTAAGAAAAATAGCTTGCCAGTTTAACTGGGATAAAACTGAATTTACATTAAATAGCGAGTGGTCAGAAAACCCAAAGGAGAGGACACTTCAAGTGTAGAAATTAGTTGATCGTCATTTGTGAAAAATAAGTCTAAAATTTAAGGATTATTATTGGCTCTAAACCTTGTAGGTTCAGTTATCAGTTGTAATAAATTTGAGTTCATGACAAAGTTTTTAAACAAATTTTGAGATTTGATAGTATCAGTTTTGGAAATAATGGGCCAGCTTATGTCTGGAAAATTGAAATCTCCAACAATAGGATTTTCAAGGGATGATAATTCCTCAAGTTTGTTAATAAGCATATTGTCCTGAGTAAGCACTGTATCCGGAGGTCGGTATATGCAAACTATATTAAATATAAAGGAGTTATTAGTAATAAGTAAGTGGATAATTTCTATACCAGGTACGTCTATTGTTTTATTACTGATGGAAAAACTATTGGTAATTTCATTTGCTAAATAGATGCATACTCCTCCCCCATGACGAGTAATTCTATCTCTACGAAATATAGTAAAATTATCAATATTTACAATGGCATCGGTCATGCCAATGATAGCGATCCGAAAATTCTCAACGCGACTCATTCATTTTGTGTCCCTCAAACATCTCCAATATTTGTAGTGCTACACTAATTTGTCACCCAACATGTTGGCATGACGTTTGTGTGCTACAATATGTAACTTTATTTTAACACAGATATTTTAGTATTGCATTAGTTTGTGCCCGATACTTTGCATTCATATTGTGCCCGACCATGAATCTGTAAATTTGAAATTGCATACTGAAAATCCCAGAAAGCTTAGTACTTGCATAACTCAGTATCTGAAAGTCTTTTACTTTTTAGCAGTACAAGTATTCAATTTATAATTATTGTGTCCATTTTATCAAAAATTCTGCACTAGCAGAGCATGTAAGTCAAATTTAAAATAATTGTAGACAGACAAGTTATATATTACATAAATGACTAATTTTTATAACTGTAGAACGTTACAAAAGAAAATGTTAAGTCATTTTTATGCAGTAAAATATTTTTTTTTAATCTCAGTTTTGAAAATATTTAATATGTATATTTTTATATATTGTTATGGACAGTAATTCTTATTACATTTCTTACAAACTTATTGTCCCTGAATACGCGTAAAGAAAAGATATGTGGTTGCCTGCTCAAGTTTGAAATGACCGGGTTGTTATTTACTATTTGAACTCGTGAAAAGTGCTTTAATATTTATTTAATTTCAAAACTTATGCAAAATATTTCGTTTCTCCTGTAGCTCCTTCACTAAGCTTTTGTAAAATTTTGTAATACGGCGCTTTATATTCAGCCAAAGAATAACAATTTCTTGCCTACGACGCCCATTTTTTAGTTCTTCTCTCAGAATTTTTAAAAATTTCCGATGTTCCATGTAATCATTATTATTTGACTGAAATGCTATTTGAGTATTTGTATCTACAATATTTAGTATAAAAAAGAATAATGTAAGAGACCACCTGCATATCTTTCAAGAAACTGAATAATTTCGCTTCAATTCATCCACTACGTCCACTCCTCCCATTAATATTATCGTAGCAGGTTAGCACTTATCGCCTGTGTTTTCATCGATCTCATCTGCATAATGCATCGCTGAGAGCATTGACGCTATTTTATTTGCCTTGGGATTATATGACAATTATGTAATATCTTTAGTACGGCCAAATATAATGTTTTTATTTGTTTTTCGTTCATTTATTTTTGCTCAGAAAATTTTAGGGATTTTACGTTTATTTTTTCGTACTGTTCCTAGCGAGGTTAAATTATAGTTTTAACGTAACAAAATTATTAACGTAAACCAATTATCGCAAGTAACATTTTGTTCTTAATATAGTAATTGGAATTATAATTGGTTAAGTATTCCTAGTAATCGGTTGGGTTAACCGTTTTACGACAACAAAAATGCTTTTGTCTATGTAAAAAGATTCATCAGGCTGAGTTTCAAAGTAACCTTCCAAGTATCAACCATTGCTAAAATTTTTAATCCATACTTACCACAAAATTATTCTATAATTTCATTAATCGCTACAAATTTAAAAATGTTATAGTTTGTTCAAAATCCTTAATAATCTCCTACTGGGACGTAATTTATGAAATTCTTTTCTGAAGTCTCTTGGAGAAACTGGAAAAAATTACTCTATTTTTCTGTAGCCAACAGTTACTTACAACAGTTTATTTAATAGAATTTGGCACCTTCTGCTTAATCATTAGCTGGTTGTAAAATGAGAGTAGCCACTTACGTGCTCTTGATTTTATGTGTTTTATTATTCCACAATAAATGTTGTCAGCTTTTGCTGATCTTCGACATCATATTTCTAAACAGTAATACTTCGTACTTGGTTAATTTCAGAGATAATTGACTAAAAAGATGTAATCATCTCGATTGCAAGAATAGATAATCATTAAGAATTAATAGTCTAATTAAATTTCTGTTGATATTAAATTAATTTAAAAAAAAGGGTAAGTTACAGCAAATGTTTGCGCAATACACGTTTACTCTATGGTAAAATGTACACTGCCTCTGTGACGGTCGCTTAAAGTAAACACCAGATAATTTCCTTACTAAACTAAACCCTAAGTACGGTTAGTGTATATATATTTACCTCTAATACAGGTTTATGCAAGTAAATTAGTTATAGGGTCACTTGACATTCAAATAGTTCACAAGTTCTATTATTGGTTAAAGCAGGAATTAAAAGTAAATGTTACATTAATAAATCACAGTCAATATATATATATATATATATATATATATATATATATATATATATATATATATATATTGTTATGATGTATTTTTTGTTTGAATGATGAGCAATGAGTATTTTTAATAATATAATATATAGGGTTTTTATCGCGGTTCTCAAAGAATTAGCTTGTAAGTACTTTTTTAATTATCTTTATTATAACTATTATGAAACACACATATATATCTAACTTTGCCAATGTAAATTTAAAATAAACTATCTTTAAATTGATATTCTTATAAAACTAATTAAATTCTATAGACAATCTAAAATTTAAACAAACTATCTTCAAAATTGAAATTGTTATGACACTAACTAAATTATATTAACAAAATTTTGTACCTTTCTTTCACTGAATGCCTAAATGAACTGTTTTCCACTATATAGATTCTAATCACCACTGAATGTCTTCGTACTTCAGTTATCCTTGTTTTTTGTGAAATTACTTTTTCCAATTATCAGCTTCTACCAATTTAAGATATAGTTTTCTTCACCAGCATTTATACACCACCAACCAAACCAGCAAACAGCATTTATATTTATTCTTCTTTTCAATATACCAATATCCAATTATTATAAGTTGATTTATACTAATCTCCAACCATAATATAATTTAATTTCTTCCAATATACCTTTTTTTATCTTCAATAATTATTTGTGTATAATTATAAATGTGCATTAAGTATATGCATAATTTTTAATCTTCTTTTAACTCACTATATTAAACAATTGGACTATCTCCAACTAACTTTCATATTTCTTATAAAATTGCTTGACTGACTTACTAAAACTGTGAACAATTGACTTTACTAACTAACTTTCATAATAAACTGGCCTGACTTCTGACTAAAAACTTCAAAAACTGCCATCTTGAATCCAAATCACGGGTATTTATATCCTTTTTGATATTCCAGAACCATCTGGTAAGAGATCATGTTCCATTCGTTCTATTAACTTCTATATAGATGTTCTCGAAAAAAATATCTGTTCGATCCACCGCCATAATCATTATTCCAGAATGTTCGACTGTAACAATGGTCACACTCTGCACTCTGGAGAATTCGTTTATGTTCCATTGATAATTTTGTTGACATTTAGGCTTTTCAGATCAGAATAAACATTTAAATCATCAAATATATATAAATTAAACACCTCAAACCAACATTATTATTATAACCCCACTTATATTCGTATTATGATTAATTTCTATCTGTCAATCCACTGTATAGTTGGTTGCCTAAGCACATGGCTCACTTAAATCTATTTACAACATTAAAATTACTAAAATACAACTTTTTACAATTATTATATGCTAATTTATTAAAAATGCCCTCACATAAATATATTTTTATTAAATTCTCTAGTATATAATTTATTTAAAATAATCAAATACTTTTTTATATTTAATATTATGTAGTATATAACTTATAAATTATTTTCTATAAACCCCAATTGTCACAATACCCCAAAATTAATATTTAAAATAAATAATTGACTTATTATTTTTTTAAACATTAATTTTCTCATACCTTATTAAATTTAATAAATCAAAATCTTTTTTTATTTAAAATGTGTTAAATACATCCCTGTTCGCTGTCTATGTCAAAGCAGAGAACAACGCTGAACGCTGCACAGTTCGGCTATTCTATGGTCAAACTGTCATGTCAAATGGAGCAATGAATGCTATGTATATATCAGAGAATAAAATATAACCTTAATTAAAAATATAATCTATATTGTGTTATGTTTATTTATAGACAAAATCTAGGAATTATTTCCATTCAACAGGCTTTCATCCATATGAATTGGTAAGTTTTACACTTTTTATAAAGACATTTACACAATCAATTCTGTATCTAACCCCAAATTATGATTTTTAGGGTACAAATTAATTTCCATATATACAAAATTCAACAAGTATGATGTCAAATTGATTCAAAATAATGAAATCTACCATCTACCATTTAACAAATCAAGTCTATTGAATAAAATGGATATATCAGTAAGTTATTAGTGTTATTATAATTGTGTTAAAGGTATAGAAATCATTATTCAATCTCTTCATAATATTGAAAAATGTCATTGATATGAAACACGCCTCTTAGTCTGTTCTCTGCATCTATTAACACATAACTATTTAGTCCATTCTGATTTTCAATTCTATATGGACCTTCAAACATTGGTTGTAATTTCTTACAACGATTTTCTTTAACATTACTTTTTCTAAGTGAACGAATTAACACTAGGTCTCCTTTTTGAAATGTGATTGGTTTTTTTATATTTCGATTTTGTCTTCTGATATATTTTTCAGCTTTCCTCCTAATTCGGTTATTCACTTTCTGCATTACTTGTTCTAACATATCCTGATTATATTCACTAATCCACTTTCTGTTTCCTATATGGCCAAACATTAAATATTCTGGTACTTCTTCTGTATTCAAATTATGTGTATTATTTAAAAAATACTCTACTTGTGGTATATGTTGCTGCCAAGTTTCGTGTTGATTTTGGCACAGTATCCTTAAATATTTTATAACTTCTTTAATATATCTTTCTGCAGGATTTGCCTGAGGATGTCTGATACTTGTAAAATGAATGTTGATTCCCTTTTTCTCACAAAATGTCCGAAATTTTTGGTTGTTAAAATATGTAGCATTATCTATTATGCAATTTCTAAATGGTCCTATTTCTTCGAAAAATTGATTAATATATAATTTTAATGTTTTAACATTTGTTCTAGAACAGGGATATAGTTTAATAAATTTTGTATATAAATCAACTATCACTAGTATATGCTTTTTTCCTGTTGGACTGAGAACTAAATTTGAAATAAAATCCATGGAAACTGTATTTAGTTTTTCATATACAACATTAGATTTATATGTGTTCTGGTTTTTGAAATTCTTTTCTTTGTTTAGTTGACATATTGGGCATTGGGTAGTAATTTCTTTTGCTATACTTATGTCATTCTTTGCAAAATAATTGTCCCTAAATAGCATCCATAGCTTTCTTGAACCAATATGCATATAATTGTTATGTAAATTTTTCAATATTTTCTTTGCTAAAGTTCTAGTTATTGCATATACTTCTATGCCATTTATTATTTTATAATATACTCCATCTTTCCTAAGGACTTTTTGTTTTTCACTCAAATTGATCTGATCTCTTATAATTTCTTCTTTAGAATATAATCCAGTACTTTCTACTAATTGATTTAATCCAATTTTTATTGTTCGCTGCCCTTTTTGTGGTGTATTTTCTAACCTTGATAAAGCATCTGCCACTATATTGGATTTTCCAGAAATGTATTTGATTTCAAAGCAGTATTCACTAAGTATTAGACTCCACCGATGTATTCTACTGTTTCCATATTTGTTATTTAATATAGACGTTAAAGCTTGGTGATCTGTTTCTATTGTAAATTCATTACCCAACAAATAAAATCTTAATTTTGTGACACAGTGTATTATACTTGCTAGTTCTAATTCTGAAACTGAGTAACCCTTTTCATGTGGCTTTGTAATTCTTGAAATGAATTGTATTGGGTATTCGACCCCATCATGTATTTGTAATAATACCCCTGATAATCTCTCTATTGATGCATCTGTTCTTAATATGAATGGCTGTGTGTAGTCAGGATAGTATATTTTCAAATTTGACAGAAAAATGTTTTTAATTTCTTGGAATGCTAGTTCTCTTCTCTGATCCCATCTCCATTTTACACCTTTTCTCAGTAGTTCAAGTAATGGAATTTCTTTTATACTTAGATCTGGTATCATCCTTTTATAATAATTTATTATTCCAATAAATCCTCTTAAAGTTCTTAAATTGTGTGGTGTTTTATATTCCTGAATGACTTGTGTCCGTTCTGGATCCATTTCGATTCCCTTAGTGTTAAGTTTATAACCTAGATATATGACTTCTTTTTGAAAAAATGTACATTTTTCTTGATTTATTTTTAGTCCAACTTTATCTAATCTATTTATTATAGTTTTTAGGTGTTTCTCATGATCTTCAGCCGTTTTAGAAAAAATTAATATATCATCAATGTAGTGAATTACAAATTGTTCATATTGATCCAAAATATCATGAAGACATCTACATAGAGCACTGCAAGATGATTGAAGTCCAAATGGTACTACTTTGAATTGATATACTACTCCATCTATCTGAAATCCTGTATACTGTCTACTTTTTCTTTCTAGTGGTATTAACCAAAAACTATGCTGTAAATCGATTTTAGTGAAAAATGACATTCCTGTAATTCTTCCTAGTATTCCATCTATACTCATTGGTGCTTCAAATTGCTTTTCAGTAATCTTGTTAATATTCCTTGCATCCAAACATAACCTGATTTTACCTGATCTTTTTCGTACTACTACTATGGGGTTAATAAAACGTGTGCCTTCTCAATGATCCCATCTTCTAACATATTATTAATTGTTTTGTTTACTTCTTCTCTGTATTTATATGGTATTGGGTATGATTTTGTTTTAAAATCTTTTTCTTCTTTAACTTTTATACTATGGATATAATTTTGTGCAATTCTATTTTCTTTATTGACAAGTCCCTTGTGTTGCTGCAATATGGAAATGACTATTGATTTATATTCTTCAGGGCAATTTAAAACTTTCATTATATCTTCTTCTTTACAAATAAAATTATTCTTCATTATGTACTCATTATTCCTTGCTTCCAATTTTACGCACTCCGCCTCGTAGGCATCCATCTGCTTAAAATTTCCATTCCTTAAATATTCACTACAATAATTATTCTTTACATTCTTTTGGGACATTTCCCTATCATCAAAATACATTTCTTCTTCATAAACATCATTATTTTCTTTTAATAATATCCTATCAACTCTTATTCCTTCTTCCACCTCATCTTTCTGCATAAATTTAATTATTTGCCCTTCCAAAGTTACCATTTTTTCTTCAAAATCTATCTTTACTTTCTTCTTTTCCAATTCATCATTTCCCATTAATATATCAACACATAAATCCTTGACAATAAATCCTTGCATATTAATTTCTTTATTAAGAATATTAATTTTAAAATTGGCTAGTTTATCAATTTCACCCAACTTCTTATTATTTGCACCAATAATTTTAATTTTTGGAATCTTTATTATATCTGATAGTTTTAATGTATTAAAAATAAAATTCTCCGAGACTAAAATACTTTCTGAACCAGTATCTATCATAATTTTAATCATTTTATTTTTGGCCAAAGCATTTATATAAATTAAATTAATAGATTCAATAATTTTCTCTTCATCTAAAGAAATAAATTCAGAAGGTTTTTCATAATAGCAATGGCCTAACTTGTAATTCAGAAAGTTTACTGCACAAAATTTTGATTATTAGAATTGTCAGATTGTATCTGACCACTTGGATCTGATGTCCTATGTCTTTCCCTACTATGACTTCTACTCACATTTTCTTGCCTTGTACTATTTCGTTCCCTGTCTTCGCAGCTTCTATTCCTTTGAACACAATTTACCTGTCTGTTATAGTTAGGTCGCTCTGTATTTCTTCTATTGTTAAAATCTTGTCTATTATTATTAGTACTGTTATTAAAATGTTGTCTATTATAATTAGTATTATTATTAAAATTTTGTCTATTATAACTAGTATTATTATTAAAGTTCTGTCTATTTGGATTACTGTTAGTATTATTAAAATTTTGTAAACTCTCACCATACCTAGTATTATTGTTATATGATTGTCTATATTGTTGATTATCATTTTTATTATATTGAAAGTTATTGTTGTTTTTTCTGTTGTTATTATTACTTGTCATATTGCCTCTTTGTATTCTTTGAATAAAATTAATAAAACTATCTATTGTTTGAATATTTTGTACAGTTACGGTTTGCACAACATCAGCATCAAAATGTCTAGATACATTTAAGACTGTTTCATCCTCTCTAAGTGGTGGTTCTAAATATTTTGCAACTGTTATCAGTTTTAATGCATAATCTACCATATTTGATTTTAAATTGTGATTAAACTTTCCAAAATATAGAATTTCTCTAAACTTGGCTTGCTCTAGTTCACCCCAATAATAATTTAAAAATTTATTTTCAAATGTTTGAAAATTATCTAAATCATTCTCAATACTAGCAAACCAAGTTGCTGCATTGTCATTTAATGTCATTCTAGTATAATCTTTAATATCATTAATATTATTCACAAATCTTAATTTATGTTTTAAACTATTTATGTATACTCTAGGATGCAAATTTTTTATATTACCAGAGAATTTAATCCCAGTCTCATTTGTTAAATTTAAGTAAGGTCTCCCTATGTCTCTCATTTGTGAAATATCATCTATTCTCTGTTCCACATTTCTTATTTGATTACAATTTATTTGGATATTTTGTTGTATATCGTCTAATTTTTCTTCTGTGTTTCTCCTGTCTTCGTTAATTTTTACTTCTAAGTTACATTTCTGTAACTCTATTTTCTGTTCTATATCTATCTTATTATCTTGAATAATCCTCTTTACTTCTGTTCTCTCATTGTCTATCCTTTTCTTGTAATCATTCCTTATACTTTTTATTTCATTTGCTACTTTTTTCTCTGCAGCTTCAAGTTTTTTATCCATTTGTTTTACAATTTTATTATTATTATCTTCTATTTTCTTTTCTAATTTTCTATAATTCTCTTCCAATTTCTGTTCCATTTTTTTCATGTCTTCTTTGACTTCTTTTGAATTCTCTTCCAATTTTTTTATGTCTTCTTTGATTTCTTGTGAATTCTGTTCCATTTTTTGTTCTATTTTTTTCGTATTCTCTTCCATTGTCTTGTTCATCTGCATCATTAATGACATCAAAGCTGCCATATTGACATTTTCCTCTCTTTCTGGATTCATTTCTGCAGTATCTTGTGGAACTTGAACTAAACTCTCCTCTTGTATAGGTTGTGTTTCTACTTCCACATCTTCTTCATTCTTTTTGGTTCTTGTACCTTTCTTTCCTTGAGACATTTTGAGACTTTACTTGTTCAAATATAATTAAAAATAAAATCTATAATTTTTCCTTTCTACTGATGATTAATTTAATTATATGAGAGCACTTATCTTCCCAAACTAATTCTTTTAAATAGAGAGCCACCGCGTTGGGTGCCAAATTGTTATGATGTATTTTTTGTTTGAATGATGAGCAATGAGTATTTTTAATAATATAATATATAGGGTTTTTATCGCGGTTCTCAAAGAATTAGCTTGTAAGTACTTTTTTAATTATCTTTATTATAACTATTATGAAACACACATATATATCTAACTTTGCCAATGTAAATTTAAAATAAACTATCTTTAAATTGATATTCTTATAAAACTAATTAAATTCTATAGACAATCTAAAATTTAAACAAACTATCTTCAAAATTGAAATTGTTATGACACTAACTAAATTATATTAACAAAATTTTGTACCTTTCTTTCACTGAATGCCTAAATGAACTGTTTTCCACTATATAGATTCTAATCACCACTGAATGTCTTCGTACTTCAGTTATCCTTGTTTTTTGTGAAATTACTTTTTTCAATTATCAGCTTCTACCAATTTAAGATATAGTTTTCTTCACCAGCATTTATACACCACCAACCAAACCAGCAAACAGCATTTATATTTATTCTTCTTTTCAATATACCAATATCCAATTATTATAAGTTGATTTATACTAATCTCCAACCATAATATAATTTAATTTCTTTCAATATACCTTTTTTTATCTTCAATAATTATTTGTGTATAATTATAAATGTGCATTAAGTATATGCATAATTTTTAATCTTCTTTTAACTCACTATATTAAACAATTGGACTATCTCCAACTAACTTTCATATTTCTTATAAAACTGCTTGACTGACTTACTAAAACTGTGAACAATTGACTTCACTAACTAACTTTCATAATAAACTGGCCTGACTTCTGACTAAAAACTTCAAAAACTGCCATCTTGAATCCAAATCACGGGTATTTATATCCTTTTTGATATTCCAGAACCATCTAGTAAGAGATCATGTTCCATTCGTTCTATTAACTTCTATATAGATGTTCTCGAAAAAAAATATCTGTTCGATCCACCGCCATAATCATTATTCCAGAATGTTCGACTGTAACAATGGTCACACTCTGCACTCTGGAGAATTCGTTTATGTTCCATTGATAATTTTGTTGACATTTAGGCTTTTCAGATCGGAATAAACATTTAAATCATCAAATATATATAAATTAAACACCTCAAACCAACATTATTATTATAACCCCACTTATATTCGTATTATGATTAATTTCTATCTGTCAATCCACTGTATAGTTGGTTGCCTAAGCACATGGCTCACTTAAATCTATTTACAACATTAAAATTACTAAAATACAACTTTTTACAATTATTATATGCTAATTTATTAAAAATGCCCTCACATAAATATATTTCTATTAAATTCTCTAGTATATAATTTATTTAAAATAATCAAATACTTTTTTATATTTAATATTATGTAGTATATAACTTATAAATTATTTTCTATAAACCCCAATTGTCACAATATATATATATATATATATATATATATATATATATATATATATATTATATTTTTTGTTATTGATATTACACAGTAATATCAATAAAATAAACACAATTAACTTTTATAATTCTTTTAAACTTATATCAGACAATGTGTTTCCTATTTCGTTAATTCACTTAATTTCCTAACCTTCCCATTGAAAACACTATTAGTGACTGTACAAAGAGGATTGAACAAGGACACACGCTTTACGCTAAGTGCCCTTCACAGCGACTTTTTTTTAAACAAATAATAAAGGCACTGGTTAAAGGTATCATACCCACCGGGAAAGACAGTGGGAAATACTACAACTAAAGTCCTACTATATAGCAGTCACATACCACTGCTTGGAAAAGGCTAAAAATTTTCCGTTTGGTATGTTCCGTTTGAAAAACTCCCATAAAATCAGTCTAATAGTTGGATTTCGACTACTTAAATAGAAAAGAGAAACAACGTTATGCGGCAGTATGATTTTTTGTTGGGAGAAGGATTGAAATAAATTTTTTATGGCTTCCTAATTATACCGACATTCAGTGGTTAAGGTCATCAAAACTGCCATCACATTCACATAATATATCCATATGTAAAAGTTTTATTTTATAGAGTTATGCGTTTACTGCAGCATGTCCAAAAAGGCATTAACCGTACATGGTATAAATTTTTCGAGAGCTGGAGTTTCTCTCATTTGGAGAAGTGGATGAAAGAGTTGGATATATACTGTCGTATGTATTTTTGCTACTGTTATTAAAAGATTGCCACTCAATTTCCCAATTAAATCTAACATGTTGCTTTCTATTTGTAAATAAATCCCATTTGGGAAACTTTTTGTGTTCTATCACAGTAGAGTAAAGCGTCTTGTAGCGTCTTTAGTCAAAAGATCTACTTTTTCATTGCCTGGAATATTAGTGTGATTTTTACCCACACAAGGCTAAAAGTTCTTCTTAAAACACTTAGAGTAATTAGCTTTTTAAGCTCATCTACAATTAGTCTCTTGGTATATATGTATTTAGAAAAGTGTTTTAATGTGAGGAGGACGGACTGTGAGTCGGATAAAATTATATATCGTGTAAAATATAATGTGCTGTTAATCATCCAATCCTACGCCTTGACAACATGTAAATGGCACAGCCAACACCAGAAGGCGATTTTGAGCCATCGGTGTAAATTTTACAAGAATGGTTACAGTCTTTCAGCTTATCCTGTACTAATAGATCTTCGTGAGCAATTAAACTATGTGAAGCAATTACCAAAATAGGTTTATATTCATATAGTATGTCACAATTAGAGCCAAATAATGGAATCTCTTTTCCATTGAATGTATAATGAGATAGATTGGGAAAAGCAATAGCCCGAGTTGGAGAGTTTTTATTTGTTCACCATTTTTTGTTAGATTTTTTAACAAAAAGAAAAGATATTTTTTGTAACAACCTGCTTTGATTATTAAACTAGCATTAAGGAATACATTTTTCTGCCAAAAATAGATGTCTTAAATGTAAATGTGGCTCGTTACATTCTATCAAAAGCGCTGATATAACAGTAGATTTGAGGGCTCCTAGGACTAACATTAAGGCTTTTTATTCAATCCAATTTAATCAAATGAGATGTTGTCGCTGATCCATAAAAAAGCTTCCACAGTCCAAAATTGATCAAAAATGTGAAACGCTTCACGATTTTGCGTGTCATCCTTGCGCAGAGGCCATGCTAATCTTTATCGTTCCAATTTTAGTAAGAGGTCTCCCAATAAGAATGTCCTGATGTTTTTTTTAAACGAAAACGGAAAAAATTGCTGTAAATTAAGAAAAAAATTTTATTGCAAAATATAATAGATAACAATTATGTTCCGAATAACACATCATTCAAATGTCTACCCTGACTACGTTTGCAGGAGCGAATCCGATGAACCCAATTTTCGGCCACTTTATGCAAAATATCCGCATTAATCTCACGAATGGTGTGTTCGATGTTCCTCTTTAAGTCTTTAATAGATTGTGGTTTGTTCACATAGACCAATGACTTAACATAGCTTCATAAAAAATAATCCATCGGTGTTAAATCGCAGCTTCTTGGAGGCCAAGCATCTGGTCGAAGTTGCTGAATTCTCCTGGGATCTCTGGCATCAAGAGAAATCAATGTTTCCGGGAACTTTTTCTTCAATAAATTAATGGTTGGGGCAGTAGTGTGACATGTGGCACCATCCTGTTGGAAAAACATGCCATCCAAATCCATTTCATTCAACTGAGGCCACAAAAAATCCGTTATCATCGTTCCATACCTTTCACCGTTGACTGTTACACCATGTTCGAAAAAAATAAGGTCCGACGATGCCACCATGCCATAAACTGCACCAGACAGTGACTTTTTTTGAATGCAAAGGCTTCTCAAGAATCTCATGTGAATTATTTTCACTCCAAAAACGACAATTTTAATTATTCACAAAGCCGTTTAACCAAAAATGAGCTTCATCGGAAACGATTTTTTTTTTGAAAAAATCACCATCATTTTCGAGTTTGTCTAGAGCCCAATCAGCAAACAAACGATGCTTATGATGGTCAAGTGGCTTCAGTTCTTGATTCAGAACAATCTTGTAAGGGTGTAGGCCTAAATCTTTTCTCAGAATTCAGTCCAAGCTCTTGAGAACGACGATTTACGGACACATTTGCATTCTCCGCTACACTGGCTCTTACAGCAGCAATATTGTCCTAAGTTAGGCATCTAGTTCGTGATTTTTATCGTGCGGAGTAAATTCACGTTCAAATTTTTACACGACTTGACGAATTACAAGCACATCAGGACGATGATTTGGTCCATAACTTTCACGTAATGCACGATAGGTATTCACAAAAGAATGAGTATTAGCATAAAATTTTAGGATAATTTCCAAACGTTGTTCAAGCGTATATCTTACCAGGGTAGTTTGTTCGAGTATGCTAAATACAATCGTCAACAAGTGATAGTTCTACCATTTTCAAGATGGCCGCTATGACATTTCAAAAACAGGACGTCCCTATTGGAAAACTCATTATATGTACCGCCGAAGCGAGTACATCACCAATTCTATTCAGCTATAGCTTCCGACCGTTTGAAGTAATGTTTTCTTGGTTCCATTGGCTTTGGTATATAATTGAAATTTAACCCTTGTCAAGCAGAATAATTTAGCAACGTTAACGTATGGCATAGGTACAATTGTACCGTTTATATTTTTTCTTTAAAATTCCTTAATCTGAATGGAAATATTTGTTACTTTTAAGATAATATTATTTATTAGTAGCGTAACTAGTTAAAAATTAATTGTTGAATATTGCAATAAATAAATATGTAATAATATTAGTTAATTTGATGTTGAAAGGACTTAAAAACAAAAATTAACAGCAGCTTTTACGTTACACGGCTTATCTATAGTAAATATATTGCAACAATTAACTTGGAAATAGTAGTCGTAAACAAATTCTCAGAAAAGTAGCATCGTAATAATTTAAAACATAGATTTCATTTACATTTAGTTGTTTGGTGTTTGTCAATACAATACGTGTATACTTACCTAAAAATTATCATGCGTAATTCTACATCTAGTTTACCGAAATGGCGATAAAAGAGGATCGTAGTAGATTTATATTCTTTCTTGATAATATTATTGCAAACAAATTTACAGTAAATAATAAAAAAGCTTATTTTATTCGATTAACGTTCGCTGAACTACTAAAATTGGTTGAAAAATCCGATTCAGATAAAGTGTTTATTTATTACGTCTTATGATGAAAGCTATGTGCCACCAGTGGAGATGCTAAGGAGTTCTTCCGACATAGAAGAATGAATTTATTATAGAACAGACAAACGAGTACGACTCAGAAGAGCACAAAGATAATGAATCTCAGTCTTCAGGCAACATTTTAATATCCAAGAATGAAACAGAATTGAGTAGTGATCCACTGTGTAGTGTTCAAACAAAATCTCGTAATATCCTTCGGCAAAAAAGTGGGCATGCAGCTAATAGCAATTTATTTACGCCTAAACAAATATTTAAGTCAATTATGAGCCCAGAAATTTGTGACACAATTTTCCGTGAAACAAACAGAAAAGGCAAAAAAGTGAGGTCTGTGAGGTTTTTAACAAAGAATTGGTACAAATATTTCCAAATGCATTAAGAAACAAAAAAATAACCATTTACTGAATGTGAGCTCGACGCATATTTTGGTATCCTAATTGTTGCTGATGTACATAGAAACAACAAAGAAAACTTGTGTGAGATGTGGAGTATGGATTCTCTGCCACTAATACGTACAGAAATGCCTCGTGTTCGTTTCAAGACTATGCTAAGCTTTATAAGATTTGACAACGAAAATACTCGAGAAGAATGCAAAAAAACCAATAAGGCTGCATCCATACGAGATGTCTGGACAATGCTGAAATAAAATTGTAACAAGACTACAAACCATCTTAATGCATAACCATCGACGAACAATTATTTCGGTTTAGAGGCTGTACAAATAGTACGAAATATATACTTTTCAAACCCGCTAAATATGCGATCAAAGTATTTTGGAATTGTGATGAATCAAACGCTTATCCCGTACAAGGTCACATTTATATTGGAAAAGCAGTAAATGGTTTTCGTCAAGTTAACGATGGCGAACCAACAGTTTTGGATCTGGTCACGTCTTATAAGGGATCTGGGTGGAATGTTAGCACATATTACTTTTTACCAGTTTTAAACTCGCTAAAGTCTTCAATTCATGGCGCCTGACGTTAGTGGGCACAGTTGGAAAAAATAAGAAATATTTACCTAACATTATGCAAGCAAGCAAGGAAAGAGCTGTTTTTACACAAATTTTGCATTCAATTATGATGCTATTGTATACTCTTATGTGCCAAAGAAAAACAAAACAGTAGTGTTCTCTCGTCCATGCATATGAAAAAATAAGAAATATTTACCTAACATTATGCAAGCAAGCAAGGAAAGAGCTGTTTTTACACAAATTTTGCATTCAATTATGATGCTATTGTATACTCTCATGTGCCAAAGAAAAACAAAACAGTAGTGTTCTCTCGTCCATGCATATCAGGACAAGTAGAAGATAGTGAAGTAGCGAAGTTGGAAATAATTCATTATTACAGTAAAACCAAAGGGAGGGTTGGCCCTTGGCCTTTTTTATAATATGATTGGCGTCACTGGCTTAGCATTGTACATTATATATCAAGAGCATAATCCATTATAAAAAAGAAAGGACCAACGCAGGAAATTTTTAAAGGATATTGCTAAAGATCTTTGTTTGCCTTTAGTTCAATGTCGAAGTAAAGACCGGGTGATGAGGAGTCATTTTCTTAGTATTGCTATAGAAATGCTCCTTGGTCAAAACGTAGTATTTGCTGTAATTGCTCCTCCTCAAGTATCTTACAGCACTCGTGGATTTACTCCAGTAACTGAAAGTTCCCATGTTTGACGAAACGAACGGAAAAAGCAGCGTAAATCGGGAAAAAGTTGTGTAGTATGTTTTCTACCTGTGTGTGACGAACACTATTTGTCTAAAACAACATGTATGTGTTTCATAACATTGATCTTTGAATTTTGATTAGATCATTTAAATGCAAAATATATTATTTTTTTATAACATTTATTTAAAAAAATGTATAAGGTACAAATGTACCTATGCCATTGTTTATGGGGGTACAAACAAAATAAGCCTCCTTCTGGGAACCTAATAAAGACAATTTTGTTACATTTAGTTCGCATAAACCATTGGATAAATGTAGAGATGTCAGAAAACTTCAAGTTTACCTTTTTAAATAAAAGTTATCACAATTTGAAAAATCCAAAGTACGAAGGTTAAAAAAGCACCTATAGTAAATATTAATAATTTCATTGTAATATTTTTTGGAGTTACAAATGTGCAGATTTTCTATATAAAAAATATTTCAATGCGTTGAAGCAGAAAAGCGATTTCATCGCAATTCAAATGTACTTGTCAATATCTCGTATATTCATTCCTTATAAACGGCTTCGCAATCGATATCATATATAAAAAGAATTTATTCAAAATTTTGCTAAAGGGCTGTCGATCTAAAAATATGGTAGCTTAAAAGACGAATAATATATTCGATTTTGATACAATCCTATTTTAACAAATCGAATTATATTATCAGTTAAATTGTTAATTGTTTTGCAACTTATAGTGGCACTGCTCTATTCCATTGAGAAGTGTAGTAAAAAAAGTGTAACACCAGTGTAACTAATTCCAGACCTACTTCTGCGAGGGTGACTATCTATGGACCAGTGCCATACGCCAGCCGCTTATTACTAACCCTGATTTCCACCAAGGTACTCATTTTATTACAGCTGACTTGGCCCTGGGCCTTAAGATATTTTTTAAAAATGTCTAAATGTTTTCACTGGCACTATAGATCGAAGCCTTTTGCGTGATAGTAAGACATTCTACCGTTTGGGCTATCTGGTCCAGGACATCCCTGTTCTGCCGTGTCTATATTCTATGGAATATTTATTTTTTTATTAACGATTTTCTTTTATTTAGGTCGTAGTCTCAATTAAATTATTAATTATTATTTAAACGAAACAAATAGTGTTTAATTTATATAAGTGTAAAATTCCTTGTTTGTCATTGAAAATATGGAAAGTTCTTTTGTACTCTTTGTTTTATTAACAAAATAAGACAGCGTTATTTTGCTAATAAAACAGAATTCATATTTAAAATTCAAAATTATGTCTTAATTAAGGTTATTTTTTGCATTTTTGGATGTAAAGAATTTAAACTTCGTCATTTAAAGAATGATTATGGTCTAGAAGGTAAAAAGCGTATTTAAAATCTATTTTTCTATTATTGAGAGCCCTTTTTGGGTTCTGCTATACGTTTGGTAAAAGTTCTACCTGTTTGACCAATGTAAGTTTTTGGGTAGTCGCCACATTTAAGTTTGTATACACCACTGTGTGAGTGCTTTTTATTTTGTCTCCTGTTATTTTTGATATATTTGCATAAGTTGTTGTTTGTTCTAAAAGCTGGTGTTTCTTTTCTTTTATGTATTTGGCTATTTTTGTTATATCTTGCCTGTACATGAAATCGAGCAGAAGGTAATGTGGTTTTTCCCTGGTGATGGAAATACCAATTTCAAGGCTTTCTTATGTAGTTTTTGATTTAAAATGTAGTTTGTACACATTGTTTACTGCTATTTGCTTAATGATATCTAATTCTATCTCAAAGTTTTATTTTGACATCGGAATTTTTATTAATCTATATAACATGCAATGATAGGCCGCCAATTTATGTTGCATAGGATGGGATGATGAATTGTGTATAGTCGTGTCAGTACGGGTAGGTTTATGAAATACGGAGAACTCATGTTCGTTTTTAAGACTGATTGTTTTTAAATCTTAAAAATTTATGGATTGATTTTGTTCTGTTTCTATTATAAATTCAATATGACTATGGAGTGAATTAACATAGGATAAATATTGGTTAAATTTCCTGTTAGTTCCTGTAAAACCTACCAGTTGCCTAACAGGCAACTTAAACAATCAAAAACTACATAAGAAAGCCCTGAAATTAGTATTTCCACCACCAGAGATTTCACATTTCCACTACCCAGTTTATTGCCTCAAAATCCGATAGATATGGTCAAAAATTCTGGATGGCTGTGGACAAAGACACAAACTACATTGTCAACGCCTTTCCGTATTTAGGGAAAGACGAAACGAGACAAAATAACGAGCGCCTCGGTGATTATGTGGTAAAAAAGTTGATGCAACCATATTTAAAAAAAGAAAGAAATGTTACGTGTGACAATTTCTTCACGCCACTATCACTGGCTGAATTTTTGAAAGCGAATAGTACTAGTCTCCTTGATACTATGAATAAAGCTCGACGTGAAATCCCGGCTTGTGTAAAGTACGCGAAAGAAAATTTATACAGTACAATGTACTGTGTACAATGTCTAAAGACAGGTGATATCTCATTAACCGTTTATCAGACCAAAAGTAACAAAAATGTGGTCATGCTTAGTACAATGCACCCGGATGTACAAATTGCATCCACTGAGAAACAGAAACCTGATACTATTAAATTTTATAAGACAAAATATGGTGTTGATGTAGAGGACCAAATGGCACGCAAGTCGCAGAAATTATATTCTAAAGCTAGGAGAAGAACTCTCAGAAAAATACGCAGGGATTAGAGCTGCTGTCAGACGAACTGCCATCCCAGATGAAATTGATGAACCTCAAAAAAAGCAAACACGTTGTGAAATCAAATCAGAGTGCTCTAGAAACAATCCTTTGTAAAATGCCACAAGTGTAAAAAACAGTCTGTAAAAAATGCACTTCTACACAATATTTTGTATGTTCATTATGTAGGTAAGAGCACTATCTAGTGATGTTTTATATTAGACTTTCACTTTGTTTATTACTATTATTAATTATCAAATAAATATATGATATTTTGTTTCAAGTTTCCTTTTACATTTTCGGCTTAGATCATACGGTTCAATAATGACCCGTTCGCGCTTATAGGACTGGCAGAAATGTCAGCGCGTCTAGTGTTAAAGTCTTTCGATAAAGTATAACACCATAAAAAGACAAGGATGTATACAGTAAATATATAAGAATTATCTTAAATCAGTACTTCAATCAGACAGCAAGGGTTAAGATGGAAATAAAGACCAAGGGAAGAAATTTAAATTTGTCGGAGTATTAATAAACAATATTAGATATGCTCATGACACTGTTCTACTAGTAGAGACTTTTGAAGATTTGCATTAACCAATATTTTAAAAAAGAAGATAAATAAATCTTCAGAAAATCAAATTTATGATTATGTATAAACAAGATAATAAGTCCGGAAGGATATCTAATTGTTCGTGAAACAGTATTTTAAAAAATATTACAGTTTAAATATTTGTAAACTTTAATTAATGATAGCAATAATAAAAACAAGAAAATAAAAAGGGAAATAGAAATTGCATATTCGGTTTTTAACTAAAAAAAAAAAACAAAAAGTTATTTTAAAATCGGGATTTATAGTTAGTTGGTTGGTTGTAAGGATTTGCTACGAATGAAGAGGTTTGCTGAGGGAGGACAGGAATTTTGATATAGAGCCATAGGATGGATAAGGATCCATCCGTAAGTTACGCTACTATGTGTTTTTCACTCTATGCATGGTATTCAGGCATAAACCTAAAAATAAAATAGTATAAAAAAATACTAATACCTTTAAATTGTGGAGCTACCGTCACATTTTAAAGATATCACGGACGAGCTACTTCGGAGAGTAAATAAAGATTGTAGGGTATTGACAGTAATAAAAAGAAGACAACTTCTGTATCTGAAACGTATTCTCAGAATATACTTTAAACAGTGTGCATTGTATTAGCATTTTTCTTTAGATATACATAAGATTAAAACCCGACTCAAAAATATCTATTCATATTTTCTTATAAAATAATGTGAAACCACACATGACAGTTTCAGTTGCTCTTGAGTAAGATGTACATAAATATAAAGCTTTATCTCTTTTTAACATCCTTTATAATTTAAATTCCAAAGGTGCAACGAATATTTTTCGTTGTTCTGCATACAAAAATTGATTAAAATTTATGATATGCATCGTACTCGCAACGTTTGCGATTTTCCAGAGTATATATTAACGTAATGTATATATACGTGTTTCCTAGCTTGAGAATGAATATCTTTTAGAAACAAGATATTTTGTAGGTGTTTTTTTTTAATTTCGGTTTTTTTTTGTTTATCCAGTCAGCTGCATACGTCACCTTGATTAGGAGTTCTTACTTTTTTATTTTTTTATCTATCTTTTTTGTTTCCATCACTTTTAGATAGACAAAATCATGAACTATGTTAAATAATATAAGTATCTTATTTGTAACTTATTTTGTCGTCTTTTTTTCAGTTTTGTTTACTAACTATACTTCATTTATTTTCTTGTAATATAAAATTTTCTGACTGACAACAGTCTTTTACATACCCCTCTCAGAGAAAGTAATGATGGTATGTTAGAAATAAAAAAAAAAGACTAGCAAATGTTTAAACAAGTACCTGCTCTAACTGCGACGTTTCAATTTCTTTAATTTAATAAAAATTTTTGATCTTATTTTTGACAATACTTGGAAAAAGCATACAATAATTTGGAAAAGTCACATTAAAAATCTAAAAGGTACCTGTTAAAAGTTCTTTTAAAAATTGACTACGGCTTAGTTGTATATAACTCAGCCAAGAAATCTGTTCTTAAAGAACTAGATGTGATTTAAAATACAAAAATGCGAGTCGCTTTGGGTGCCTTTCGAACGAGCCCCATACTAAGTATATGCAGTAAGTCAGGGCAAACTCATCTAGAATTTAGAAGAGCTTTTTTAAGTTTGTCATTTGCTTGTAAAGTTCTAGCCTCTCCAGATAATACAGTCTACCATAAAGTTCATAACAATCGTTTCAGCCACTACTTCTCATCTAACCCTCAATGCAATCCGCCTTTCTATGAACGAATTAACCGATTACTTTATAAATGTAGTATAATAGTCCCAACAATATACTACCCTTCCGAAAACCCTCCTTCTCCATGCACTGTAAATAAATCACCAGTTATCACTGATTCATCAAAATTTAATAAACATGAATGCTACCAGCCATATTAATAAACCACTTCAAGATATTATGGATAGATTTGGCGACTACCGACAGACTACACAGATGCATCAAAAACAGCGGACGGAGTGGGGGCAGCCATTTTCTCTAATACTCATATTGCTAAATTTAAGTTGCATAACAACTGGACTATCTCCAATGCAGAACTATGCGGAATCCGTAAAGTTTTAAAATTAATTAACAAAACGGACCAGAGAAAAATACTCAAGCAACCCTATTCATAAAGACATTAACAAAGTTCTTCAAAATGCTATAAAGGAAAATAAACACATGGTATTAATCTAGGATCCATCTCATATTGTTTCAATTAATTTCAACTATTGGTTCAACTTAATAAAATAATGCCAAGTGATCTTAAATTGTGCTTAAAAATCATAGTTAATTGTGCGGCGCATAACAAATGATCGAAGTGTCTCTCTAAAAAACAGGTCTCTTTTTTACCTAGAAAAAACTGTAACCATCAATATTTCCTTTCCTTTTTTTATGTAGACATGACTCTGTCTGTTTTTCAATCTGCCACCAGTAAGTTGTTGTTCTATCATTTTTGTGATCCTACTGATCGTCTTCTTATTGGGGAACCGTCTCTTGCCGTCTTTACTACTCTATTTGTTGTCATTCGGCTTATATGATCGTCCTACTCTTTTATTTCTTACCCAGTTTTTGATGTTCTCCACCTTGGATCACGTCGTATATCTGTACTTCTAGCTCTGTCCCATAGTGTCTTGTCATTAATTTTTCTATGTGTTTTCATCTTTGCTGTTTCTAACATATTTTTTGTCCTCTCTGTGTCAGGTCGTGTTTCTGCCGCGTATGTCATTATTGGTCTTATGACTGTTTTATAAATTCTATCTTTCATTTCTTTTCCGATATTTTTATTTCTTTATATTGTTTCATTCAGGCAGCCTGCGGCTCTATTTGCTCTATTCACTTGATCTTCCACTTGTTTCGAGCTTTCCGTAGCTAGATAATGTGATGCCTAGATATTTAAACTCCACCACTTATTCTATTATCTCACCTCCCAGCTCAAATTTACATCTTAGTAAATTTGCTGTTGTAATAATGCATTTTGTCTTTTTTGGAGAAATTAACATGTTAAATTTCTGGGCCTTTATATAAAATGGGTGCAGCATACGTTGTAAATGGTTTTCACTTTGAGAGACTAGTATTGCGTCGTCTGCATAGCAGATTATTTTAAGTTGTTTTTCTCCCATTTGGTATCCTTTTTTAGTTCTTAATTTTTTTATTATTTTATACATAATTAGGTTAAAAAATAGAGGATTCAGGAAATCTCCCTGTCTAATCCCATTGTCAGCTTTAATAGGGTCGGTTAGTTCTTCTTTTACTTTTACTCTTATTATGTTGTTTTGGTAGATATTTTCGATCGTTTTTATCATCGCTAGAGATATCTCTCTTGCGTAAAATAAGTGAATAACGTCCTTTAATTTGACTCGGTGCCTTCTTAAGGTCCATGAAACATAGATATGCCGATTTGTTGTATTCTTATGATTTCTATTGCACTTGCCTCATTATAAATATAACGTCGATGCATGATCTTTCCGACCTAAAACATTGTTGTCCTTGGTTGTCCTTCTGTTAGTGTTATAATTTTATTCAGTTTATTTGTTATCACTTTGGTTTTTAATTTTAGTGTTGTGTTTAATAAATTAATTTCTCTGTAATTTTCTGGATCCGATTGGTTTCCCTTTTTGAAGGGAAGTATTAGAATGCTTGATCTCCATTCTGAAAGAATTATGTTTTGTTCTATTATTTTTTGGATTAATTTTAATAGTTGTTTGGTCAAATCTGGTCCTGTGTACTTTAGGAGTTCGTTCGGCATTCTGTCCTCTAACCATGGTGTTTTCTTTCCTCTTTCCAAGTGATCTGTTGCTGCGTTAATTATGTTTTTTATTATTTATTTTTTTTTTTTTTAATGGCATAGACATTAGTCATTCAGCCAGTTGCAATTGATTTTCCAATCAGACAAATACACAACTCTATCCCTAATCGAAAACTAACGGATAATTAATAGAAGAATATACGACAAGGAGACTTACAGGGTCACTTGCTTCTCGTCTAGGGGCCCATCAAGACATTCTTAGTAGACAAACAAAACTGGACCACGGATAAGGTGTTATAACATTTAGGGTAAACAAAGGATACAAATCTAAATTTCCACACGATCATGAAAAATTCCATTCTCGCGTACAAATTCTATAGAACTGTGCATATGTCTGACAAGAAATCTATAATGATATTATATACTTGTTATGAGCCTGTAGCCAGTAGCGACTGGATATTGAATGGTGCATATATATCAAATTCAATTAATTTTTTGTAGAGAGAGTTGAATGCTGTTGAAACTTAGGACATTCAAAAAAGATGTGATCAAGATCACCTAGTTTTCCGCAATGTTTGCAATTATCATCTTCAATCACATTTATTTTATATAAATGACTTGGATAACAAGCATGTCCAAAGCGTAGTCTATTTATGGTAGTTATATATTTACGTGGAGATTTAAAATTCTTAAACCAAGTAGTTTGTGGAATAACTGGTTGTAAAGTCGTGTATCTTGTTGGGTTTGTAAAGTAGTAAAGATTCCATTGATCTTTCCATGTCGATAGCTGATTTTTTTAAAAAATCGTAATGGCATCTGATACACATAAAGAATATGACAATAAAGTGCCTGATATTATACTGGTTTTAGCTAAGTAATCTACATATTCATTATCTTTGAGTCTAATATGTGCCTGAACCCAAATAAATTTTATATTAAAGCCAGAGTCTGCTAAGTGCTTTAATTGATCCTTTATTAAAAAAATATAAGGATTACTAAATGTTTTGGGCAAACAAGTATTTTTTATGTTCTGTAAAACTGAAAGACAATCTAAAAGAATTAACAATTTTTTAATATAAGATTTTTTAACATATTTTAAAGCTTCGAGTATGGCCAATGATTCAGCCGAGAAAATTGAGAACTCATTGGAAAGTTTGTACTTAAATTCAGAACCTCCTGAGGGTAGAAAATAGGCACAGCCAGTCCCTTCTATTGATTTAGATGCGTCCGTGTATATAACTGTGGCATCACTATAACAGTTTAAAACAGATCTCAGAATATTGTTACTCAATTTGATGTTGTCACTATATGTGGGTATTATAACTTCAGTTTTATGGAAGAAAGCAAAGAAGTCTAAATTTTTGTCCACTTTGGCCAAATTCTTTGAAAAAATAGAATTGTTCTGTAAAGCAGTGCACAAAGGTGGAGATGGCTTTTTAATCCAATATTTGTGAGTTAGGTATGATTCGTTAAGTTGACATATACTGGAAAATAATTTCGGATTTGTTGAGTGGGCTTTGAGTACCCATTTTTCGCTTAATAAATTTCTTCTAATTTCAAGAGGAGGTTCATAAGCTTCAACATGTAGTGGTTCTATAGGGGTAGATCTCATAGCATCTAAACAGACCCTTAAGGCAGAATTTTGAAAAATGTCAATTTTTCTTAGGAGATTTCTAGACGCGGAACCATAAAGAGTAGAACCATAATCTATAATGGATCGTATATAAGCTCTGTAAAACAATAAGGATGTTTCAACATCGCAACCCCACCACACTTTAGTTGTCATTCTAAGAAAATTAATACCTTTGTTGCATCTATCCAGCATATATTGTATGTGTTGTTTTCAAGTCAATTTTTTATCCAGAATAAGGCCCAGGTATTTGACATGGTTTTTAAATGTAAAAGATTGATTATCAAGAAGTATATTTTGATTTAGAGAAAGGTTGTGTCTTGTAAAGACAGATACTGCTGATTTGGCAATTGATAAATTTAAGCCGTTCTCTAAGTACCATGGAAAAAGAGAACTCCATACTCTGCTTAGGTTTTGCATACCGTTTTCATATTTTTTACTTTATGTAAAAAATATTGTGTCATCTACAATATGCAGATGACACAAAAGTCATCTGCATATTGTATTATTTTAAATGGAATGTTGTTTATTTGCATATTATGTATGTCAGAGGTGTACATATTAAATAAAATTGGCGATAATACCGAACCTTGTGGTATGCCGTGATAGTTGTGTCGAGGTCCTATTAGTTTGTTATTATGGTCTCTGACGTAGATTATCCTGTCTGTATAGAAACCAATAATTGTGTTCACGAAAGCAATTGGCAAATGAAAGAAATTTACCATTTTGAATTTCAAGGTTGACAAACAAACTGATTCATATGCTCCTTCAATATCCAAGAATAGGGCTGTTAAATAGTTATTCCTAGTTAAGTTATTCTGTATATCTACAACAAGTGTTGTTAAAGCGTCTAGAGTTCACAAACCTCTTTTGTAGCCAAACTGGTTTACTGGTAGTAAATTCTCTTTTTGTATCCACCAATCTAATCTAAATTTTATAAGTCTTTCTAAGGTTTTGAATACGCCAGAAAGTAAGGATATTGGTCTATATGAACTGACGATATTTGGATCCTTTCCGGGTTTAAGGATAGGAACGACTAAGATATTTGATTCCGTATTTAGTCCTTCGACTTTAACTTTTGTTCGTGTTGGCGCCGCTCTCTTGGGTGTGACGTATTTTAGGATGATTCTTATTTTACATAATACTAGGCTATGGTCGCTATCTACATCTGCTGAGTTGAGGCATCTTACGTGATTATTTTCGATCGGTGTATATCTCTGTTGGTTATAACATAATCTATCACAGATCTTTGTCGACTGGTGTTACTAAATGTATATTTGTGTTGCTTTTGTGGTTAAAAAATGTGTTGTTTATTCTAAGTTTGTTATTCGTGAAGAAGTTTATCATCAGTTCTCCATTTTCGTTTTTAACATCCTCGTTATATTTTTGCTTAATTCTGGGTATTACTTGCTGCAACTTTTTTAATAATAATATTAATGACAACAATAATGGTCGTAAAATAATTGTTTTGTTGAGTATTTATTAAATACAGGTTCGTGATAACAATATATTTTATTATCTGTTTTTTTTTTCAGTTATACGAACAAATTTATTTTTGACTATTTAATAAAAATATTCTTAAGACGATCACTTTTTTGAAAATTATATTAAATATATAATCTTTCAGTTTATGGGTAAATATGTCAATTTTTATGATGTTTGTTGATAATTCGTCGATATATATTCTCTGTCGTCTTTTTTAAATGTATTTGAAATAAACGTTAATCTAATGTTTAATTTATTTAATCTCTAGTCGTCCTTTATAACTCTCTGGTTAAGTGTCACTGGTGCCCATTTTAGTTTGCAGTTTAGCTGTATTCCGTGTTTCTTATTTTTTTTTTGTCAAAGTGTTATCTAATTGTTTTATCTATCTTTATACTATCTATATATCTATGTTTATTTACATTTACTATTTTTAATCTGTACCTTTTAATTAATTTTTTTCCTTACCCACTCCCAATTAAGTTCCCAAACTGAGTAACGCGGTCTTCGTTAAGTCTTGGTGAACGATCAGCTTTTTGTTCTTAAAGTGCCCTCTCCTCAATGGAGGTTGGCTACTACAATTTTAAACTCTTCTCTATCTTCAGCTGTTCTTATTAGCTGTTCAAAAATTTAGCCCTGTCCATTGTCGGATGTTTCTGAGCCACGATAGTCTTTTCCTTCCTAGGCCTCTCTTTCCCTCGATTTTTCCTTTCACCATAAGTTGGGCATATTGGTACTTATTATTTCTCAGTATGTGGCCTAGGTATGATGTTTTTCTAACTTTTACTGTGTTAAAAAGTTCTCTTTCCTTGCCTATTCTATGCAGCACTTCTTCGTTTGAGGTATGCGATGTCCATGAAATTTTGAGTATTCTCCGGTAGATCCACATTTCAAAGGCCTCCCATTTATTTACGGTTGATGTCTTAAGGGTCCACGTTTCAACTGCATATAGAAGAGTCAACCAGACGTAGCATTTTGATAAACGTAGTCGAATTTCGAGTTTTATTCGAGAATTACAAAGCAGTTTTTTTATTTTTTCAAAAGATTTTCTGGCCTGTTCTATTCTCGATCCTATTTCTGGATCAGGATTTAGGCTGCTATCGATCCAACATCCCAGGAACTTAAATCTATTGACCTGTTCTAAAATGTGTCCATTTATTGTGCAAGGTTGAGGTACGTTTTGGTTTTTTCGGATACAAATCACTTTGGTTTTTTTAATGTTTATTTGCATACCAAATTGCTCACAGGTCGAGTTGGTCTTGTCGATGAGTCGTTGTAGACCTAAGTCGGAATCCGCAATTACCACTGTATCATCGGCGTTTCTGATACTGTTGATATTTACGCCATTCACCTTGACTCCATCCTTGGAATCCTCCAATGCTTCTTTAAATAGAAACTCGGAGTAAAGATTAAACAGAGGTGACAGAACACATCCTTGTCTAACTCCCCTCCTAATTTCTACTTCTGCGGATGTAAAACCTTCGATCCTAACTCTGGCGTTTTGGTTCCAGTACAAGTTTTTTAAGAATTTGATGTCTTTTCCATCTAAACCGACTTCTTGCAAACGTTCTAATAGTAGGTCGTGTCTTACTCTATCAAATGCTTTTTCGAAGTCTATAAAGCATATAAATATATCTTTCTGTTGGTCGTAGCATTTTTGGGCGAGAACTAGTAAACTGAACAGGGCTTCTCTCGTTCCCACGCCGGCTCTGAATCCAAACTGATCGTCTCCGATGATTGTTTCGCACTTTCTATAGATACGATTATGTACGATTTTTAGTAGGACTTTTACTGCATGGCTCACAAGGCTTATCAGACGGAACTCATTGCAGTGTTGTGGGTTTGGCTTTTTTGGTAGTGGGATAAATATTGACTCCAGCCAATCTTGGGGTATTTTACCTGTATCATAAATGCGATTGAATAAAAGGACAAATATTTCGATAGTTTCTTCGCTGATTAATTTTAACGTTTCTGGGTATATTCCGTCTGGACCTGGGCTTTTATTTGTTTTAAGATGATTAATTGCATTTATGATTTCAGATTTCAGAATTGTTGGCCATTCGTTGTTATTTTCCAATCTTGGTTCTTCTCGTATATCGTGAAAAAGAATTTTAATATAGTTTTCCCATTCTTTCAGTTTATCTTCCGTTGATTCTAACAGTTTGCCATCCGTGTTCAGCATGGTGTGAAAAGTCGTTCTCTTGGTAGTCGATGTAAACTCGTTTACCTTTTTATGTAAATTAAAAAAATCGTGCCTTTGTTGTAGTTCTTCTATTTCCACGCATTTTGTTTCCAGCCATTTCTCCTTTGCTTCAGTTATTTTTTTTTCGAATTATTCTATTTAGTCTTTTGTATTCTCCTTCCTTGTCATTTTTTCCTTTAGATTCTCTTCGTTTGTTCATTAATTGTAAAATCTCTTCTGTCATCCATTCCTGTTTGTTATTTCTAGGTGTTACTGTTAGATGTTTTTCCGTTACATTGTTCATTTGTTCTTTAATAGTTATCCACAGAACGTTTATGTCATCGTACTCGCTAATTCTATTGTGGTCGATATTTCCTAAATTTTTGTTTAATTCTTTATTTACTGTCTGATGTATGGTGTCGTTTTTCAATAATTGGATGTCTAATAGTTGGTGTTGAGGTTTTTGTTTCTTTATTAGTTTCCATCTTGCGCGAACTTTTGCAACAACAGGATTATGATCGGAATTGATGTCAGTTCCAGGATATGTTTTTGCACTGATGATTGCATTGTGATATCTTTTGTTGACCAATATGTAATCTATTTGGTTACGGATTACTCTGTTTTCATTGTGTTGTGGTGAAGTCCAAGTGTACAATCTGCGAGGGTGTAATTTAAACCATGTATTTGTCGCTACCATGTTGTGTTGTTGGCAGAAATCTGTCATTCTCTCTCCCCTGTCGTTCCTTGCTCCAAGTCCGAAGTCTCCGATCAATCCAGAAACTTTTCCTCTACCTAACTTAGCATTAAAGTCACCTAAGATAAATGTTAGGTCTCGTTTTTTGGTCATCTTTATAAGTTTTTCTACGTCAGCATACCACGCTTCTAGTTCTTCTATGGGTTTATCGGCCGTAGGGGCATAAGTTTGAATGATGTTAATATTTACTGGCTTTCCGGAGAGTTTAATAAGAAGACATCGGTCCGAAAATTTTTATTATCCCCTTTTTTTAGCTTTTCGTTACACAATCACAAAATTAAGCTAAAAAATCTGAAAATTCTACATAAAAATTTCACAATTATAAAAGACACTCATTAAACATTCGATTTTAAATTATGGTTAGTAAACGTTACAGAAATGGCATATTCTTAGTCAAGATATATTCGGGCACAGATATTACACCTAACCATAACCCCGTAAGAGCAACATTAAAGAATAAATTTAAAACGGAATCAACAATCCTACAAGAGTATCAATATAGATGTTACAAAAGTAAAGACAAATACAATTAGATCCAAAGTTCAAGAACGAATTGTGATTGAGTTTCAAGTAGCACACAATAGGTGCTGACAAGAGAAACATAGAAGCTAATAAATAAAAACAAAAGTCATAAAAAAAGCGAAGCGAGGCTAAATCCATTAACACCAAAAGATATAAAAAATTACATCAAAAAATACAAATAAAAAAAAAACAAAAGAACACTGGTTTAATGAAAATCGTTAGGAAATATTAAAATTGCCAAAAGTATATAACTGCTTTAATATACACAAAAAAGTTAAAGAGTTTACTGGATGTTATAAAAAGTAAAAACAGTAATGTGCTGAAAAGGTTCTAAAACTGGTTTCTTGTGAAATCTCTAAGTTAAATACGTAACTATCGTGCTGACTAGGGATGGCGGTTTTTGACAAAACACCGGTTTTCGGTTATACCGGTTTTTTTTGCTTACGGTTTAACCTGGCAGTTATAACCGGCCAAAAAAAAAACGTTTTTTTCAAAAACCGGTTTTCGGTTTTTTAATCCAATAGGTTACAAAGTTACATTTACAATGCAGTTGCGATACTTCATTCGACTCGATATCAATATGATCAAAATTAGAAGGTACTATCGAAAGAACATCAATATCAATATAAATAAAACACAATTTTTAATAAAACCATTTTATTCTATTAATTATTATATTTATTTATTATTTTATTATTGTTATATATTTATTGATTATTATTAAATATAATATAGCGTAAGATTAATTATACATATTGCAATAATATACAATAAAAGTAGAATTAAGTAATATTCTAAGTAATAAATATAGGTTAGAAGGTTACGAATAGGTTATATTATATGAAATGGATTTAGCATTGTGTTGGTCAGTAACTTTCATGAAGCCTATTGGGAAAAACTGGTTTATATATATGTTGATCGGTTAAGCGGTTTTTTTTATGGGACACAATATCATTCAACGATGACACCAGTCTCTCTGATGCCACCGAACGTCCGACCAACGACATGTATTTTTTAGCTATAAAAGGCAAGCCTGGCATACAGGTTCTGTTCTGCTCCCAGAATGAAAACGGATCACTTAATCTCGGCAGCAAAGGCTGCTGCAGATATAGAGTCAGTTCATTTGGAAAAGAACTTTGAATCCGTGTGTCCTGAGAACTTGAACTGAAATCACTGTTCACCAACTCCAGATCGTGTGAAGACCAAAGAGGGTTTGATTTTAAACTCACTTTGGCTTCTTCATTCTGGCAGGAGCAGGAAGGAGAACGTTTTCCGATTTCGGTAAGGTACATCCTAACCTCCGAGCCTAAATTGGATGTAAATTGATATAAGGTTAAATGCTCAAATAAATGAACTATGATAAAATGAAAGGCAGATATCGAGCACAGTTTTATTAATTAAATCTTGCCCAAGTACTTTCGTACATAACATAAAATTGTACATAACACTACACTAAACAAGGACAAACAGTTTAAAATTATTTAAAAAATAGTCAAAGCTACGTTCTAGTCGGCAACAGGAGAGATATTCTCTCCTGTTTCTCTGTGTCCTGTTACCCCAACCATTTCAACTTATAAAAAATTTCCCAGATTAGTTCAAATGGGATTTAAAAAAAAATATCAACATAAATATTTTACTTAAAAATACATTGGAAAATGCAATTCATCTTTTATTTTTATTACCATCAAAAAAAATTTATCATGTATTACTTTTAACACATTTACATATTTGTATAATAGGTACATTTTAACTCATTTAATACTTCCTGTATGTGTGTATCGTTTTGAAAACGTAGGGAAATCCTTGGAGATTCGTATTTGTAATCGGTACCTAATTCGATATTCATAGTTGGAACATTACTTTTGGTAATCACAAAAAGCCATTCACCCACTTTTAATGTCAAGAGTCAAGTGTGAAAAATACATGATGTACCAGATCACTTCTTATGTAAATATTATGATTACAAATACCTTTTCAACGAAATATTATAAAAAAATTGTTTCTGGCTGATGTGACTTTGCACTTTCAGTTTGCTTCTGTATTTATAAAATAAAATAAAATTTGAATTATGGTTTTGTTTGGAATAATTACTTGAGAATAATAATTATGATTGGAATCCAAAATAATACCTAACCTAATCCTAATCACTGTAAAAACCTAATAACCGGTTTTTACATTAAAAATAAAAAAAAAACAGTTATAACCGGAACCAAAAAACAACCGATAAAACCGGTTATTGCGATGTAAAAAACCAGTTTTCGGTTAAAACCGGTAGGTTTTTCCCATCCCTAGTGCTAACTGATGACAATAAAGATAATATAGTGCTGGATACAGTATCAAGATTTAGATCGCAAAACTATTCTATGATAAGGACAGACTACTTCTATCTAAAAAAGAAGTAGGAAATGGAACAGAGATAAGAATAAAGCAGTTCTGACAAACCCATCGAACGCTTACTTAAGCTTACTGAACCATAACCATAATAGTTATTTATGTAGCAAGGATATTAAATAGATGTTTATGCCCATTTATACTTTTTCTGTCGATTGGTGACTATTTTGACGACACGGTTTTCCCCTTCTGCTTATGTAGTTATTCCATTCTTTTTTCCTATTTTATGTCCATTCATTGATACACTGTACGTTACATTTTCTTTTAATATATATGTGTATAAAATATTTTTATCTTCCTCATTTTATTATTTTTTCTTTTATATATAACCGAACACGTTTTGGAGAATTTACTAACGCACCGTTAAATTAAATAAAGTTTTGGAAGTTTTCATTAAGGACTCTATATTTTATCCATACTCTTAATTCTTTCTATAAATAAAAATTATTTCAATGCCTGTTTAACGATAGTAAACCATTGTCAAACCTTTTTCCACTTCTTTTACAATTTTTCACTGAACCCCCTAACAAGGTAAACTAAAATGTTATACAATAAATCCTTAAAATTTCTTAATCCTTTGTTGTACAAAAAATGCTATTTTAAAATGATTTTTAGAGAAGTAGCAAAAAAGAAAGTTATTTGTGAAAGATTTATTACAAAAGCAGCATTTAATAAAGTTTAGCTATTTACCGCGGAAACTTTATTATTAGATTACTTTTTGCATTTCAACTAAAAGAAGCCTCAATAGAATAATTTTTATTTACATAGTAACTTTATAACTTTGCATTTATTATTCTCAGTGAACTCAAGTTTTAATTACTTTTATAAAATTAAACGCCCTTTAAAATTATTTATATTACATTGTGTGTTTTGTATCAAAAAAAAGATAAAAAGTAGACAAAGTTTTTGTCTACCAGCCCAGTTAAAACAAGAAGGGGAAATTAAAAAAGAACTATTTTTTAAAATGATTGGTTAGAAAACGATTTTGGTTTTTTATTTTTGTATTATGCATAAGAGACCAAAACTTCTAAATATAATTTAAAAAGCGGTCAGAATTTTAATTAGAAGAAACACTAGAATATACAGAGTATTTTATAGAATAAGAATTATATAATAGAATAGGAATGTACTCTGCAATGTATCCTGCCTGCCTGTTCTTAGATATAGCGCAGAGACACTTACTCTAACAAGGACATCTGCATGAAAATGACAAGTGACGCAACGTAGAATCGAAAGATCATTGTTGGGCATAACGTTGAGAGATAGAATAAGAAACAAAGAAATTCGCAGAAGAAGTTTTTTAGAGGACATCATAAAACACCTAGCTAAAATTTAATGGAAGTGGGCAGGATATATCGCTGAAGGATAATAGATGTACTAACAAAATCTTGGAGTGAAGACAGAGAGCGGATAGACGAAACTTGGAAAGTATATGCATGAGATCGACTAATGACCTAAAACGGAAGAACCAACTGGATTTCAACTCGCAAGATAAATCTGAATGGAAGTTTTTTGAGAAGGCCTATATTCAACAGTCGAGGACTTTGGGCTGGACCATAATAATGATATGAACCAAGTGTCATTTTACTGGTAAAATCAAATATAAAGAAGTGTTCTTTACGCCTAAGTAAATGTCTCGTTTATTCATCTGCAGCGTTTCGATTTTCGTCGTTTCTTTTATCTGCGATAGAAATAAAAGCAAAAAAAATATTAAGACGTATCTCCTATACATGTTTAAAATAGAGTAGGATAATATCTAGAACCACGCTTTAATTTCGATTTATTTAAAAATCTAAAGAAGATAAACTCCAGTGTTCCAGTGAAAGTTAGTGACCTTATTGTATTGTTGCACTCGTATTATAACAAAAAATTTTAATTTTTAAAAATGTCGATTACACAATAAAAAAAATCATCGTAATTTTTTTAGTCTTTAGAGTAACTACTGAATACTTTTAAATTCCATGATTTTTTTAGATGAGCACATACAACATATCTTTCTTGCTGCTAAGCTGAATGGACTAGGTGTCGGAGGATTGCTAACTGTTGATTAAGTAGTCTTCTTGCCTACTCTTTCCAGATGTTTGATCAGTTTAATAAAAAGTGTCTTTTTCTACTTTTTGTACTAAACTTATTATAAAAGCAATACAGAAAAATGATATAGGCGTCCAATACGCGACGCAAAAAAAAATATGGCGACTGTTCCTTTTGATATAATAGTTGCGCAGCATTTTGCCCACCTTATTTATTTCAACCTTTGTTTTTAAAGTCGACTTTACACTACATGATATATCATGTGATTTGTCATATGATTTTGTCATAAGCACTGTCATGCGGCTCGTCATAGCTTGACACAGGAGAATAGGACGGTAACTATTCCGCATGATAAAATGATATGATTTTCGCTAATAATACCGGTAAAACCAACATATTCAAATATCGCGCCTTATTCTTATGTCAATTCAGCGACATTCCCTTACCGAAAGACAACATCGTTTATTTATTTATTTTTTGTTTGTTGCATTGATATTGAGCCTATTGTCTAAAATATGCTATTGTGTCGTGTTTTTCTTTTATTATTTATTTAGTTTAGTGTTTTATAGTCATCGTACTCATAATTTTAGTTTAGTTTCTTTATTAACTATTTTTAATTTGGTAAAATATCAACAATAAATTTGATATAACCCGTCCACTATTTCTTCGTAAGAGCCACGCGAGCCTAAAGGCATCTGATCTTTTCTTCTTACGATTAGCTGTACGCAGTTGTTGCCGGCGTATTATTATTAAAAGTTCGCAAGCCAATGCAAGCAAAGATTTATTTCTCATTATAATAGTTTAAAAATCTAATAGTTTTTACCTCTACTGTGTCTAACATCTTTATATAAACAAAAAGAAAAATCAATAAAACCTCATTGTCACTCATATAATAAGTCATAACTTAACATTTAGTGTAAACACGATTTTTTAAAACATCATAGAAACATTTTTATGTTATTTTTGAGTATAACACTCAAGGGTAATATCGTTTTAAAAACCAAATATACTTTACATAGAAAAGGTCTAGACTTTATATTCTTAAACGTCAAAGGAATGCCAAGTCTATTTTTTCTGATTGTGCCTAAGTTAATGTATGTGTGTTCAAAAGATCATTTATAAGTAGTGACGTTGTAAACAAGTTGTCAAGTTTTATTTCGCGACATTCCGGAAATTGGTGTTATCAGACGCTCCACAATACTTTTTGAATAATTTTTTACTCTAAATGGCCAATTTGATTGCTCACCGACGTAAACCTCTAGGTCTTTGGTGGAACACATCTTCGAGTCTACCAGCGCAAATATTTTATGGCCGTATTTATTAAGCTTTTTTGGTAAGTATTCGCAGAAATTACATTCTTTTCTAAATGCTTTCAATTTTTCATCAATCGTAACGCAACTCTTAACTGTATAATAGTCTTTACAATTCGTAATAAGTTCATCAAACAAAAATTCTTATCGCAGCAAGTTTACCTAGGGCTTTTCGTATTCATCGTGTTTCCCTATTATCAAAACGTAACATGCGAAGCAAAAATGAAACCTTCGTAGGGACATTGTCAACCAGAACATTTCTACTCCACACCCTTTTCTATCCCAGTTCCTACAGATTTAGTCTAGCACCTTTTAAACATCCTGCCAAATATAAAAGGCCCAATAAGGCCTTTATTATAGTTTTATCTGTGGGTCGTGCCGATCTTTCCCGGGTGTATGTAACATTTTCAATAAATTTGTTTGTAAATTCAACTATTTTATGTAGCATACCGTCGGAAATAAATAAACTACAGCATTCTACAGGAGTTGTTGCCTGTTTCGCCACTCCTCTAAGTGCAGTTAAATAAGTAATTATATCCTTTCTACGGGTTTTTTCTCTTCTCGAAGCCAAACTGTGTTTCCACCACACTGTCCCATATTTAACGGTAAAACGGGGTATTTGTGTGTTTTTCGGTTCACAACTTTCATCATCAGAATTGGAAGAAGAAACATCCTGTTCGGTATTCCATGACTCAGATTGGACTTCGCAATGGCTGGGGTTGTCAGTCTCCGCATAATCATCTTCTGAATTAATCTTTATTTCACTGTCAGATGGCACTTCTTTCAGTAGACGAAGAAGTTTAGCTTGCTGGGCCTCGAAATCCATTATTTGCAAATAATTATTGTCATAGGTTATAAAATACAATGTAAAAAAAATATTCAAGTATATAGAAAACTATTTAATCAAGTTGTAATAGTAAATAAACAAATAAAAGTTAAATTACTGACCAAAAAATTACTAACTGATTTGGTAGCGCTGGCTCTCCTGATCCCGACGTATCCACTTTACAAAAAACATAAGATTGTAGTACTCTGTTCCAACGCCTGAGTTGTACTGCCAGAGAAGACATAAACATAGCTGGATGGTTTTTTTCACAGTGCTGTTCCCAACGGATTTCTGTGCAGGTAAAAGTAAGTTCGGATTTCATAGACCTGGCGCTACCATCCTAGGGTTAAATGGACTATGCGTTCCTTAGAAACAACCAACTCTCAAGTAATTCAGCCTTATTTTTGTATTGTTTTGATAAGAGCCAATTTTTGTTGTAGCAGTTCTCTTCCCAGACAGGAACCTAAGCAGGGTTCTCTTGAATAGGTGTTTCAAATCTTAAAACACTCACGTACAAGCTTCATTAAGTGATCTATAATTTCCTCTACATTCCACGTCGTGGAATCTCATCAGAATTTAAGTATCAAATAAGATTATACAGTGTAGGTAAAAGTTTATGGTCGGTATAGACCTTATGTGAGATGGAGTGAGAAACACCTATTTAAAAAGAGAGAGGTATATTAGGTCAGCCCATTATATCGTCGAAATAGCATTAGTGGAACTAAGAAAAGAGCTGTTGTCTTTTTAGCATTTTAACAACGTTCTAAGATAATCAAATTTGGGCGAATTGATTTAAATGGCAGCTTACTGTTTTTTATTTTAAATTTGCCACAATTTTTCTTTACAATAAGTTTAATTTATCATTTTGATTTCCACTTCGGAAATCGTTTTATGTTAATAAAATTTATTAATGTTTCGTATTTTAAGTACGATTTCCGAATTAAAAATCTACACATCAAAATAAGCTTATTTTAAAGTCACATTGTGCCTTATTTCCAATAAAAATAATAAAATGCATATAACTCCACAATAAATAAACCTTCATAGGAAATTATTTGGCAACGTCTCATGTCGCGTAGTCAAAGCACCGAATCAAAGTAGGAACACAGGTAACGAACGAGTAGAGGTGGGCATTCTTTTTTTTTTTTCGAATCCTGAGAAAACTAATAAATATTTTTGAAAAATTTAAATGCAGAATAAAAGAATACATTATTACCGAGGGCCAAAAGTCTCTGAAAACTTCTATAATGTTTATTTTAATAAGTTACAGGGGCGAAAAAAGAGAAACTTTAGTGTGATTTAGAATTCTAAGTATCTCATTCAAAAAAACTTTTTGTTTATTTCGGCCCTTGGCAATAATGTCACCTTTCATTCTGCGTTTAAATTTTTCAAAAATATTTGTTAGTTTTCTCAGGATTCGAAAAAAATGAATACATTTAAAAAGCATTGGCCTGAAATTTTGCGCCTACGCTCTTAACGCGACTAAACCGATTTTCGTAAACAATAACTATGATTGTTTAACAGTAGTTTCAAGTATGAGGAAGTACCTACATAAACAAACATAATGGCTATTATCGTTTATGTGTATATTTATTGAAGTGAAAGAAACTAATGAAGGATATATTTATTATAACTTGAAAAATAAACTAAACAATACAAATAGTAAATCGTACTTACATTTACATAACACGTTATTATTAAATCGCGAATCGTCTAAATTGACATTTAAAAACGTAAGTTTTTCTACTTTATTTCTTGTTAACCGTGTTCTTCTTTTATATAAAATTAAACGAAATTTTGAACATGTGTTCACATGTTCAAAATCTGCAATACTTACAATACTTTTTTCTAAACCCGATATTAGTAATTGTACTACGTCGGATACTATAGATGTAAGGTTACCGTTTGCTAAAATTTTATTGCAAGATTCTTGAAGGCAACGTACCATAACAATCACTAAACTACCCTTCAAGTATTTTTTGCCACTCATTGTACTTGTTATTTCTTTAAAAGGCCGTAAAATTTGGGAAAATTGAGAACAAATAATCCAGTCTTCATTATTTAGATTTCGTCCAAGTCTAAGTCTGTATTAACTAATACAAAAGTGGAACGGATTGCCTCTTCTAACTCGGTCATTCTTTTTAACATGTAATAGGTGAAGTTCTACCTAGTTTCCACGTCTTGGATTGGCCGTTTGGGAACTTTGTTATGTTGGAATTGATACTATAAAAGCCTTTCTAAAGATAAGGTACTTTTTTTGAAATGTGTTTTTTTAGAAACTGAAATTTGAAATTAGTGAAATAATTTCACTAATTTCAAAAGCGATCTTTTCTGAATTATGGTTTCCAGAAAAATTGCAGCAGCCTAATAAAATCGTTTCAAATTCTAAATTTTCGGTTAAATATTGTCCTGTTAATGCGATGTAACTCTCAGTTACTCCATTTGTCCAAAGGTCAGTAGTAATACAGATATTTTCTACTTCTTTAACAACTTGTGATCTAATAATTTGCTTAGTTTTGGTATAACATTCCTGACGTAATGAGCCTGACGTAATGAACAAGTTTTTCTTGTTGGTGGCTTATATCCAGGAATCCACCCTGCAAGCTTTTTAAAAGCTCGTTCTTCAACTATGGAAAACGGATGAAACGAGTCTTTGCATAGGTTTATTATATCCATATCTATTTGTTTCTTTTGTTCTAAACTAATATTTTTATTAATGGAAGTATCCATCACCTTTTGACGCTTCGGTGGCGGTGGCAGTATGTCAGTACTTGTAGTAGAAGTAGTCGAAACGGACAGAAATGCGTCAGGAGAACTTTCAATCATTGCAATATTCAGAAAGTGGACCATAAAAGCTGCATCTTCTACAAATGCGCATTTTTTGAAAATAAAATTATTATTCTTATACTAGGTCAATAATTTTGACTAAGAAAAATAATTCATAATTGAATATTTACAATAAATAAATCCTTTGACGAACTATCAATAAAGATTTGAAATCGAAAATGCAGATCAATCGTAAATCGAAACTCATTCATTAATCAGAATACCTAATTATAAAAACAAAAGAAAGAGTTAAGAAGCTGGTTACTTCTATAAAAAAAGAAAAAGAAGATTGTACTAGTGAAAATCAACCAGTACAAGAAAAAGAAACTGATAAAGATGACTTAAGTCCATGGTGTATTTTTGATGAATTTATTAGACATGACTCATCTAAACATACACCTGTATCTAGAGATATAAAAGAAGTCGACATCTATTTGTCTGATGATATTAACCACAAAAAATTTCGAACGGTGATTGGAACTGTCCATTACAGTGGTGGAAAAACCATCGCCATATATATCCCAATTTAACCACTATATTCATAAAATATTGTAGTATTGTAACAAAATCTGTTCATTGTGAACATATGTTCAAAATCCGGTTTAATTTTAAACAAAAGAAGAAACGATAAGAAAAGTGGAAAAACGTATGTTTTTAAATGTCAATTTAGACTATTCGCAATTTAATAATGTGTCATGTAAATGTAAGTACTATTTGTATTGTTTAATTTATTTTTTAAGTTATAATAAATATATCCTTCGTTAGTTTCTTTTAATATAATAGCCAATATGTTTTTTGTGTACTCGCTTATTTGAAACTACTGAAAAACAATCAACTAGTTACAGTTTACGAAAAACGGTTCCGATAAAAATTCAACGACCCACCTCTAGTTTCTTAGGATCGGAACCAGAGATATTTGTAAAATATCTCTGATCGGAACTAATCGGAACTAATCGAAAATAATCGTCTTACTACTGGGCAATGGGCAGCAATAAGAAATATGGAGGGGAGACCAAGGGGAAATATGATTGTTATCTTTGTCTGTTCGCTGAAAATATGATTTTATATCTGCGTTAAATATCCTGTTAAATTTTACCATACCGACCATAAACTTTGCACCTAAACTGTATAAAATAGTATTATGTATAGTTTGAGTATATCTTTTTTATTATACGAATTATTTGTTTTTATTTTTGAGTATTGTCTTCTAAATTAAAACTTTTCTTCATGTATACTGATTAGTTAGATTTTTAGCTATATTTTTATTTTCCTGATGATTATTCCTTTGCTTTTTTTGGTCTTAACTTTTAAAACTATTTGTTCACTAAAGTCTGATATTTTTTTTTAACCCTCTTCTCTATTCGGATTGCCGAATATAGGCCTCTCCTAATTCTCGCCATTCATGTTTGTTGTTTATAAGACGTTTCTAGATTGTCCCTGCAGTTCTTTTAATATCGTCGCTCCATCGCATTTGCGGTCTTTATTCTTTATTCAATCGGCCATCCGTAAAACGTTTGTTATGTCCAGACCATTTTCATTTTAGTTTAGCTGGCAGTTCGACAGCATCTTTTACTTTTATTCTATTAAGAATGTTTTCATTGGTTTTATGGTCTTTTAGTGAGATACCCAGCATCTGTCGTTCCATAGCTCTCTGAGTTTTTCTGATCTTCTCCATGTTTATTTTAGTAAATGTCCAGGTTTAAGCTCCATATATAAGTACAGGTAAGTCTGATATAAGTATCTGAAAATCATTTACATCCGTTGCCAGCAAAACTTTTGTCATCTGTTCTGTCTTCCATAGTTTTATACGCAGAATTAAGTAATACCTTCCACAGTTTTATGGTATTAATTTGTTTGGACGTCTGATCATAAATTCTAATGTCAGCTGTCAGATGCCAGTACAAACCTATTTTTAGAATGTCCCATCCATTCAGACTTATGTCACTAAAAATGGCAATTAACTTCACGTGTTTAATAAGGTGAAATTCTTTTTCGAAGTCGATTAAGCAGACATACATACCAATATTAATATAATTATGTCATTGCGTAAGGATCTGGATGCCACATAACGACTCATTTTTACCAAAACCGTTCTTGAAGTCTAATTGACATTTCCCAATGTTTTCTTTATATGTGGTATATATTTTAAAGTGACTGATTTTCAGAAACAACTTTAGTACACTTCCCGTCATATAAAACTGGTACACTTTTTTTTCCCAATGTAAACCTGGGTTCAGACTGGATACAGTGGTTCGTGAATTAATGCGCTGTTGCCATCACAGATAACGGAATTGCAATAAATCTAATTAAAAAAAATAAAGTTATTATTAGATAGGTATTATTTTTATCATTAACAACAAAAAACCGTATTTAATAAATTTAATAACCAGAGATAGGGTTCAGCTAATATCCAAAATATTTGAAGGATCTTTAAACCTAGATTATTGGCACAGGGAACATTGGAATGCAGCTACTGTACCTAATTTTTTACTTCAATTACCTACCGAACACGAACTGTATTTTATATCAATAAGTTTAGTCACAGGCCAACTACCAAGATTTATTTATTATTTATTATATGAACGATAACATTAACAAAAACTAACATTATACTTTATCCTACGTAGATTATAAAGTGACAGTTACAATCCAATACCTCACTGTAATGTTTTATTATAATAATTTAAAGTTATGTGTAGATTGATTTTATCTATCACTATATTTGAATTGAAATATTTTCATAAATTATAATAAAACACAAATCAAGGTATGAGTACTTAATTGAGATAATGAAAAATTACAAAATTAATATGAGAATTTTTTAGGATGCATGTTTAAACAAATTTAATGTGACTGACTGATCGAGAATGCTCGATGTTTTAGTTTTTAGAATACTCAAAACGCGGTCTATCACACATAATTTTTAGCTGATTTCATATAATATTTTCGTTGAACTGGCAACAGTGCCCTAGAAATTAGAATGACACATGTGACAAGATCAACTTACACAACTTGAAAAACATGATTTTCGGTAATAAGAGTTGTACCAGTTTTTTATGACGCGAACGGTACATGCCTCTTTAAACATATTGTTCTCCATTCTGTGAAATATTTGTCCTTAAGCTTCTTGGTTATTGTTAAAAATGCTGATTTAAACATATCTTTAGAAATTAATCTGCTCTTATATTTGAATTTAGCAAGTTTAATAGGAGTGAGTTCTATCTTTTCAAACTGCTTTCAAAACATCTATCTATACTCTATCTGAACACGACACTTTTTTATCTTTTATGCTTACTATGGCGTGTACAAGACGAAGGGCTTAAAATAAAAGGGATCCAAGTGCATTTTTTTTAATATCGAGTTAAATACAGATTTGAATACCTAAAGTATAGTATTATTAATTTTAAAATAGATCTAAGTGATTTCATACATAGATTGCCATCTACTGGGGTTTGAAAAAAGTTTTGTAAATAAAAGTATAGAAACTTTCAGTTTAAAATGGATCCAAGCGCACTTGGTTCTCTTATATTCCAACTTCCAACTTAAATTCAGTCAGTATACTTTGACTTATATGTTGTAACGTATATTTTCACCTTCGATATTTATGGCCATAATTGTGTATAAAACGATAGAAATAGTTTAAAAATATTTATATAAAATGTATTATAGCAGTGGCAGTGAAGGTAAGTAGGTTTTTATTTATTAAGTTTTAAAATGAGAGTTCAATTCGGACTGAGTATGTTGTTGTTTTGAGCTAACCTTAAAATTAACGTTATTGATTGTACATTTTTTATTATGATTGCTGTTTACGGCTACATCGTGCCGCTTTTAATACATAAATAAAATTTAATTTTTTTACCGTCATCTGTTGTAGTATTATTTAAATATCTTAGCAGTATTTTAAAAGTTTTTTAATAAAATATATACCCGATATATACCCGAAGACGTAACAAACTAAGTTTTTACTTCTCTGAAATAAAATACTTTAAATTTAAAACTACGGTATACAGCCAGCCACTGGGACTTTCTCTTTTAATTTTTTAACAATATTACTTTTCAACCAATTTGGTAATCGGTACGTTTTGTTTCAGAGAACGTCGATCCGTTTGAAACAGATAAAGAAAGTGAATTTAACCCAGGTAGTTTATTATCATCAGAAGAATCCTTATCGTCAAAAAATGTAAACTTCAAAAAAAAAAACACAGAGCAGAAAGAGCAGAAATGAAAGCAAATGGAAAATTAACAAAAGAAAAAAATTACGTAATACTGGAATGGCATATGTGGCTCATAAAGGGAAAAACCATGCTGCACGATCTGTCCAGGAATACAACCATAACTGCAGGTATAAATGCAACGAAAACATCTCGGAAGAAAAACGAATTCAGTTGTTCAAAAGCTTTTACAAACTGGCATCATATGATCTTCAGAATTCCTTTTTATCTTCCTGTATAAAAAAAAAGAATGTAGCTAGATCAAAATTGACAGAAAAAAATAAAAGCTACAGCATAGAGATATTTCTTTTAAATAAACGAGTCTGCAAACTGTTCTTTTTTAGAACATTAAACATAAGCAATAAAAGATTTAGAACTGTTTGTAAGAGAACTGATCAGGTTGGTGTATGCGAAAAAGATCGAAGAGGGCAACAATCTACTAAAAGAATGGATTCACAGAAACGTAATAGTGTTATTGAGCATATAGCCAAATTCCCAAAATATATGTCAGTGAAGCTCTCATATTATAGACATATTTTTAATACGGCATTTAACCTAAGATTTCATAGGCCAAACTCAGATACATGCAGCAGATGTGACGCCTATAGAAATATTATAGAATATTCGGCAGATGCAGAAAATGTAAAAATAGCCAAATTTGATCAAGAGCTTCATCAACGAAAAGCAAAGATGGCTGAAACAATGAAAAAAACAAGATAGTGAAAAATATAAAGCATCTGTAGATACGAACGTAATCTGTTTTGATCTTCACCAAACCCTTCCCACTCCCTTAATAACTACTTCCAAAGCGTTTTATTTGCGACAGCTTTGGACGTATAATTTTTATGTTCACAATGTAACCACAGGAAGATCAGAAATGTACATCTGGGATGAATCCATTTCAAGCAGGGGATTTCAAGAAATTGGTTCGTGCCTCATTCATTTTGCAAATAACGTACTCTCTAAATGTGTTACCAAGATCATCGCATATACCGATTGCTGTGGTGGACAGAACAAAAATAAAAACATTGTAAAGCTGTTTATGTTCTTGGTTAAATCTACTCATATTCAAGAGATTCATCACAAGTTTTTGGAACCAGGCCATACATTTATGGAGTGCGATAGGGATTTTGGTATAATTGAAAAAGTGAAGCGTAAGAATCCATGGGTATTTATTCCAGAGCACTGGGCCCAGCTAATTCAATCAGCTTGCGAAAAAGTTTAATGTACACCGAATGAATTAAGAAAACTTTTACAGTTTTGAAACAATAAACAAAGTTATAAGTGATCCCAAAAAAGACAGTAAAGGTGTTCTTTTTAAATGGAGACCAGTGCGGTACTTTTTGTATAAAAAATCTTCCGAAACATTTTCGTTTTCTTTTAAGGAAACATTAAATGAAGAGTTTTTATTTTTTACATGTGTATGTGTACAAAAAGGATCTGGACGTCCTACTATTACCATGGAAAATATGTTAAAAAAAAAAAACTTAACGCTCAGCCGATAAAAATCAATATATTGAAATGGGACAATATTCAAAAACTTCTCGATTTTATTCCACCGGTTTACCACGAGTTCTACAACAATCTTCCCAATGAACACAAGAAAAAATTAAAAACTAAGACCGCCAACGAAGCGTCTGAAGAAGGTTTTTAAGAAAAAACTGAAACGTTGGAGTCGGCATCGCAGCATATTAAGTTTGGCGAAGACATGGAAGATACAGCAGTACTGGACTTTGATTATGAGTGAAACTTGCTTAGTGAAAAGATATTTTTGTGCCAATCTTCTATTATTTTATCGTTTCATATTATAAATAAATAATTTACCCAATAAAGGTTTACACAAACATTTTCAAAATTTACCTCTTTTCCTGCAGATCCTACGGATGCATTTTAGTCCAGATAATAATTGGTTGACCGTTCAGAATAAGAGGGGTCCAAGTGCTTTTTTTCAAAATAAAGGTGAATTGGTTATTTTTTTGAAAATGTGTGTAGGTATAATATTTTTCTGGTCCCTTAATAATATAATAATACTATGTACGACTGTAGCTAATGTACAAGGAATTTTTATTATTCAAAAAACTTTGACCTTAAATATCTCAAAACTAGTAAAATTGCACTTGGATCCCTTTTATTCTAAGCCTTGCGTTCTGCTTTAGCAATATCCGTGTTTTCACAGCCAGTAATGTTGTAAGAGGTACTCATTATCTGCAAAAAAGTTTTTTCCATTCCTGCAAGTGTTTAGTGTTGTTCATTCAAAAAAATTCTATTATTGCCCTTTTTTTATTAAACTGTATTCTGTCTGATTTGCTTACGCATACTAAATGAGTCGTGAGTAGTCTCCAACTCTTTTATATCCTATACGATCTATATGATCTACGAAGGACCATAATTTTAGAATAACATCGGTTATCCAGTATGTGGTCTTATACTTTTTTAACGTATTTTTACTAAACCTGACAATGGACGTTTTGATCTGCCTACAATATCTTCAATGTTACCTTCATTTCTTATTTTCTAAATAGCTTCCAATTTTAAGTTAATTTGACTCTCTTTATTCTATCTTATTCGTTTGTAAAATAATTAAGCTAATTATTTTAATTTATTGTAACCCTATATAATCCGATTTACTTAAAGTTTTGTTACAATAAATGGCAAATATAGCGATGATCAATATATCTTTCTATTTTTATATATATCTGAAAACTGTAAAATGGTATTATTTTTACAAATCTCGAACTTATATTCGGGAAAGATTGAACTACTTCCTATAAAATATGCACGAGAGAGTTTAAAAATCGATATTACATTCAGTATAAATTGAAAGGCATTTAGGTGTATTGCATCTTTAGTTCTAGCTATATGTAGCAGCTATTTTTGCAGAGCACGTTTATAAATTCATTCGAATATACAACTTCTATACAAGTCCTACGATAAAAACTTTTTTCTGGTTTACTTGCTTAATTTTACTAGATACAAATGTATTTTTTTTTAATGGCTTTGGATTATTGATCCGATACAAATGGAGTTAACGTAGTTTTTTAGTAGTTTTTTTAAAGTGCACTCGTAAGTGAATGGGATGTTTTCGGTCAATTTGGAGATAAAAAAGACAAGAGTTGTGCTACTTTATTTATTTAATGAAGACGTTTCGCCCACTGTTTAATGAGCATCATCAGTTTATCTAAAACAGTGTTATTAGCGATACAGAAATACAGAACGCCAGAAGATTCATATTTTGAAACAACCTAATGCATTAAATAAGAGAACCGATATCAGCATCTTAAGCCAAATTTACCATGCACTAATACTACAAAATTGATTCTTCCTTATTCTACTTTTAATTATTGGTTTCTTCTTCAGTTTCTTTTATTATATCATAACCTTTATGTTGGCATCTACAAAACTTTTCCTTCAATCTCACCAGTTGATTGTCAGTTCTGACATTCGAGCTTTCAAATACTTCATTTTGCATGATATGGTCATAACAGTCAAGAACCCTAGGTATGCCGTTGTTAATATTACATTTCAAAATTGACAAGTACATTTTTTGATAGATTTTATAATCAATAAATGTTGTCAAAAGTTAAATTAAAAAAATTAATATAAAATTACGTAAATTGGGAATCTTCCGGCGTTCTGTGTTTCTGTGTTTTTTATTTGCTGATTTATTAATTAGATTAATTTTTGATGTTTGCCTTTTTGATGTTTCTTCACATTAATACCATTTTAACGCTACAGATCTTTTTAAGGTAAGATCATTTACTTAATTGTTTCTCATATTGATGTATCGCTAATAACTAGACTTCGGCAAATATGCAAATAAAAATGTAGAAAATAAGCGCATAAATATGCACGTGTTTACCCGAAAATATGCAAATATTTTACAAAATATGCATACAAATAAATAAAAAAATCGTAAAATAGTAACAATTTTATTTAAAAAAAAAGTGTACATAACTAAATATTTCCTACTATTCATTAAGATTTACATTTATTTTAAGTAACTACATCATTTTCAAGTATGAATAAACTTATTTAGAATTATGGTAACAATAAATGACCAAGTGGTGTTCAAAATTTTCTAACAAAAACTTGTGGCTTCTGTCTGAGTACATATATTTATATATGGAAAAACTTCGTTCAACATCAACTGATGTAACGGGAGCATTTTTCAAACTAACCAAAACATTTGGTTCTAAATTAATTGTTTCCGAAATATTTCCAGCTAGAACACTGACTACTTCAGAAAGAATATGGTAACCTTTATTTTTTTCCATAGTAGCTTCAAATTTTTTTAAAATATCTTTTCCAATATTACCTCTAACGTTCCGACAACATGACGCAAATTCTTTTATTAATGCTGTACTTTCGAACAATGACAGTTTTGGTGATTATAACTGAGTAATTGTTTTTTGAACAAAACTAAAATTTGATTTTATAAATGAAAGTTCTTGTTGAAGCAAGTTAGTCTGAAAAGTTTGTTTAGAATCCAAAAGAGATTGGGAACTTTCATCTGTTAACGTATCAATTATGTTCTTTATTTTAACAAAATGATCTGCATAAAAATTAGCTGCTTCTAACCATGTTCCCCATCGCGTTAAAATAGGTTGTGGTGGAAGAGGAATGTTAGGTTGCATTTCTTTATAAAGTTGAATTCTTATAGGAGATTTAAGAAATACTTTTTTGACACTGGATATCATGGTATTTACAAGAGAAAACTTTTATCGTATTTCCTCTTCAACTCTGTTTAATCCATGCGCTACACAAGTAACATGTATTAAATCTGGTAAAAAATATTTTTAAATTTTGTCCTGCTTTCACCATATAAGGAGCAGCATCCGATAAAATAAGCAGTAATTTATTAGAAGGAATAGTTGTCGGAAGAAAAAAAGTTGCTAATGTTTCTTGTATAAAACGCGAAATTGTTAAAGCATTTGTTTTCTCAAGTTGCTGGCATGAAATAAGATGAGATTTTGGTAAGGTATCTTCTTTAAGAACACCAATCAATAAATGAGCAATATACTTTCCTGAGGAATCATTGGTTTCGTCTACAGATATGTAAAAATAATTATCTGCAATTTATTCCTTAATATTAATTAACACCGACGAGTATAGCCCGTTCACATTATTTCTTCTTAGAGACCGATCACTTGGAACATTAAGTTTGCAATATTTTTTTAGAAACGAACTAAAATTTACATTTGCTAATTTTGAAAGCGATATGTTTGCAGACACTAATGCGCGACACAAGTCTTCATTAAAAGTTTCTTGCTCATCTAATTTTTTTGAAGTAGATTGGAAACATTTAGCCATTGAAGTTTGATGTTTTCCTCCTATTTTTCCTTTTTTTGCAATGTGTGAAGCAGTTCTCACATGTTGGTCTATCTGAAATTTCTTCTCGCATGCTATCTATAAATAAAAATAAAAACCTTTATTTTAACCCAACCTTTAAAATATAAAAATATACAAGGTGTTTTTGGTTAATCAAATAACTGGTTTGGAAAAAAAAACACTCGCTAAGTGTTTTAAATGCAGTATTAATCCACAAATTAGTTTTTGTTACTAACCATTAGTACATCATATAACTTATTTTAAAATTCAACAAAAGTTTTTTTTTTGTTAATTCAATTACAATAACAATAATTGTGTTTTAGAATAGCTGACTTCATAAAAAAAAGTAAAGGTGAAAAATTTTTCTAAATACACACCATTGTATTGTTCCATGGACAATTTTTTCTCACTAAGGGAAGCTATTTTTCATTTAAAAACAACCTACGAGTACTAAATTTCAAGTAAATACGTTTATTGGTTTTAAAGTTATTGTTGTTATTAACTAAAAGAATTTAATTTTTTTTAATTTTAACACCCTGTATCTCGAAAAGTAAATAAGTTTGACCCCTCATTAACTATATCGTTTTGTTCAATTTTTCGAGAAGTATCTACAGTCAAACGTTGTAAGTGTCATTTGGAAACACCCTGTATGTATGAAATATTAGATATTTAATAGAAAATATTAGATACTTACAATTTAGCCACAGACTGAACAGTAGATTTTTCCCATATCCATAGACAGCTCTTTATAAGGTTTAATCCAAGTTGAAGCACTGGTTGTTTTAGGCATTATAAAATCACAATCTTCCTTTTTGTTAAGCACAACGAGTGTTTACGCTTTGAATATCAAAACAAAAATGATTTACAAATCTGAGCATCAAATTAGAAATGTTTAGGTACCTAATTCAATAAACTGGGAGATTTTGGAAAATCCCTAAATTAGGAACAAAACTTTTACCTGCTGTTAAGATACAATAAATTGTAGATAGATTTGGGGATTAGATCATAAAATGCAAATGAGCGAACCCTTGCGATTATCCAATAACTGAATGCCTCAGTGACCGAGACTTTCTAAGAATGTTGAGGGCTACTTAAATTGATCTTCTTTGAAATTGTAAATGTTTTGTACCTGTAGAGATTACGTACTTAGATCATTTCTTGATTAAAATGACTACAAAATTTTATTCAAGAATTGAAATAAATTGGTATGTTTAAAAATTTTCAAATACAGTATAAAAATCTGAACTTTTATGCACTTTATGCAAACTTTTATACAAATATGCCAAAATATGAAATATTTGCATAAAATATGCACAATATGCAAAATATGCAATATGCATATTTGCCGAAGTCTACTAATAACACTCTTTTAGATAAACTGATGATGCTCATTAAACAGTGGGCGAAACGTCTTCAATAAATAGATAAAGTAGCACAACTCTTGTCTTTTTTATCTCCAAATTGACCGAAAACATCCCATTCACTTACGAGTGCACTTTTTTTTATATTAAATTAAACGGTCATATTCCTTAAAGATATATATATATATATATATATATATATATATATATATATATATATATATATATATATATACAACACACATATAAAATATAAAAAAATGGACAAAATACATTCTAAAATTTTTAAAATTTAGGTAGAGATAGTAAAACTTAGTTTGTCATCTTTTAATGGTGTGTTTTAAGGAGTTAATACCTTTTAATGGTATGTTAATACCTTAAATTACACTGACTGCTTTGTTCCGACTTCCGTCCTAATATGTCAATATTGTCATTTCAATATGTTGCTATCAACAAGTCCTCGTAGACACTTTGTCTCAGGACCAGCAACATCATGTAGAGTCTTACGTTGCCATGTTCTCAATTCCACTTGTAACTTTAACATCATAACATATAAGATCGAACAATGTAACCTAAATTTAAATAAATAACATTTAACGGGTTTTTACCCAAATATTTAGTGGCTCAAGTACCTACCTAGTACATACCTAGTAGGTATTAACCATATTTTGTATTAACCTTGTTCAAAATGTCATGTTTTATTTAATTAAAGTGGTTATATACTTTTAGGACACTGAATACTGAATATGGAATATAGAATCCGAAAACGTTTTGTGATGTAGCCCGATTGGGTGTTTTAATTATATACCTTTTATCAAGGATTTTAAATAAATATTAGATCTAGTTTATGAAATAAATTTTTATTCACATTAATAATGTGTCGGCTGAGCGGATTAGCGGAAGTCGACTATGTACGCCAAGATGTAAAACACTTAAATTAGTATAAATATTTTTTTTATTCTAGAAGGATATTCAACAGAACAGAATGAAACACGATTATTAAGATTCGAAGTTTATTTCTGAGAAAAATTTATTTCTCTTGAGTGTCAAATAAACACGGCCTGGGATGATTGCGGGGTGGATTGAGTAGCTCTGCGGTTACCACAGTATACGGAATATCAGATCGCTCAACTTCAGGGACCAAGAAATAACCCAAGTGCTAAAATAGAAAGAAATAGATATTGTGCTTTACAGAAAACAAAAATAAAGAAAAAGGGCAATCTAAATTAGATAAATAGATACTAATCTACAGTGGAGTAGTAAAAGGAAACAGAGCCAAAGAAAGTGTAGCCTTACTAATACACCAAAGGTACCAAAATCACATCAAAGAGTGTCAATACAGAAAGGATTGTAACAGCAAAGATAAAAATGGAGAAGAAAGACCTGAACGTCATCGGAGCATATCTGGCCCAGAAAATAACAAGCCTCAAACAACAAGGGAAACTTTTTATAACAAATTACAAAAAGTAGTAGATCAAGTCAGAGGGAAAATAAAAATATTGGAGGATTTTACTTTTTTTAGGTAAAAACATAACGAGAATGTTAAAAACGAAAATGGACAACTGATGACCAACTTCACGAATAAAGAACTTAAAATAAACAACACATTTTTGGACCACAAAGACCAATACAAATATACATTTAATAACACCCGTGGGTAAAGATCTATGATGGAATGACGAATAGAAATATACATCCATCTAAAATAATCGACGAAGGATACCTCAACTCAGCAGATGTAGGGAGTGACCGTAGCCAAGTATTATGTAAAATAAGAATCATCCTGAAATACTTCACACCCAAGAGAGCGGGCCAACACAAACAAAAATCAAAATAGAAGGACTAAATACGGAATATATGGAATACTTATTCAGAAAAATAACATAATTAACGCAACAACAGGATCACTTGGAGAAAGAAAACTAACGAACACTAACATATCAAAAAAGAAAACACTATGGTTCAGAAAGGAATGGAAGACAAAATGTAAAGAAAAGAAGAAAGCGTTTTTACAATACAGAACGCAACAAACACAATAGGCATATTACCACTATAAACAAATCAGAAATGAAACGAATACTTAAGTTAGACAGAGAAAACGGGAACACTGTCAGAGCTTTTCAAAACTGATGGAACACGATTTCTACGGAACACACAAAGAACTATTGAGAATGATAAAAGGACAAAGAAAAGAGGTGAACGAACTAATAAAAACGAAACACATTCAGGAGGAAACATGGGTAGACTATTTTCAATTCCTATTTGCTAAAGGTGACGATAATGGACCACCAACATCAGAGGTGGCGACAAACGAGAAAATAAATATTGGAGAGGAGGTAAATACCACTCTTCAAAAAGGGAGACAAATCGAACCCGGAAAATTAGAGAGCAATTAATTTATTAAACACAACACCAAAATTAACAACCAAAGTGATAACAAATAAATTGAATGAAATTATAACATTAACAGAAGAACAACAAGGTTTTAGGTCGGGATAATCATGTACTGACGCTATATTTTTAATGAAGCAAGTGCAAGAGAAATCATTAGAATACAACAAACTGGCATATCTTTGTTTCGTGGACCTTAGAAGGCATTTGACCGGGTTAAATTAAAGAAATTTATTCACTTATTGTCCGCAAGAGAGATACCTCTAGAAATAGTCAAAAAAATCAATCAAAAATATCTACCAAAACACAATAAAAGTAAAAGTAGAGGAAGAACTAACCGACCCTATTGAAGCTGGCAATGGGATAAAACAGAGAGATTCCCTGAATCCTCTATTGTTCAAACTGATTATGAATAAAATAATAAAAAGTAAGAACTCAAAAAGGGTACCAAATGGGAGAAAAACAACTTAAAATATTCTGCTATGCAGACGGTGCAATACTACTCTCTCAAAGTGAAGATGCATATCAAGCAGATCATATCCACATAAAAAGAAAAAGAAGTGTTATTTTGGTTTTCTTTACTTCGTTTAATGGTAGCTTAATTAGTTAGTCATTTTGATTTCGTTGTTGTTTATTATTTGTCTCTGTGAAATCAGGGAGGTTTTCTGTAAGTAGTTCTTTATAGTATTCGTCCCATTTTTCTTCTTATACCTGTTGTATTTGGACTTTATCGTAAATTTTAAAAATGTCATCGTCTATTGTGCTATCAGTTGGCCATTACCCTGTTCTAGCATTTCTTGTTTTGGTATCACTTTTTCAATCTCTTCTTGTGAGTTGTTTATGAGCTGGTCATTTTTTACTAATATAATGTTATCAGTAGAGCTGTGTGCTCTCAATATCTTGGATGCATCAAGTCACAAATAATCAAGTTTTAAAAAGAATAAAAAAATATAATAGAAAGTTATTAACATTATTCAACATAGGTTTTTCCTACCTGCATTTAGTTAATCCTTCTCCGGGCAACACATTTTACTTCCATAACCTGGTAACTCGAGTACGTTGGACAAATCACTGTTCTTGAATGTACGATTTATATTAACCTATATATTTCTAATATTATTTTTTGATTTTTACTGAATCTTAATTAAAATTTTCTCTTAGATTAAAAATAAAAATGGATTAATTAAATATTTTTCTTTATTGCAATATTCACAAGCAATTGTCAAATAACTGTCAAAGTGTGGATACGCATTTTTAAATACTCTCCGCATTTTAAAGTTTATTTCATTGGATTTAAAGCAATACGGCGTAATTTAAAATTAATCGGCTGGTTTTTTTTTTAAATTGTAGTGTTTAATAAAAACATACTAGCATTGTGCTTAAAAATTTTTCACTTTCCCCTATGGGGGAAATTATGGGGCATTGATTCGAGAACACTTTTAAGTGCCTCTAACAATATTGTTAAGTCATCTAAAGTAATGGAGCCTGAAGAAAACGTGGTACTGTTAAAAAATAGAGGATTTAACATAAATTCAGATAAGTATAATCTTGAAAATATTTTTGTGTATATTGAAAGGATAGATAACACATATCTTGGTAGCTTACATTTAATTACAATAGGTCATATTTTTTACAAAAAACTAGGAATTTCTAATATCCTTCTGTAACGATAAGTCAAAGCCATCACCGTTAAACCAGCGTGCGCGCGAACCAACCCATGAAGTAGGAGTGTATCGACAGTAGAAAGGGCAAAACTAATTACACAGCTCCGCTATATAAACCGCAACATTTCCTTATAGAGAGAGAATCGACAGGTGTTGACTGAAGGTTCTCCTCTTCCCTACCCCGGCTTGTGGACGTGTTGAGTTCACAAGTTGTTTCCGTCCCATACCGTCGTTATCCGAAGAGCGTGTTGAGCTCTTCACTACCCGTACGCTGAATCAGTCGTGTTGAGACTGTCGAGGAGTGTCCTATTAACCCGAATCAATTAAGGGACGTGTCGAGTTCCTTTTCTTTCTTTGTACCTATCGTCCGCTGTTATTAAATCGATACAACGTTACCGTAAAATTTCAAATACACACTCACTTGCCGATAAGACTAGTTCCATATGACAAGGTCAAACTTAATTTGAATAAATAGGCCAGGTACTGAGAAGACTAAATCAAATTTTAAATATGTACGTAAGATTTTTGTCAATTTAATTGAAGGAAGACAATAAAGTTTTATTTTTATTTTGAACTCTGTCTCTGACTGTCTAAAAGCTACCCAGATAGTGACTCCCACGAGAGGACGTCACACTTCAAGTAAGGGGAATTGGTAGAAACAGAATTAAGGTAGTAGTAGCTTCTATACATGATGCAAATAGTCTTTTAAATAATAGTAAATTAAAGGAAGAAAATTTAAAAGCCTTTATTCCGGGTCACTTATTAAAAAGCAAGGGTTTAATTCGGGATATTGATACTCAATTTGATACTGTATATTTACAGGAAAATATTGAATCTCCTTCACGTATCTTAAATATTAAACGAATGCATAGAAACGTTTAAAAAATGGTACAATTGAGTATGTTGCAAAACGAACTGTTATTGTAGCTTTTGAAGGTAATATACTGCCCCAGTATGTTATTATAAATCGAGCTTTTTGTGCAGTCGAACAATTTGTAGGTAGGGTTACTAACTGTTATAGGTGTTTGAGATACGGTCACATTTCAAAACAGTGTAGAAGTTCTCAAAATCTATGTATTCGATGTGGAGAGAATAAAGACGAAAATCACTCTTGCGAAAATTCAAACATTAGTGGTATTCATTGTAAGAGTACAAAAAAGGTTACATAATTTTTTGTCTTAAATAGATTTAAAATCATGCAATGGAATTGGAGATCTGCTGTCGCCAACAAAAACAGTTAACACATTTTTTAAATGAAAATGATATTGATGTTGCCTTGTTGAGTGAGACATGGTTTAAACCCGATAAACAATATAATTTTAAGGGTTATAAGATTGTTCGTCGCGGCCGATATGACGGTTACGCGGGAGTGGCTATACCTACTTATAAAATCAATTCATCGTTTCGAAGAAATTTGTATTACACAAAATTTTAATAACGATATTCTTGTTTGTGGAATTACTTTAAAATATAATAACTCTGACATTAATTTTGCTTCAATTTATAGACCTCCAGATATTCGATCGACTTCTACAGATTGGTGTAACATATTGAAACAATTTAATTTTCCTTGCATTATAGGTGGTAATATGAATGCGCATAACAGCTTGTGGGGTTCATTTAAAAATGATGGCATTGGGCAACAACTAATTAATGCCATTGATACACTTGATGACCCGCCCAGATGTGACACAATCTAGTATTGATATTACGTTGTGCTTTCCTGATTTAGCAAAATAAATTACTTGGGACGTCTTAGACGACACATTGGGATCGAATCATTATGTATTTCAAATCAGTCTTTCTTTTGTTAATTTTGGCAATAAATACATTCTGCCAAAGTCCAAATGGAATGTTAATAAAGCTAATTGGACCCAATATTCTGATCTGATTGAACAAAATTTTCCTAACTATTCGGACAGCCTGTCTACCTCAGAGAAATAGGAGTTCCTAATGGAAAGTATTATTAATGCATCTTCTCAATCCATTTCGACATATAAACCCTTTAAAATTATTAAACGACCACCTCCTCCGTGGTGGGTTTTTGAATGTGAATAAGTTTTTTCTGACAGGAAAGATGCTTTAAAAACATAAAAAACTAACTCTAGTTTCGCAAATTACGTACGATGTCAGGAAGTGAGTAATGGCTAAAAGAAAAAAAGTTCTAAAACTAAAGGCCAAAAAAAGTTAGAAAAACTGGTGTTCATCTTTAAATAAAAATGTGTCTATAAAAATGTATGGAATGAAACAAGGAAAATGCAAAGGAAGTATACTCCAAGTATTATTCATTTTAATGATGAATTGATTGTAGAATTTTTTGACAAAATAGCACCTCCATCAGTTAATTATTACTGCTAGAGAAATTCAAAATAATCCTGTAACTTCAAGTTATTTTCTTCTAAATCCATTTACACGGGAAGAACTTGACTTTGCGCTAACTAATAGGTCCAACGCCGATTCGGGTTACGATGATATTAAATATCCTATGCTTAAAAAACTTCCAAATATAGCGAAAAATCCAAATTAATATATTCCTCTCCATATTGTTCTGAAGCTATTTTCTTGTGGCATTTTAAATTAATTACTATTTAACTGGGAATAAGCCACAATTAAAGGTTAAAATACGTTTATTGACGTTTCAATTTCCACTTCGGAAATCGTTCTCAAAATACAAACATTAGTAAATTAAACAAATTTTGTTTTTGTTACTTAGTGAAAAATTCTTCTATTAATTTAATTTTATCTGACTCATCTATATTGACAATTCAGACATACATTATACATTTTAAAGTAGACGACTTTAAAATGATATTGCCAATATTGTTGAGTTGCGTTCCTGGGACGACATTACTTGTAATATATATATATATATATATATATATATATATATATATATATATATATATATATATATATATATATATATATATATATATATATATATATAATATATACTTATTCCTCTCCATTTTAAGAGATAAGATGTTGAAATTATTTCATATTTCAAATCAGGTAGGCAACATGATTATTAAATTCTGTACTAATAGAAAAATATTTTTAAGAATTTTTGATAACCCAATTATTGCAGGTCCCAGAAATAACAACAACGGACTTTCACAAGGCTCAGTTTTAAGCCCTTATCTCTTTAATTTGTATAATACTGATTTACATCAATTAAGTTTTAATCACATTCCGTTTAAAATAGTACTGTATACAGATGACCTTTGCATATATACTGAAAATAAGAAATTGAATGGCTATGGCTTCTCTCAAAGACATCTTTGGTGTTGTTCATGAATGGTTAACATTAAATGGTTTTCAGATTTCCTACTCCAAGTCTAAAGTTTGTGTTTTCAGTAGACACAACATACCTAAATTAAGTTACATTGTCCTAGGTTCATATAATTTTTTCATTAAAGACTCCGTCAAATATCTTGGCATGGTACTTGATAGGAAATTGACATGGAAAATGCATATTAATTACATGTTAGACCGATAAAGGGTTTAAATTAAAAAAAAAATGGTTACTAAGACTTGGTGGGGAGCTGGAGTTGAAACCGCCTTACTATTCTATCGTGCCTATATCAGGTCCATATTGGATTATAGATGTATCTTGTACGGCTCTGCTAGTTCACAGATTTTAAACAAAATAGATATCTTGAAGAACTCAGTCCTACGTGTATGTGTTGGTGCCGTGTAAACAACTCCAGTCGAACCTCTTCATGTAGAAGCTATTGAGCCTCATTTAAATTACAGAAGCCAGTTCCTTGCAGACAAATTTGTTCTTAAAATATCCAGAACCAACAGTAATCTATATTCAAATATAGTAGTGTTAAATGAGCAAAATCTGACAAATAAATATTGGTCGAAGAAAATTTCTCCACTATTGTGTATCGCACTTCAATCTAATCAAGATATCCTTAGTGATTTATGTAATTCCAGCTCAACTTTGTTAGATCTTTATGATTACAATTCATTGTTTCTAAATTTAAAGATTGTAAAACCTTAATATAGCGATAATTTTCACATTAACATTAACTTATTATACTCAATACTTGCAAGCTTCGAGGAATCTGTGGCAATATATACCGATGCTTCGAAGTCCAAGGATGGTGTGGGATGTGCTTTTTATATTCCCTCCAAAAATATTAATTATTCCTACAAACTAGATAACATCTTTTCTATATTTAGTGCTGAAGCTGTTGCAGTCTACGACTCTTTGACATTTTTATCACAGTCTAAAATTGATTCTTCAATAACTATATCGGACTCCCTGTCTGTTTTAAATTCCTTGGTTTTGGCTAAATACTTAAGTTACTCCTCCAATTATATCATATATGCAATTGAAAAACGGATTTTAGAACTGCAAAAAGTTAACAAAAACATTAATTTTGTATGAGTTAAAGCACATATCGGTCTCAAACATAACGAGTATGTAGATATGCTGGCAAAAAAAGTGTAAAAAATGTTTTGACTAATAAACTACCTGTAAGTTTTTGTGATGCAGAAGTTTATATTAGAATTAAATATCTTAATATTTGGAACGAATGTTGGTCACAACATACTTATACCAACCCTTCTAGATACTGCAGTATACAAATCAAATACCGAATAAAATGTGGTTGCAGTCATATAATTATTCAAGAAAATATATCACAACTGTAACACGTCTTAGATTTGGCCACGCCTGTTATCCCACACATCTACATAAAATTTATGTTCTCGAAAGTGATCTTTGTCAAAATTGTGGCAAAAAAGGTGATTTAGATCATATTTTTTTCGAAACAGATCAATTTATTTAACAATTACATGACCTTAATGTATAGGCCTCGTTTAATATCCTTAGTCTCTTAGCTAATGGAAATGAGAGAATTTATAATGCACTAGTAAAATTTCTGTCAAGTACCAAAATAGTGTTGTAGTGTCAACTATCAAAAAAATATATGTATATGCAAAATTGTGGTGAGCAACTTGGACAGTCCATAGCAAAGCAGCTGTCGGATTGAGTAGATATCTGCTCAAGAAATTGCTGTGGAACTCTGAGAACCTCATCATCTTATGTGTATGTAAATATAGATAAAAAGGAGATAATACAAAAAAGGAATTTTGAATTATATTATGTGTACCGTTTTTTGAACACACTGATGATGTTGAAAAGATGCTATATTTAACACTAGAAAGTCGGGCTTAGCATACCTACCTAGAAAGCCCGAAGGGATCATTTTGGCCCCAAGTTCCTAAATCAATAAAAACCAAGTTTAGAATTAACTATTTATTTGGGAATAAACAAAAAATAAAAATAAACAGTTTTAAGAAATTATATAAACTCTTAACGATAGAATTTGATTTAATTTTTTAGTTTCATTTTAAACATTTGGAACACCATACAGTTTGCAGTTTTTGGCATTTGCCACACATTGCCTTGTTACAGCCGTGGCACTCATTGAAAGTATGATTTCCTTTACAAAACATTTTTAACTGACATTTTTTTCTTTTTTGACTAGTAACAGTGCTGGTGGTTGGTAAATCCGGTGGTGCTGGGTATAGTACCAGATTTCGAGAGGCAAGGTATGGAGCCCGTAATTCTTCACACAGCTGAAGAATAAACTTACGATGACTGATTTTACTTCCAGCAACTTCTTTATAAATAATCCATGCATTTATTTCTCCTAAGTCAAAAATGTTATAAAACACGTGCATTGGCCATCGTCTTGAAGCAACTTTTGTAGTATAAAGACGCGCCATTTGGTCCACTACATTAACCCCGTATTTTGTTTTATTATAAAAACTTACTGTTTGAGGAAGTTTTTTTCCATCGACAGCAACATCCACTGATTGATGTAATGAGCTCAACAAAAGCACATTTTTGTGACTCTTTCCTTGGTGTGCAGTAAGTGTTATCTTTTCGTCGCTCTGGAATATATGGGTAACATATAATTCTCCATTTTTACTCTTTACGCTTAGAGGAACTTCCTTTCTGTTGCGATTCAAAGTACCCACAAGACTTCTTGATTTTTTTTGCAATGCCTTGGCCAATTTTAACGATGTAAAGTAGTTATCTGTCGTAACATTTTTGCCCTTTCCCAGTTGATTTTCCATTAACCGCAAAACAACATATTCACCAACACTTGTATCTTTCTTGCGTAGATGATCAGTGCCAGTATAAGGGTAACCATTTACAATATATTTTGATTCCACGCATGTCAAAAGCCAAAATTTTATGCCAAACTTATCCGGCTTATTTGATATGTACTGTGTGAACGGGCACCTGGCTTTAGAAGGCAGTAGTTGTTCGTCCACAGTAAGGTTTATTCCCGGTTTGTAACATGCACCACTATTTTCTATAAATCCATTCCAAACCGCAGAGGCTAGAGCAAATTTGTCGGTTTTCAATCGTTCAGATCTCGTTTGCTTTATGTTAAATCTGAGATATTTTATAATATCCTTGAATCTGTCTCGTGGCATAGTTTGCCTAAAAAACTGAGGACCCCATACTATTGACCACAAGCTGTTGGTTGGGAAATTTTTGGCGCCGTAGACTCCTCTTGCGTACATAATAACAAGGCCAGCCTCCAGTTCTTAAAAAGTTATAGTCCATGTGTCATTTTTCAAACATCGATGTGCTTCTGCAATAGTGCATTCTTTTATATGACCTAACATGCTGTCGTTGTATATTAGATGCCAAGCACTTACCACACAATTGTTCCTCACGTTCCTTTTTGCATACGACGTAGGATCTGATTCCTCTCGATAAATGTTATGCTGAGCGCGGCGTCCTGTAATGAGCAAACATTCAATGAATATGAAGATACTAAAAATCATCATCTTACCTGGTACTGATCCAGAATCAATAACTTTCCACGTTGTTCCGTCTTTAGATTGTTCGGTGTCTCCGATTGAAATAGTTTTTCCTTGTTGACCTCTTTTTCTCTTGTGACTTGGCTTAGATGCACTTGGATTCACGATAAAATTAGCTGACTCGTGCTGTTGAGTTGTAGAAGCAGTGTTTACATAAATTGGCGAGTCTTGTACAATAAAACTTTCTAACTGCTCTGAAGCATCAGAGTCACTTGAATCATTATTTTGTGGTGACACGTATTGTTCATCGTCTGACTCATTATTTTCTGCAAATTCAGATTCACCTCCGAAACATCTTCTTGTATTTTTCGTATTTCTTTAAGAAGTTCAAGCTCTGATAGTCCACGATGAGACATCTTTACAGTCGTCTTGAATTTTCACAATTAAACGAATGTTTCAATATTCTAGAAACGAGAGTCAGCAGAACCTAATAAACCGCTCAATAAACAAAATACTTTCAAGGAACAAACAGTATGTAACAAAATACCTTCTAGGAATAAACGTACATAAACATAATTTTATCTATCCGACAGAAAGTTAAAAGAAATCGTCAAATTTCCGAGAAAACGATAATAATTAATACAGGGCCAGTTTGGCCCCTTCAGACTTCTATGGTAGGTTTGTTAGAAAATCCATTTAAGAAATTTAGCAAACAATTTTTTTTTGCGTTAAATAAGACTTTGTATCAAAATATTAAAAGTAATAAAATATGAAATTATTATTGTGTCAAATAAAAGAACTGCAATAACTTCAAATCGCAACAGGGGCCAAATTGGTTTCTCCGACTTTCTAGTGTTAACTTGTATCTTATTTTAATTTTAGTTCTTAAAGCATATTATTCAGCTGTTCGTTATTGATATTTTATGGACTTTACGGTCATAAAATATTTATGTTTAAGGTATTGGTTATGTTGTAACTGGCTGATTCACAGTCTCTGCCAATAAAATATATATATATATATATATATATATATATATATATATTCACAAGCTTCTTAATTATACACTGATCGTTATATAAATTTCTACTACCTATTTCACCAATTTGTTTCTTAAAAGTGAAACTGGAACAAACCATGAAGTGGAGATATCCAGGAGTGGCTAGTATACCTGTTGAATACAAAGCACGTGGTGTTCGTGTGTATTAAGGTATAAAAAAATTGCTTATTACAAGATTAAATTTTTATTTTAAAAAGATCTTTTCGGAAATAAATCATTCCATCATCAGTTAATTAAAAGAGAGAGTAAAAATACCAATATTAAAAAACACAAGTTAAAATTTAAATATATAGAAATAACACGTTGGTTTTTTACTACTTACATAAAAAGTTTCTTCATAAGAGGTTTTTTCGACTTGTAAGTCGAAAAAACCTCACCAGCTACAGGCGGTCATGTAAGATGCCCCCATTTTCAGATTTTTAATAATCAATAAGTTAAGTCTATTGCATTTACCTTGATAAAAACCATGAGGATTATATTTTAATACGGATGTCCTTCGAAAGTTTTTTTAAGTGGCCATACAATGTTTTTTAACAACTTTTTATGTAAGTAGTAAAAAACCAACGTGTTATTTCTATATATTTAAATTTTAACTTGTGTTTTTTAATATTGGTATTTTTACTCTCTCTTTTAGTTAACTGATGATGGAATGATTTAATTCCGAAAAGATCTTCTTAAAATAAAAATTTAAGCTTGTAATAAGCAATTTTTTTATACCTTAATACACACGAACACCACGTGCTTCAATTTGTTTCTGTTTCCTGTCCTTTTTTGTTGGTCACATGTGACACTTTTTCTTTGTTAAAACTAGAGCTTTTTCAAGTTTAGACTTTTTATTCTGTGGATCAACTTTCTGTCTCAGTCTCCCGAGCCCCCAGACATGAATAGGCATTGATTAGTTATCAGCGTAGTAGTGTCTGGGAGCTCATGAGGCTAAGATCTTGGTAGCCCCGAAGAAGACATCAAAGAGGAGGTCGAAAGCTTGGCGCAAAGATAATCGATGCGGTTTAACCCGGAAGACTGTTGACTTTAATATTAATTATTGTGATGGTATGTATGCATGTTTCTCCCTACATCTAGAAAGATTTCAAGTGTTTGATCCAAATATACGTACTGAATGTCAGAAAGTAGGAGATTTGAATCACATTTTCTTTGAGAGCACAAAATATATTTTGCATACCTATAATTGAATAGAATCTTTAATAAAATGTAATATTGTTCCACCTTTTAATATATACGATTGCTTAATAAAATTTATCTGTAAAGGTAAAATTAATCTTTAAATTTTAGCTCTAATTGAAATTCTCCCCCCTATTTTATCCCAATTGGTTGTACCTCCTAGTATTTTTGTCTAATTTGTCTAAATAATATGACTTAAAAACTAGCTAAACAGTAGCGTCGGATCCAGAGTGGACGGCTACGAACAGCGTCTGACCCAGAGTGGGCGGCTGGTACAGAACTCACCAACCCGTCTGGCAAGCGAGGTGTTTTAATGCCAAAAAATTCTCTTCAGGAAACATATCAAATTATGAAACAAACGGAATATGATCGCAGGTGGGTATAGTTACTAACTTGGAATCCCACACCGGGAAACCGGTCCGCCTCAAGGATTCTGGGGGAGGCAAATATTCGACAAAAATAAATGTAGGAACGTATAACATCAGATCCATAAACGAAAACACTAAAATCCACGAACTAGAGGAAGAACTGACTAAAATACAGTGGGATATTATCGGCATATCCGAAGTAAGAAGAAAAGGAGAACAAAAAATACAGCTAAAATTAGGAAATTTGCTATACTATAAAGGTAATGAAGAAAATACCAACAATGGAGTAGGATTTATAATAAATAAAAAAGTGGTTAAACACATACAATCTACCAAGGGCATATGAGATAGAGTAGCATGTACGACGCTTAAATTAAAAAGAAGATCCGAAAATCATACAGGTGTACGCTCCAATAAGTACCTACAGCGATGAAGATATTGAATATTTCTACGAAGACATAACAACAGCTATGGAAGAAAAGAAATCAAAATTAACGCTAATAATCGGAGACTTTAATGCCAACATAGGAGAACAACTATAAAGAAGAAGACAAAGTAGGACACCATGGATACGGTAAAAGAAATGATAGAGGACACACATTGATGAATTACTTGGAGGAGAAGCAACTTTATGCAATGAATACATTCTTTAAGAAAAATCCCCAAAGAAAATGGACATGGATTAGTCCCAATGGTGAAACTAAAAACGAAATTGATCATATTCTTTTAACGCAAAAATCCATGGTTAGAGACGTAACAGCCCTAAACCGCTTCTCAACTAGTAGCGACCATAGACTAGTCTGAGCCAAGCTGATCATTGATAGTAGATTTAAAACAAGTGAAAAATAATCAGAAAACAGACATGGAAAACTAAAACACGAAAAACAGACGTGAGAGAATAAAGGAAATATTGCCGACCAAGGAAGATATAGAACACAAACATATCGACGAAATAAACATGATATCTACTGAAACTCTAAGGAAAGTGGGTAAAGAAATAGCACAGACAACAACAAAAAAAAAGGTTTAATATCCCAGGAAACAAAGATTCTTATGAACACAAGAAGAACATTACTAAAACAAGGGGACAGAAATAAAATGGAATACAAAGAAATAAACAAAACTATTAGAAAAAATATTAAGGAGTGTAAACGGAGAGTACAGGAAGAAAAGATAGAGAAAACAATTGAAAAAAATAGAAACATAAAGTGCTTAAAGCAGAACCTGGGAAACATACAAATTAATAGCATAAAGAACAAAGAAGGAGTGGAGAACAACAATATAAAAGAAATTTTACAGATAACGCACGAATATTATACAAATCTCTATAAAACAGAACAAAAAACAACCCAAGAAATCCGTAATCAGTTACAACTAAAAATAAAGAACGTTAACTCTGACCTACAACCAGAAATCAGTAAAAATAAAATACAAAAGGTACTCAAAGAAATGAAGAATAACAAATCTCCTGGGAAATATGGAATAACTGGGGAAATGCTAAAAAATAGGGGGAAAACTACAGTGAAAGTCCTTTATGTACTAATGAATAAAATATTGAACACAAAACAAATACCCACCACATGGAACGAGGCAATAAAACTATTACTATTTTAGAAAGGCGATAGAAAAGATCTAAAAAACTATAGGCCCATAACGCTACTGAATGTAATGTACAAACTGTTAACTAAACTATTAACAAACAGATTAACAACTAAGTTAGATAATTACCAATCAAGAGAGTAAGCCGGTTTTAGAAAAGGATTCAGTACAAGCGACCATCTGCTTACGATAAAAATATTAATTAAAAGGTTAACGAATATCAAATCCCAATGTATATTGCATTTGTAGACTTTGAAAAAGCATTCGATAAGCTGGAACATTGGGCAGTAAAGAAGTCTTTACAAAATGGGAGAATAGACTATAGATATACGGACTTAATTTCCAACACATATGTACAAGCAACAACATCCATCAAAATAGTTGAACAAACGGAGCCCATTAAGATACGGCGAGGAGTCAGACCGGGTGACGCTATATCACCCAAACTATTAAATCAAGCTTTGGAAGACGTTATGAGGAAACTACAATGGGAAAAACTGGGTATTAACATAAGTGGCCAATACTTGAATCACTTAAGATATGCAGACGGCATTGTATTAATAACAGATAAGAGGAAAGAATTACAAAATAGGATGTATGGATTAAATAGCGAATCAACAAAAATAGGTCTACAAATGATTTATAATAAAACGAAAATCATGACCAACCAATCAGAAGAAATTGCATAGAACAAGTAAAAGAATATGTATATTTGGGACAACTAGTTAAATTAAATAAAGAAAATCAGACCGGAGAAATAAAGAGAAACATACGGTTGGCTTGGGTATCCTTCGGAAAACTTTCCTATATGCTAAAAATAAGAAAATACCCCCAGTATTTAAAAACAAGAGTCTTCAACCAATGTATACTACCTGTTCTCACCTACGGTTTTCAAACTTGGACATTTACAAAGGAAAACTGGAAAAATAGCAAAGACCCAAAGAGCCATGGAAAGGCAAATGCTGAACATCAGGCTATCAGACAAGAAAAGAAATACTTGGATCCGCAACAAAACAAAAGTGACCGATGTATTAACGCAGATAGCAAAACTTAAGTGGAAGTTCGCTGGACATACCATAAGACAGAAAGACGACAGATGGAATAAGATGATTATACACTGGAGACCATACAGTTACAAACGAAAAAGAGGAATGCCACAAATTAGATGGTCAGATGACTTGAAGAAACACGCAGGCCCGAAGTAGATACAAACTGCAACTGCCTACAATAGAGAGACGTGGAAGAAGAAAAAGGAGGCCTATGTCCAAAATTGTTATTTCCTAACAAGAAACGAAGAGCCACGTATATATCCTGCCTGTAATGATATTTGTTTAAATTTTTTATTGCAATAATACTCCTTGTTTTTCTTTCCTTTAATTAATTTTTTAAGACTAACTAAATTACAGAGTAGCTAACACCAAAGATATAAGCTTTCAAAATAATCATGGAAGGAAAAAAATCTGCTGAGAATGACACTAACTGCATTTATTCATTTCGATAGAAAAACGTTCTATGGTCCATAATAAAAGAAACAACTCTAGCCAGGAAACGAAATAGAAAAGTTGACTCCAATTTTAACAAAGAAGTAAGCAGAGCTTACACCCTTCCTAACGGTGAACGTGAAAATGTATAAGTCCATAAAGTTATTCTGTAATATTTTTTCAATATTAAAAAGAGTTTCAAATAACGCTTTGCAATTTAAAAGCCTAAATAGCAACTATCATACTTGTGATAAGAGAAAATGAAGACCGGCAAGTAACGCTACTACGCAAGCCCGTATTCGAAAAGTATTGGCATTTCTTTAGAAGTTTCCGAAGGTTCCATCACACTGGTGCCGCAAACGGAGTTTCCGGTTATACATTGCTTCAGATCTAACCGTGGAGAAAATGCACGACCTGTATGAGGAAGATACTGGAGAACAAGCAGAGAAAAACAAAGTTTTCCAAAAGATATTCAGAAAACATGAACCGTAAACTTCCTTTAGCAATTTACGTACCAAAAAATGCCTCATGTTCCATGTGCAATGAGGCAGAGAGAACCGAAGAAACGAAAACGAAAAAGTATTCAAAGAAAAAATGCAATAAAGGTTTTGAAAATGAGGATAAAAAAACTGCACAGAGCTATAAAAAGATTTGTTTCAACTACATACGCTAGTTTTGCTAGAGATTGTTAAATTCAAAGTGAAGTGGAAGATTTTTTTGCTTCATTTTACCATCTTTGATTCGCGTTATCAAGGGTTTTGTTTTTTATGGGATGAGACCCTATGGGAGAAAGGGAAAGTGCCGAAATATTAACTTCCTTATTAAAGTGCATTGAATCATTAGATCCAGATATACCACATCTCGTGCTCTATGCAGATACGTGCGAAAGGAAAAATAGAGGTTTTGAGAAGGTTTCAATACGACTTCAAAACAATTCAAATTTTTTCTGTAACAATTGTAATTGCCCAAAAAGTCAAAGATCTAGCAGATCTACTACCAAAACTAGACCACAAATACACAAAGGCAAATTAGACGTTAACCTAGTCACAGCAGAATATTTATCAACGGGACAAGAACCAATAAAGAACAGAATTGAAGGAAAATAAGGAAATTAACAGTACTTTAAATTTAATATACCGACAATACTTGTGATACAATGAATAAACCGAAACGTCGAGAATGAAGTAATCAGATCTTTTAAGAGACATAGAATAATGGGATATAAAGGTTAACAAAAAAATAAAAAAGAATTTATACTAGGGTACGGAAAGTAATAATCATAGAAGCAAAAACTGGCTAATCAGCAAACAACAAAGAAAAAAGAGGAAAACACAGTACCTTATAAGAAATAAGGGAGTTTAAAAAGAATGGCACTAACACTAGATCTAATAAGGTGTAAGAAAGAAAAATCTTTGATTGGATATGGATACATAAGAAGAGCAGATCAAATTAGATGGATAGTAATATTTTGGCAATGGAGTATTTACAGAATAAAGTAGAAAAGGTGGTCCATCAATATTATGGTACCTCGGTACCTTGTAAAAGGAGAATGAGAGAATAAAGCTAACTGGAGGTATCGATTGAAGCAAAGCACAGCAGGAGTAGCTGTAGAAATCCGTATATCAGTATATACTTCATTTTAAACTATTTAACTTCTTTATTCAACTATTTAACCATTTTTGCATAAAAGAATTTTCTAAAAGTCAAAGATTCCGTCTGCATATCTCCTTACATTTTCATAACTTTGTTAAGGTATACAATTTAAGTTTTTAACTTGTTGCTGGTATAAAAGTTTTATGGAACATCAAAGACTTTAAAGCCGACATTGCAATTTCTTAAAGCAATTTGTAATAACGCATGCAATATGACTTAATAAAGAATTTATAATCCCATTAATAAATTGTTAGAGTTGCTCTTTCAATTTAAACCAAAATTGGTATAAGTAGGCCATGCTATTATAAGCCTGTTACGAACGTTAAACGCAAATGCTAATGTAAAAAGTTTTGGTACAAGTTTCCACTTTACATGTTAATGGTTAATACGTAATTGGAAAACTCTGTGGAGTGTTAACATTTCCAGATGAGGAGCTAAATAATAATCTAGCGATACAGCAGCCAACGTTAATTTTCGCAATGGCATTCATTTGCATATTACGGCATGTAAGATTCTCTTATGCAACTCAATGGCAAGAAAGTTAAAAAAAAGTTAAATAGTAACGAAAACGGATGCTAAATGTATCGTATAAATGAGATCGATAGATTGATTCTTAAATAAAACTTAATTGTTAAATTATTTTTAACAATTGTCTAAAAAAATGTTGTTTGAAAAGCGCTAACTATTTAAATTCAAATAATACGTGGCGATATTATTTGTTCTAGGTCATAACGCTTCCAAAAAGGATAAAAAGTAAAAATATATTCAAACGATACTTTAAAATTGAGGCAGTAAATGAAGTATCTCTGCCACCTAATCTAAATAGTTTTAAAATAGTGAAACAGTGATTAGATCAATAATATCTGAAGTAGATTTTACTATTCTCTGAAAATAAATTGGGGTGGTTGACTCATAAATGTAACATGATATACTATTTGTATAAACAAATCAGTACGCTGTTTTTAATAAGAATATCAAAATAATATCGAATTACAACATTTTGATAGTTCTCCGTACATTTTAATGGATATGCGGTCTTTTATAGTAAGTCAGCTGTAACAACAGACATATTCACGATACTTTTATACGAGTAAACGGTAGGTATTATTAAACGATACATAAAAGAGGTTACCGAAAAAAGAAAACTAAGCTAAATTATTCATTCTAACATTAAAGATAGAAAAATCAACGAAATACTTACCCCGTTCTGGCAAAATTGCTCCAATAAATCATTGTAGTTTCTGATAGGACCATTTCGGATTTAGTGTAGTTCTTTGTAAAGTGCATGAAACCGCCAACTAGTGGAGCACCAAATAAATAAGGTAAGTCTTCACCATGAATACATCCTTGTCTCTGCAAAAAAATATACACATATATAAATTATTTTGTGTAGAAAAAAAATTATGATTAGTGCTTATAGTAATAACTATTTATTTAATAGTCTTAAATTTATTAACATAAAATTCAACTCATTTAACAATAAAAATTCAACATATTGCCAGAAACGCATAAAGTGATATATGGTTTAATGCTCGAATAAATGAACTTTAATCAAGTAAAAGGCAGATATCGAGCACAATCTTTTATTAAATCTTGCCCAAATACTTTCGCTCCTAGAGCATCTTCAGAAGCATCTGAAATAAGCCAAGAAACGTTTTTTCAACTGAATTTATTTTTCTTTAGTTGGAAAAATGTTTCTTGGCTTATTAGTGTACGAAACGCATAACACAGGATATTAAGTGTAAATTATAAATTATATTACGTAAACACTGTTATAAGTAATGCCACAAATGACCAAAAATATAAGGCAACTTACAATGATACAAACAGGGACAGTATTTACCTCAACTAATGCAAACATAACAAATCCAAAATCTCAATCAATATACACACGACACAGGTCAATCAGAAAGATGGAAAGCAGTTGCAAATAAAAAAAAGAACTGTAAAGAAAACAAAAATAAATGATTATTGGTTAAATTCGCCAACTACTACCTAATAAATTTTAAAGTCTAGATAATGATTTAGAGAGCGAAAATAAGAGCAATTCACAGACATATGTTCACATTCACAGACTGAAAAACCGCCAAACTATCTCCAATATTTATTCGTGGAGTTAAGAATGTCACTTCTTTATTAGAATTTCTTGACCAAATTGCCAAAGATAGCTAAGAAATAAAGGTTCTTAGCTTAGACCACGTCAAAGTCCAACCAGAAACATGGGAAAAATATAGGATAATATAACTAAAGCTCTAACACACAAGAAAACACAATTCCAAACTGAAAGACGAACGCAGCTTCCGAGCAATACTGAAAAATACGCACAACTTAGTCAAAGAAAACAACATAAAAGAAGCTATAGAAACACATGGACACTGTGTAGAAAATCTTAAGAATATCAAATACTACAAAACTAAAAATCCACTACCCATGATATATGGTCATATATCATGGGTATTGGATCTACCCATGATATATGATCCTAAACCAGTACCAAACAACAAAACCACATATTATCTAGAGCCTCTATTTCACCACAAGATAAAATTTGACCCACCGCTACAGAGAAGAGACCACAATGCACTAGGTATGGACATATAAAGAAATATTGCAATTACAGGCACGCTGCGTTAAGTGAATCGCAGATCACGCGTCAGAGAAATGCCCAAGAAAAGAATGGTCAACTAATGTGAAATACATACCATACGAAGGCAATCATCGAGCTAACTACAAGTGCTGTTCAATATAGAAAGAATTACAACAGAAAAAATATTCGGCACTTTGTCCAAAGCAAGTTAACTCTACCAATCTTACATATAAACAATATATACAACCTAACAAGACATATTACATATTATGCTCAGGTAATATTTAACAAATAACTGGAACTCTCAAATAATAATGAACTCAGTGACTAGTGAAAATAACGGTGACAATATTAGAGACCCGAATTTTTCATCTTCATCTAGTAGTTTCAATGTCTCATTTTCTTCGTCTTCCAGCCTATCAGATGAAGAAAAATTAGTACAATGGGCAATTAGGCACCTGTGCAGGAAACTAATTTTACTCATAGAAGAAAATTTAGAAAATGGAAGTCCAACAAAGCTCATTGGGTTAAAAATAAGACCAAGAAGTTGAGAAACGAAGGCAAGGTAACAAAATCACGAAGCATGTAACGAAAAAAGGATACCAACAGTGCATTTCAAAAACTAATCAAGAAAAACGATTTTAAATTTTCTGCCAATATAACAATATACTCAATATTAGGAATAAAAAGCGTGATTGTCTTTCCAAAAGAAATAAATGTTTTTGAGGTTACCATATTCATAAAATCAGTTGTTATTTTTATACCGGACAATTTTATAATTATAATTCTACATAACCAAAAAAGGAGGTACAGTAGAACTATCTAGTAGACTAGCTCGAAGCTTCATACTATGTTTTTTAAATTTTAAATAATATTTTTAATATTGGACAAAGTAATTGTTATATTTATTTATTATTTTAATTACATGTGAAATTTTAATAAACACGTGGTAAATCTATAGATGATTTAAATAAACAAATAAAAACCGCTATTAGTTAATATCCTTGTTATAGATTTTATTAAAATTGAAAAATTTAAATATATAACAAACTCTCTTAATCTCGTAAATGGACTTCTTTCAACTGTTTGCCTTACCAAGGCGCTTTTGCAATACAAGCTGCGCCACAAAATACGCCATTTCTTCGCCAATCTTCGCCATGTTGTGTCAATGCTCTAACTCATGATGCGCTTATACTTGTAAAACAACTAATGCCGGATAATGGAATCAATTTTAATATAAACAAAAACAGGGAATACGTTTAAATAAATAGCACCAACACTGTTTAATTTGAAAAAAGCAACACTTTATTTTTGCGTAAAACCTGTCTTATATGGAATATAACTGGAAATCTGTCGGAGTTAAGAATGTCAAGCTCAAATTAACCACTAAAGCATCATGATCGACAACTCCTAATTGAGTTCTACCAAATCTGCGAAAGGCTTACACTTCAATTATTAGCGACATTTATATGAGTATATGAGTATGACACTTTCCCTAAAAAAATTTTTCCCTAATTTTCCCCCTGGGCTTTCCCGTAAAATCCCCTCCCCATCGTAAAGGAGGAAAACAAAAAAAAATCGATTTGCCAAGAATCTATACACCATAAAAAAATGTTCCAAATAAAAAGTGTAGCTAAGATAATTGTCAACAAAAATGTTTATTGAAATTTGTTTTTGGAATAAACCGTTCTCTTAGAAACAACGTTTGAAGCTATTGGTAATTTGGAATGACAGTTACGCGCGCGAAATCAATGTTATACAAAATTTGTCTCAGCTCGACGGTAAAAATTCTATATCTTTTGATCCGAATTACGTATCAACACAAACGGAGATGTGTTTTAAAGGTAAAAAGTACAGCTTTCATATGCAATTTTATTGACAAAATTTTATTTTAACTTTGTCTGAAAATCTGGCAACGTATCCTGTTGTTTTTGTTCAACGACGCATTTCTTCGTCTGGAATTCGGTCTCTCAGAAAGACACCCAACATCTAGCGCTCTATAGCCATCTGAGTCAAGCGAATCTTATTAACAAACTTTTTTATGAGTGCTAATATTTCCGCTCCATAAGTGAGTACAGGTAACACACATTGGTCAAAGATTTTCCTTTTGTGGCATATGGGTAGATCCGATTTAAATACATAATTTAATTTACCAAACGCTGCCCAGGCTAATCCTATGCGTCGAGGGAGCTCACATATCTGTTTATCTCTGTTTAACCGAATTTCATGTCTTAGATACTTATACGATGTAGTCTGCACAATATCCCTTCCATCAACAGCAACATTTCGATTTAGCACCAGATTAGTCATTATTTGTGTCTTATTCATATTAATCTTTAGTCTGACCTCTAAGGAAACGTGATATAATTTTTCAAACATTATTATTGCATCATCCATCCAACAAAATCACATGGCTTCAAGTTGCTTAAAGACGGTGGCACCAATTCACGTTTTTATAACGTTTTAGATTAGCATCCAAAGATACAGGCAAGTCACTACAGCAAAACAATTTATCGAGCATTAGTATTATTAGCCAATTTTTGCACAATATTGTTGTTAATATTAATGTTGCTAATGAATTCGGGATTATAGGAAACTGAGTATCTCAGAGCATAATTAAAAGCGACGTAAGTAGAAGCGACTTATGTGTGAATCCTATTTATATAAAATGTGAAAGATTAATATCATTTGATACATTAAATTTGTATTAATCATTTAATATTATTAAATTAAAAGTTTAATTAGTATTTGTTATTATTAACTTATTTAAACAAAATGTCTGCTGATTACGCTGTATCAAAATAAGATCTCTTTATATGTTCTAAGTGTAATCAGTACACACAGTTCTTAGTTTTAAAAAGTAGATACTTAAATTGGTTCATATACCTTTACTAACTATTTAAGTATATTTCAATCATTTTTAAAATATTGTATTACGCTTATAAGCAAATTTCTAAAAAGTATAACTTAAACCTATTCTCTATCAATACTCGAAAAATCCTGTCGAAAAAAATGTAATTGTCTGTCCAAAATATAGCCCTCGATATTGTTTTCTGTACCTGTCTAAAATTATTGACAATCATGTAATACTGTAAGCAATATATTTCCTGAGATCTTCCTTTTCCTTCAACTTAAATTTACCTACAATAAAAAATACAAAGAATACAAACATGAAAGCAAGAGCTTTACTTTCACATCGAATGTTCGTATTGCAACTTTCAAAGTGATGTTGACGTAAAAAGTATAGAAAGTATACTAATTCCTTTTTGTGGTTGTCGAGAATATAGTATTCGTACAGCCTTCCAAACTCATTAAACTTGTTTTTGAGAGAAGTTTATAAAAAATGCAGTTCGTGTGATGAAGTTTGTAAAAGATATAAAGCGTGGAGGTAGAATAAAAACGAAGGGAATAACGAGGAACTGTCTGTAATTAGGACCAGGAGCGTAACGGCTGCAAAAATAAAATAAACATAAAGAAATAGCCGCTTTCAAGTCGGGTTGTTAACTTTTTTAATTAAACCTATTATTATTTTAAACAATACGGATTATACATAATATATTGCTAAAGCAAGGACATGTAAGTTCTGAAATCGACAATTAAAAGTAATATTAAAATAAAAAATAGAAAAAGGAAAGTAGTTTTGAAGTGTGTAAACAATTCTACATAACATCCCAAATAAAAATTTTAGACATGAACCTTTTAAAAGACATTGAGATATTCAAAGAAATACAACTGAACTCTGATTATTGCTTAAATACATAAATCAATCTTAGTTGCAATTAGAATAAATTGCAATTAGAGTGAACTGACACGATCTTAAAAACACTATCCTACTTTTTTAAATTACATTACCAATTTATAAGAATTATTTGTAATCAATTATTTGACAAGTAATTCTTAAATGAAAAAAAAAAACAAATTTCCAATTTTTACTTAAAATTCTTACAATTCCAACCAAGAGACAATTTTCTTATGCACTTAAGTATCATGCTTAGAAACATTACAATTTACATAGTTTCTTCTTTATATTTAAATAATTTATTTTATTTTGGATTAGATTAGACTGAATTATTAAAATATATAACTGGAAAGTGAATGCAATGTATCACGCTGAAAAACTTCTCAATACCATCTAAGAAATGACCAATTTTAAAATGGATAAAATGGGCATAAGCGAAATGAGGTGGCTAAATAGTGGTGCTTATATTGTTGACAACCATATGATTGTTGACAGCCACTCAGGAAATAATGACGCTGAGCATATCTATGTATGGGGTTGAAATAATCGTGTCTCCTCAATAAGGTCAATATGTTACAGATGTTATACCTGTTTCTGAGAGATTAATATTAATCTAAAGGCCAAAAAAATTGGTTAAAATCACAGTGTGAAGAGTTATTGAAAAAAAAAATGATACGTTTAGTATGCATAAAAAGGTTAAATAAATACATACAAGAACATTATGTCAATACATTTTGACGATAATAGGGCCAAACAATGTCCATCCTTCATATGTACTGACTACTTACCAATCACTTCAGATGAAATGGTAAAAGCATAATCACAACTACAAGATGGCAAACTCCTGGACGTGACTATCTATATACTAAACTTATAAAGCTATTTAACACCGACGGTACTCAACGTCTAACAGAAATGTTAAATGACATATTGAAGCAGAATAATGCCAAGAACATGGCTAAGGTCTACGTTTATTGCTCTACCAAAGAAAATAAAATCCGTTACCTGCAATAATTTCCTGACCATCAGCTTAATGAGTCACATTTTAAAGTTATTTCTTAAAATCGTATATAAAAGAATATATAGACTGTGCGAATAAAGAATTAGCCATATACAGTTTGGTTTTCGAAATGCAATGGGTACGAGAGAGGATTTCTTTAGTATACAAGTGGAAGTACGATGTAGAGACGTGAATTGCAATGTTTATGCATTATTTATTGATTACTATAAAGCGTCCGATACAGTAAAGCACAACTGTAAGAATTCTGATATAGATATTAATGAATATTGGAATAAATACCTGTGATCTAAGATTTATTATTACCAATATTTAATGGAATATCAAACATCGTCTATCCGTACAGAGACAGGAGAATCAAATGATCGATCAAATATCAAATATGGAGTCCAACAGGGATGTCTAATATTACCTCTGTTGTTTGAAATATACTCTAAAAAAAATTTTTAAAATCAGTAGAGAGTTTTAAAGCTGTGTTTGAAGCTGTATGTCAGCGAATACTACACGGTTATGCAGCCTCCAAGAAGTTAATGAATAGAATCACAGAAACAAATCAGAGACATGAACTTTTACTTAACTTTAGGAAAACAAAATGTATTACTTATCTCTAATAAGGAACAGCAACTTAAAAGAATAACTGTAAATGGTAAACCAATATAAAGGATAAAAACATATACCTACCTTGGTACGAACATGAATGAAAATTGGGACCATCCTCTATAAATCAAATATAGGATGAGGAAAGCAAGATCTGCATTTTAAAAAATAACTAAGCGATATAAATGTCATGATTTATCCCCCATAATAATTAGGTTACTACAATGTTATATTTTTCCTATACTGTTGTGCGGAGTTGAGTCGTGGACTCTCACAGACGCTAGCTGCAAGAAAATTGACGCTTTCAAAATGTGCCTTTATCGGCGTATCCTGAAAATATCTTATACCAACCACGTTACTATTCAGGATGTTTATTAAGAATACAAAAAGAAAAAGAGCTACTAGCCACACTAAAAACAGTCAAAATTGAATACTTCGGCCATATCATAAGCGGCAGTGAAAGATATGGGTTGCTGCAATTAATTTGACAGGGAAAAGTAGAAAGAAAACGCGGACCAGGAAGAAGAAGGATTTTCTGGTTTAAAAAATCTACGTATGTAGTTCAACACAACAACCAAAAATCTTTTGAGAGCAGAAGTGTGTAAAATACATACATACATATTTGATAGTTGCTAAGATTTAAAACGGATAGACACTACAAGAAGACAAAAAAGAGGTAATAATTAAACGAGACGGGTGCCATTTTGTAAGTAAAATTGTAACATATATTTTGCCTACCACATAGGGTATTACTATGGGGGGACAGAAGTTACTGGGGGTGGAGATAGGGCAAGCAAAATAAACGAAACGTATGCGAACGACTCTCAGGGTTTATTTGGAGTAGCTGAGTCGTGGATAAGTGAATGGCAAGGGGGTTGGATTGGGGCAACTACAAAAATGAAACAAACGGGTACTTACATGAATCTCCTGGAGAAATGGATAAACAAAACAACAAGAAGGACCTCTATCGGTTTAAAATCAGGACGCCGCTTTGAGGTAACAAATTGTAACGGCATATGTGAGAAACAAATTGTTTTGGAGAAATAAACATTTAATACTGTCTAACCACAAATAGTTACAAATGTAAAAGGTACAAAAATACTATATTAATAGTCACAAAAAAAATACAATAACAAAGAGAAAAACTTACTATGTCCTAACCGTTTACAAACTCTTAGAAGTTGGAGATACTACAAAACTTACTATTGTTACTGGGCTATAATTTATAACAGAAATAAATTATTACAAATACAAAATTATCTTTACAAACTCTTATGAAAGCAATTATTAATAAAAATGTTTATTCTTATTTTTCTTTTAAATTTAAACACAAAAGTTACCTTGATTTCACTAAAATTTTTAAGGGTGGAAATTAGACTTCACTGGAATTTCTGGGGGTAGAACTGGCTTTAAACTTTCTGCCACACGAACAAATTCATCTCCATACTATGGAAAGGTGTTCTGAAACGGCTTCTTAGGGACCTACACATTTGGGGTTGAAATTGGGCCACTAGATACAAACTTTAAACTGAGCTTCTTAAAAAACTGGAAACATGTGGATATTTTTTAAAACCTCATTTAAAACTGTAACTGAACTGCACAACACACTACATATTTTCTATGAAAAGGGGCGAAAAACAAGAAACATTACAAATTTGACGTAAAATTTAGACTAACGCTGAAGTCAACCGCTCTTAACAACGCCTCAGCGAGAGTGTCGCAATTATCTTTCCGGCAAAACCTTTTCAGCGATCTAAATGGATGTTTATTTGAAACGCATATATCGAGCAACTTAACGATCAAAGAAAATTACCAAAGAATATGCGTCCGTGATATAAACAAACTTAAAATGTTTTTATATCAACTCGGCGACGCAAAGAGGATTGAAAATACTTTGGTGTTTTAATACGTAAGATAGGAAATAAAATACACTAAAAATATTCTTCAGTATTTTAGCAAATACGAGGGAATTTCAATATATAACAAGGAATTTTAAAATGCTACAATAAGATGCTTAAATAAAATTATGTGCTACTAAATATATTTTTAGAATAATATCCAATTCCATCTGCTGTTTTAAAATGGCAACAGGTTTAATATTTAATATCATATTTTTACCAATTTATGTCTTACAGAAAAACAAAAAACTTTTTTGTTTAGAAAAATAAAAATTTCGAAAAAAAGTCATTGCTTTTTAATTTCAAAACTTTTCTTTTACATTAAAACCAATTTTATTCAAAAATAAGCACTTTGAACCGGTCAAACTTACAGATCATATGAAAAATACATTACTAAAATAAATTTTAAAGCAATAACCAATTATTTCATTCGGGTGCCATATAGGAGCTGATTTTTACGATTTTTTTTATTAAAATTGTGGGAGTTGTTTATAATAACAACTTTTATTTTGTGTGTTTCAGTTGTTTAGTATAGACTGTATTTGGTGGAAGAGCAGTAAAATTCAATTTATATAATATTTTGTCCATGAATTTATATCTTTTGAAAACTAAATAAACAATCATTAATGCTAAACATGATGATATGAGTTTTGAAGAAACTCATACGCGTGTTATCCAATAACTCTATCAAGCTATAAATCGATCAGAAATATACATAAGAAACTATATACCAAATAGATATGAAGTCATATGCTAAAAATTTATAGACTTACTTTTTAAAAATAGGTTAAAAAACTTTAAATAAATGTACTGTTAGCATATTTCGAACAATTAACATTAATATAAATAAATCAGTGAAAACTTTAGAACCTTGTTAATTTTATGCTGTGTCGCGTTGTATCCAAAATGTTTATTTACTTTTGCATAGTATTTAAAAACCTAAAATTTATTTCATTGACAGTATTCTGCAGATATTTAAAATTCACTTCAATTATAATCTAAAAAAGTTCTACATGCTTTAAAGAAGTAGATGTATAAATGTTTTTTATCCAATTTATTTCATCCAGAAACAGATACCACATCTCGTAAATTCAGTAATAAAAAATATACACCACGAACCTGTAAGTAATTTGTGTATTTTGCCTATAAAATTATTTATTGCAGCCTTGTGGGTTGTAAGCGCCACTTGCGAGCTTTAATCTGGTTTATAGCATGGCTAGTGCCTCGGAGAGACTAAAAATTCCATCATAAATTTTAAACATTGTATTACATCGGTTTTTCTTGGTTAATCTACTCTTTTATAATACTTATTTAGGTTTATTTTTACAGCACTACCTCGTAAAATATTACTCTTTAACAAGACTTATTAATGAAGGAATTAAAAAATTTGTCAGCTTTTAAACATTTTCACATCAGATAGATTTTAGTAAACGTTACACAAAATACTTATTCATTCATTTGTAAAAAGATAATTTTTAATAAAGGATAATAATTAAACGGTGTTGACTATATTATCCTTGTGTGAAAATTCTTTTTTTAAAAAAAGTTTTTGTTTAAAAAGTTGTGACGTTGCAAGCAGCATTCAAAATAAGGTTGCTATAAATCTCAATGGGCATAAAGGTAATTTTTTAAGAATAATACACCAGCTTACAAGGTAAGCCTACTGAGTACATAATGGTATCTCATTATAAGTGGTATTCTAGCATTCTAAATATTTTTGTATTCATTTCAATTTAGATAGTTTTAATATATATTTTGGTTTATTGGGGTATATTTTCCTAGCTAAACCGGCTGAATATTTTATAGTAATGTAAGGGATATTGTGAGGTACTTTTTCGTATAATGTTACGTTTTTAAATAAAACGAGCAGTTCGAATTTATATAAATATATTTATTTATAAGCTTACAGCACCATTATCTCTTATCAACTAAACTTAACTCCTAGAAGGTAGGCTTATATATAAAAGTCACTATGTACTCGAACATTCTGGAGTAGCCCACCTTTAACTCGTCTCATCGCTTGTCGGATCAAACTTTCCAGCGGTCGACAGTTCCCGTCGCATCTAGAAGGACAGATCATTCTCGTCCCGGCCTGCAACCATTATATAGGCTACGTAGAATGCATGTTCGTAACAATAATAAGAATGATACTCTAAATACTTACTAATATTGTACATCTGATCATATACCATCATGAGGTATCGATTGAAGGTAATTTTAAACAACTTTTAAACAAACAACTCAAGGCAGTTAGCTCTTATTTATGGTTCCACGTACCACAACCCGGTAACTGCATCGGCCAGAAGGCTAAACCAAATGAGGTTAGCTAGATATTGCTGGTATAAACAAACCCTCACTTACGGGACAATAACTTTGGATAAACGAGCTGGTAGGTGTAAGAGTATTCTTTCGTCCTAGGGTTAAGAAATTGACCATAAGAAAGAATGACAACAAGTACCTTAAGAAATAAAAATTCTCGTCAATAATTTCCCGCACACTCATTGAAAATGCAATAATTAAGACACTGCCCATTTCAAGGAGGAGGATAATTACACAACAATGAACTTTTATGGAAACAAAATCTTTGTCCATTAAATCTAAGAGGTCATTTTAAAGTAGAATTATATAACTAATTTTTAACCTATGTAACTTTTTAGGCGAGGGTGAGGGTATCATAAATTTTGCGTAACAAACATTCAATTTTCATGTGGACTTTAGCAAACATGATTTTTTGCTTATTTACGGTGCCGTTTAGATTAAATGGGGATACATCTAAAGAAATGTAAAATTAGCAAAAAACGGATTTCTATTATATATATTATATATATAAATATATATATATATATATAATATATATATATATATATATATATATATATATATATATATATATATATATAGAAATGATTATTTCGACCAAAAAATAATTTATATATATATATATATATATATATATATATATATATATATATATATTTATAATCTATTATAAATTTAAATCTCAATCTGCCTGGAGTAGACAGATAGAAACCTCAGTGCCGTTTGACGGTTCTTGTACAAGAACCGTTTATACAGAACAAGATACTGGTACGTCACGAGTAAGGGGAGTAGGCAGATTGAGACATGAGCATATATAAATATATATATATATATATATATATATATATATATATATATATATATATATATATATTGTAGTTTAAGGAATCTATACAGCTAGAATATATTTTAGAATCCCAATCTATGAATAAAGATTGTAAGGATAAAACCCTTTAAAGAAAACGTCGACGAACTGGCAAACCCTTGGTATTTACAAACTCCAGTTCCACATTATCTTTAGAAATTATTTTTTATGGATCTTAAGAGAATATCAATAGAATAGGCATTAAAATAGAATTATACTAACGATGGAAGATTTAACTAACTATAGATGTAGAGTTTTAGAGAAATTTCAGTGATCCACCTGTACTAAACAAATTAGCTAGACGAATCTTAAATATAACTGCTACTTTAGAGTGGTTGTTTTTTACATGTGCTGGATTATAAAAGAACGACTTAGCATGTTATTATCCGATAATTTGGAGAAATTATTATTTTTGAATAAGTACCAATTACGATTTGGATTTGTAGTTGGTAAATGGATTTTACCAACTACTTTGGTAAATAAAGTTAAAGTTATTTTGCTTTTTATCGGTATTACTTTTTAAGTTAACATTGGCATCAAATTTGGATTAAACTTAATTATTTTATCTTATATGATGTAGTTACCAAATAAACTATGAGAGTATTACATAATCTGATTTAACTATATAATTTTGACTTCCAAATACAAAAAATATGTCGAGAGTACTTTGAAAAAACCTTCCATTATATATAAAATTAATGGTTTTATTTTGAATATTGTTTACTGTTAAAAGTCAGTGACTGATTTATACTGACTATCACTTTTACAATGTAAATTATTCCTCGTTTCGACTACGCCAGTCGTCAGAGACGAAAATGCCACTGAACCTCTAAACATCATACGAACAAGCTGAATTTTTCCAAGCATATTAAGTTTGGGACCAAAGAAAAGGTGCAAAAATGTTTACCACTTTTACCATCGGGCTTTTCCCCAAAACCACCTTTCGTAGGAAGGTAACAACGCAAAAAAATCGATTTACCAAGAATCTGTACGCTACAGACAAAAATGTTTTCAATAAAAATTGTAACTAAAATAATTTTAAATAAAACTGTTTATTAGCACTTTTTGTATAGAATGAACCGTTCTCTCACAAACAACGCTGAAAGCGACCGTAGATTTTGAATGTCAGTTATGTGCGCGAAATAAATGTTCAATAAGATTTGTATCAGTTCGACGGTAAAAATTCGATATATTTTGATGCAAGTAGTGTTTTGTCGGCAAAAATCAATATGCGCTTTAAAGGTGAACAGTTCAGCTTTCGTATGCAATTTTTGTGTTTGTTTATTATGATTCTAATGAGATCAATACAATATAACCCTTTCATTAACTGGCCATTATAAAGTTTGGATTAGTAGATCCTAACTTTTAAACTTTTAGCATAAAGTTTTCATGCTTATTCAAAATCATTCCAAAAATATGACTAAAAAAGCTGGATTTTAACTTTCACATAATAAACAATCTAAAACGTTTAAAACATTTTTTTTTCAATTACACTAGTACGTTATTCAAAAGAACCAAACTCTTGCTATAAAATACACCTAAAACCGTCTTCTTGGAGGCATTTTCCGTGACGTGCGATCGTTTGTAATGTAAAACATTAACTTTTGCGTTTTTTATTTATATTTCAAATGCCTCATATTTATTGCCACAACCCAAAATTAAAATTTCATGTGATCTGTAGAAATAAAAATTTTACTACGACCGGTCAATAAAAGTGGTCAATTTTATTGATCTCATAAAAATCGTAAAAAATGGCAAAATTCGCGCCACGTTTATTTATTTAATACCTTTATAAAAATTGAGTTTATTTTCGGCAAAATAAAGAAACAAAAAATACAGACACTTGGATCACAATATATGTAATTTTTACCGTCGAGCTGATACAAATTTTATTAAACATTGATTTTGCGCGCGTAATTGACATTTAAAAATTAAAATCGACGGTTGCTTCATGCGTTGTTTCTGAGAGAGCGATTCATTCTACACACCACGTGCTCATAAACATTATTGTTTAAAATTATCTCAGCTACATTTTTTATTTAAAACATTGTTTTCTGCGGAGTACACATTCTTGGTAAATCGATTTTTTTGCGTTTTTACCCCCATACGAGGGGGTTTTTAGCGAAAGCCCGGGGTCCCAAAATTAATATTCTCGGCAAAATTCAGCTTGTTTGTATGATTTTTATGGGACCACTCTCTGACGACTAGACTATTGCAGTTTTTATTTCTGTAACTTAAATGCTTATATTTACCATTTTATTTGTATGAAAACACTGTACAGATTTAATGAGAAAATAAACGAAATTATCGCTTTGCAAAAAGTATTTAATTAAGATATTACGTAGAAAACATAATGCTGAAAGAGCAATAAATTTAGTTGATTTTATTTTGCTGCTTGCACGAACGTTTTAAAGGCTGTATTAATCTTTTTCATTTTCAAGCTGAATAACGATCGCAGCAGATATCCTGGAAAGGTATTTTGCATGCGGACATTAAACAACCCTGAAACGGAACTCGTAAAAGCAGAGAGAGTTGTAATGTTCATGTAAGCATCTGAAACGAGATATAAGCGTATGAATAATTTAAGTCAGCGTAGGAAATTGAGGCACTCACAGCTACAAGCTCGTGTTTGATAACAAGAATTATATGGATAATCCTAGTAGACTTTATTTTTTTAACGAAATTCCACTTTTTTTAAACTACAAATCCTCCCTTTGTTCCTTCGTTACTATGTTATATTTATATTAATAAAATCTCGATTTGTTCCTTCTAATGCATTCGTTATAATAGAACTATATCAACTTAATATCGATCTGTAAAGAAAAAGATATCAAAATTTAAAGTGCATCTACCTACTTATTAAATATGAACAATCTTTGAATATTTTTGTGTAGAAAGCAAAATTTGTTATAACATTTTTGTCAGTGATCTGAAAATTTTTTCCAGTAGGCTACTCTGCTGTTCGGAATAATGTACAATGGTTTTGGTCCAATAAAAACAGTATTCTAGCTTCTTCTTTAACCCTAGAAAGGTGGACTATTATTTACTGACAGTTATGGTGGACTATCGTAATTTTTACGACATCTAACAAAAAATTGAAAAAAAAATACAAATATAATTATAAACACTTTTATTACAATAAATTAGAAAAAATGTAAGTATTAGTAAGTGGTACACATATAAATAAAGTCGATGTACACTACTCGTTTGCACACATTGTACATATATTACCTCGGTGTTCGCCACATATAGCGTGATGGCATTGGTTGCAATATGTGGTAGTCATGCGCCTCTTTTTACTCGGACAATGGAAACATGCCTTGCGTTTCTTTTTTTCAGGTAACGGACGTTCAACTTCTTCGGAAATTTTGAGGACATCTTTAATATTTTGCTTAAGATTTCGACGTAAAGTTGGAATACACAATCGTTCTCTCAGCCAGGGTTCGGCGAGATGACGAGCCAATTCAACCATATATTCGTATCTGGATAAAACTGTTCTGTTTGCTTTTAATGTGTTTGTGGTGTAAATAACATACGAGTTAATACTTGCAATATTTATCATATTATAGAAGATACACAAAGGCCATCTCCTCGTTTTACGACCCGCATTCATATTCGAACACATTTGATCAAATGTATCCACTCCGCCTTTTGTTCCATTATAATCAGTTATTATAGTGGGTTTGCCATTTATTTTGGAAACATCAGCACCTTCGTGAAGTGTTGAAAGAAGTAAAACTACCTTATTTTTCTTTGGCATATATGATACCAATGTCTTTCTTTTATCAAAACAAAACATAGATGTATTGGGGACTCTGTTCTTTACATTTAACAATTCCTGAGGAATTTCTCTTTTATTTTTGCGAAGAGTTCCGATAATTGTCAGTTTGTACTGATCTTTTAATAACTCCTCTGCTAAGCTAACTGATGTAAACCAGTTGTCCATGGTAATATTTCTGTTACTACCATGAACTGATTTTGTAAGTTCCTTTACAAAATATGTACCCAACGGCAAACCATTTGTATTGGTTTTCTTGCCTAAATAAGGAATAGCATCGATCATATATTTCGAAGAGCTGTCACACATCATTACGATTTTGAGACCATACGAATTAGGTTTATCAGGTAAATACATTCGAAAAGGGCAACGTCCTCGAAATCCCACTAACTGTTCATCAATAGTCAAATAGGATGAAGGTGTATATGATTCTCTGCAGGTGGTAATAAAAATGTCCCATATTTCGCGTATATGCGCAAAAGGATCATCTTGCTGCCTTTCTTTTCGTGTTTCTTTTTCATCAAACCTAAGACAGTTTATGAGATATTTAAAACGCTGACCACTCATGCAAGCCTGATAAAATTTTCCTGATATATTACTGTCAAACATATATTTCACAGATAGATGACTGTCTTTATTTGCTGCAGACATTATCAAAATTGCCAATAAAGCTTGTAGCTCATTTTTACTCATGTCAGAAATATTAGGACGACTGGCATATTTTTTAGATTGTCTTGTAATTTCAGTATTTGAGTGTAACAGAGTACGACATAATATATCCTCTGAAAAAAAATGTAAGAAATATTCTTCAACTTTTGTGTAGTTTTTGGCATTTCCTTTGGGACCAGCTATAAAATGAATAATATTTCTAGCTGCCGTTCTTTTTGACAATGAAGGTATTTTGTTTGACCACTTATGCCCGTTTTTACCTTTTAGAGCCTTTCCCGGATTTACAATAAACTGAGAAACAGTGGAGTTCTCACCTGATGTTCCAGGTACTTCTTCTGTAGATTTTTCGCTTTCCACCACTATTGCTTTTATATCTGCATCCATTAAATTTACAGATGAACTGGATATACTGGATGGCTGGAAAATTTTGGAATTATCACTATTTTTAGAGTCATCTTCTTCATCTGAATCGTCCGATTCAAACTCCAAAGCATCTTCTTCTAACTCCCAGTCACTTCCACTATCTTCAAAAGGTTCCTGCTCACTATCTTCACCATTCATTATACGCTGTATTTCATCGTTTATTTCACTTGCCGTTAAAGGTTTTCGTGATGACATAGTGCTACAATTAAATAAAATAATATTTACTACAAATATAAAAAAGAATTAGATAATGACTTACCAAAAACGTCACCGGCGTCCAAATAAACTTGAGAGAAAAAAACTAACGTAGAAGGTGGACTTTCGTAAAATTGACGACGTGCCCTCAAAAAATCTAATACATAAATACAGTAGTGGAGAAACGCACTCACCGCCTGTTAAATCAAGACTAAAGAAACAGCTACTGAGAAGTGTATGGACAGAGGTTACGCGACTGCACCCGAACTGCGGCGAAAACCAAGGAGCGTCGTCAAATTTACGATAGTCCACCTTTCTAGGGTTAACCAGATTAACACAAATAATAATATCGTTGCAACCTTAACAAAACTAGCTAGTCGTTTAAGGGACTCTTTGCCACTTTAGTTTTGTATTACCTAAAAAATTTTGTATACTAGTAATAAAATTGATATCTTCTTCTTGTTCTGCCGCTTTTTATGTAGATACGACTGCGTCTGCTTTTCAATGTGACGCCAGTAAGTTTTCGTTCCATAGTTTTCGTGGTCTTCCTACTGATCGTCTTTTTATTGGAGAATCATTTCTTGCCGTCATTACTACTCTGTTGTTGTTGTCATTCGGCTTATATGATCGTTTCATTTGACTTTTCTATTTCTTATCTAGTCCTGAATGTTCTTCACCTTGCATCTACGTCGTATATCTGTACTTCTAGCTATGTATTTTTATTTTTGCTGTTTCTAAGATCTTTTTTGTCCTATCTGTGTTAGGTCGTGTTTCTGCTGCGTATGTCATTATTGGTCTAATAACTGCCTTAAAAATTCTGCCTTTTATTTCTTTCCCGATATTTTTATTTCTCCATATTGTTTTTAAGGCAACCTGTGATATTGTGATGCATAGACTCCTTCACTTGTTCTATTATCTTCTAGTTCCAATTTAAATCTTAGTTAATTTGCTGTTAAAACCATACATTTTGTCTTTTTGGGACATTCACATGCTAAATTTTCTGGCGGTTATATTAAATTGGTGCAGCATACGTTGTAAATCATTTTCAGTTTCAGAGGGTAGTATTGCGTCATCTCCACAGCAGTTTATTTTAATTGGTTTTTCTCCCATTTGGTGTCATTTTTAAGTTCTTACTTTTTTTAATATTTCATCCATAATCAGGTTGAACAATAGAGAGCTCAGGGAATCTTTAGGTAGTATTCCATTGCTATCTTTAATATGGCCAGTTAGTTCTTCTTCTACTTTAACTTTTATTGTGTTGTTTTAGTAGATATCTACGATCGTTTTAATTTTTGCTAGAGGTATCTCTCCTGCTTACAATACGTGGATAACGTCCATTAATTATTACATTTGTAACCTTGGTAAAATTAATACCCGACTGATGGTACTAAGGATTAGACAGAACTTTTAATTAAGAATAATTATTTTCCTAGAATTTAAAATAAAAAAGTTTCCCTATGTTTCCTATTTACTGAGATATACTGTAAATTCATAGCATAAAAATCTTAATATTTTCCTCCAGAACTAATACAGTAGCCTATAATTTAAATAAATTATTTCATTAATCATAAATAATATAAATAAAACTATGAATATATATCGAAAATCAGCTAAAATAATAATACGGTCAGAAATATAAAATAAATTCCACAAGGAAACTAAGTTCCTGTGTTTGGCTGTATACCATATATTAAAAATTTTGAATAAAATCCTTTATAAAAAGGTATATAAAAAACCCAGTTGGGCTATGTTAAATTGGCAAAACGTTTTCGGAATAAGTATTCCATCATCAGTACCAAGTTAATACATGGATGTAGCCACTAAATATGGGGTTACAAACCCTTTAAAAATTGCTAATTTAAATTTAGTTTACATAATGTCTGTTTTACAATTTAGATGGTAAAGTTACCGTTGGATTGGTAACATGGTGACATATGACTCTGCAATAAGTTGCAAGTCCTGAGACGGTATGTCTACGAGGACTTCAATAAAGCAAGTTGCTTTATTGAAGTCCTCGTAGACATACCGTCTCAGGACTTGCAACTTATTGCAGAGTCATATGTCACCATGTTACCAATCCAACGGTAACTTTACCATCTAAATTGTAAAACAGACATTATGTAAACTAAATTTAAATTAGCAATTTTTAAAGGGTTTGTAACCCCATATTTAGTGGCTACATCCATGTATTAACTTGGTACTGATGATGGAATACTTATTCCGAAAACGTTTTGCCAATTTAACATAGCCCAACTGGGTTTTTTATATACCTTTTTATAAAGGATTTTATTCAAAATTTATAAAATAAATTATTCGTGACATTGATATTCTGAAAGGAGGCATTAAATTATCAGGTTATTTTCTGATATCAAGAGCCAAAATTGAATAGCAGTTTTATTGTCTTGTTGCGGTTCTTTAATAAAAACAATTACAGCGCCAAATTTTGATCGAAAACAAACATAGATATTTTTGTATATATATATATATATATATATATATATATATATATATATACATATATATATATATATATATATATATATATATATATATCCCTTATGATTTTTGTTGTGTAGGTTTGATTAAATACTGAATTTGCAAAAAATACAACGGATCATGCGAATTATACATAATATAACAAAAACAGATAAACCAGTTTATTATTTTATAAAATATCACTAATATTTTTATGTATTAAAGTAATTTAACCCTTAACTACTGACGTGGATATTTCAGGACGTAGACTCTGACATGCGGTATGTCATACCGTTGCCTATACGCCCCCTGTACGACCTATGTGCTACGCCTCTTACGGTCGTCCATTTATTAATTGAGTGTACATAATACCATAGAAGACGTTCAATAAACAATATTATACCAAACACTCTACCAGATTTATTAGGAGAAAACTGTGATGGAAAAAACTTATTAAACTACCTAAGGTCAATTAATATTTTGTATCAGATTTAAAGTTTTGTTTACTTAGTAACGCCGCTAATAACCTGTTGTTGGATGCGGCAATGTTTTTTTTTTAATAAAATAAATAAAATAAATTTTTTTAATAAAATAAATAAAAAAAATAAAAAAAAACATTAATTAACAAAATATTTTCATGTTTTACATTATTAAAAATACTGATACCTGATTTTCTATAGCAAAAAGCACAGTTACTAATGAACAAGCTTTTCGTATTGACTACAATTTATATTGTATAAACTATTATATTTTTTAATTAACTCGGCGGAAACAACCATTTCTATTAATTCGTTTATTTATTTAATTAATATATGACAGTGAAAATTCGTTTACATGGATAAATAATAAATAAAAAAAGTAATACTGTTTTGTAAAATGTGTTCCTGTATATATTTATATACAGATGATGCTATCCGTTTAAAATATTTAACTCAAAATATGACATAGTGGTACAAGCACATAGGTTTATTCATTAAAATTGTTGCAAATATGTATTTCCAAAAAATTTTTAATTAAATAGTTGTGTACATAGTACATCAGACCGAGTAATGCTAATTCAATTAGCTGCATTCCCAGTGGATATAAATATAATACAAGTATACGCACCTACTGCGGACAAAGAAGATGCCGTGATTGAAACATTTTACCAACTTATATCGGAAGCCTTAGCTATGACAAAAAAACATGAACTTACTATCATCATGGGGGACTTCAATGCAAAAGTGGGATCAGAAAGCACTCTCAATATTACTGAAAAGTTCGGTCTAGGACAACGCAATGAAAGAGGAGAACGGTTGGTGCAGTTCTGCCAAGAGGAAAAATTTGTAATTATGAATACATGGTTTTGTCTACCAAAACGTAGACTATATACTTGGAAGTCTCTAAGCGATCGAGGAGACAATATTGTAAGGAATCAAATTGATTATATATAACAGTCAATGAACGATTTAAAAACTGCATAAAATCGGTCAAGACTTACCCAGGTGCCGATATTCGGTCAGACCATACTCTACTGTGCTCTACAATCACAGTTAAGCTAAAGAGAGTCTGTAAAAATCAGAAAACCTCCAAAATATCACTAGATGCGCTCCAAGACCCTTGCACTCTAAATAAGGTTTCTTAATAAATTAACAACAAGTTCCACGAAATTACACTAGAAGATACCAACAACATAAATGATTGCTGGGAACAAATTAAAATAAAAATAACCATTGCATCTCGAGAAAATCTTCTAAGACGACCAACAGTTAAAAATGACTGGATGACACAAGACATCTTAGATCTAATGGACGTTCGGAGGCAGTATAAATCCATAAACAGAGAAAAATACAATGAAATACATAAAGAAATCCGAAAAAGAATTAAAGTAGCAACAGACCGATGGCTACAAGAATCCTGTTAAGAAATTGAGAAACTGGAGCAACAACGCGACAGCTTCCATTTGCATAAAAAACTAAAAGAATTAACAGGCAAAAGCAGAACTTATGGGCAAAATATATTACAAGACTCTGGTGGTAGAATTTTAAGTGATAAAAAAGAGCACTGTACCGAATGGGAAAATTACATAATAGAATTATTTAACAATGACCAAAGAATCTACCAAGAAATAACATCTAACCGAGATACAGGCCCACCGATTCTAATCTCAAGTTCAGAAGGCTATCGACCAAGCGAAACGAAGGAAGGCTTCTGGTCCTGACGAAATACCTGCAGAATTGTTAAAACTATTAGATAATGAGAGTGTTGCGATTATCACATCCTTCTTTAATAAGATATACAGCAGCGGCAAATTACCAGACAACTGGTTAGAGTCGATATTTATAACTATTCCCAAGAAAAAGAATGCCAGACAGTGTAGCGGCTATCGACTTATCAGTTTAATGAGTCACACGCTCAAAATTTTTATGAAAATATTGCATTGTCGCATATTTAAACTTTGTGAGGGGATAACTGGTGATGAGCAGTTTGGTTTCCGAAACGGTATGGGTACTCGAGAAGCTCTTTTTTGCATGCGAATACTCTTACAAAAGAGCATTGAGTTTAGGAAAAATATTTACGTATGTTTTATAGATTGCGAAAAAGCCTTTGATAGAGTACCACATACATTATTATTTCAATGCTTTGACTCAGTTGGTCTGAACACATATGACATTAGATTGCTTAAAAATCTTTACTACATTCAGACCGCTTGTGTTAAGGTGGACCAAGAGGTTTCAGCTAAAGATTCTATTAAGCATGGTGTCAGACAGGGATGTGTTATGTTACCGATGTTGTTTAATGCCTACACTGAACCAGTTTTTGAAATAGAGTTAAATAATCGCCGCGAAGGTGTTAAGATCGGTGGTGAAATTATTAACAACATCAGATACGCCGATGACACCGCAATAATGGCAGAGAGTCTAGAAGATCTTCCAACCCTGTTGAATGCTGTAAACAACGAATGTACTGAAAAGGGCTTAACAATCAACGCAAAAAAAACAAAATGGAGGTCAGCAAAATTAATATCGAAGACTGAGTACTAAGATTAGATAACAAAATCCTGGAAAGGGTGGAACACTTTAGATATCTGGGTGGCTGGATTGACTGCAGGGTTGAAAGTGACAAGGAAATTTCGACCAGAATAGAACTCGCACGGAAAAACTTTATTAACTGGCGTTCTTTATTATGCAGTAGAAGTCGGTCGTTGGCCACACGTCTAAGAGTATTGAAGTTCTACGTCTGGTCCACTTTGTTCTATGGATGTGAAACCTGGACAACAAAAATGAAAAATCTTAACAAATTAGAAGCGTTTGAGTTATGGTGTTACCGTCGCATGCTCAGAATCCCGTGGACAGCACACATATCTAACGAATGCGTGCTAGAGACCATGCACAAAGAGCGAGAATTTATCAACATCATCAAAATGAAAAAGGTCCAATACTTCGGTCATATAATGAGAGGACCTAAATATCGCTTACTCCGGTTAATCATTCAGGGCAAAATCGAAGGAAAACGTTGGGTCGGAAGAAAACAACTGTCCTGGCTGCGTAACATTAGACAATGGACAGGTCGAACGGTCGAGAAACTGTTTCATCTAGCTGCCGACCGAGAATCATTTCATCAGCTTGTCAATATGACAATAACCAATGCTTGAATACAAGCACGGCACACAAAGAAGAAGTACATAGTTTTTTTAATGATATTTATAGTAGTTAGTAAAAAATTGGTATAATCAATCCTCAAATAAATGTGTTTTTATATTGATGAACTATTCTTATTCACATCCAATTCTTATCACGTTTTTCCATAATTTTTAATATTATGGTTTAATAATGTAAGTCATTTTTATACACTTGCTAAGCTTTTTTATTTTAGTTTTCATAGGCGTCACTTTTTTAGTTATTTATGCCTCAACCTCATAGGGTCATTGGCGTTGTACAATTTAGAGTTTTACAATTTATTTAGTACATTTATGGAATGTAAGTATGATGTCAAATTTTTCATATCAGTTCCGTCACTTAATATTGCCTGTAAGGTATCTTGTAATTTATATTGAAGTCTCTCCATGCGATATAAAGGACACTCCAGTAAAATATAGCGAACACTGAGCACAATATCACATACGTTGCACTGTGGTTTTAATTCACTCTCCAGCAGATGTTTATGGGTGATGGCAGTGTGGCCTATTCTCAGACGAGATAGGATGGTTTGATGTATACGCTTATTTGGGGTTGATTTCCAAGGTAATATGGAATGTTTTACTTCTCGTAGTTTGAATGTTGACTGATTCCACTTGGTCTACCAATCATTGATTATTAAGTTCTTGATTATAGGTGTTATATCTAGATGTGGAATGCTTCTGATTTCTACAGCTTCCGCACTCGAGATTTCTAGTTTTGCCAAGGAATCTACTTCTTCGTTACCAGCCATTCCAATATGAGAAGGAATCCATACAAAGTTGATATTTATGTTCATAGTTTGCAGTTGGCTTAATGCTGATTTAATAAGTAGTAGACTTGGATGACTAGGATAATTGAGAAAGCCATTATAATATATCTTTTACAATTTCGTTATTGGATTCGGTGTTAGTTTCTGATTGTATGGATTAAAGTATTTTGTTTCGAAGTCTAGTGCATCTATTTTTTGATTTCTTATTTGATAAATTTTCATGTAGTTAATTTAAAAGTTTTAATAGGTTTTCTAGATAATTTGTATAAGTTTTTATTAAGCTTACTGGGTCAGGGGTACTATGAGCATTTTCCAGTATATCTACTAATGTTTCATAAGATATTGAATGGTTTACTGAACTATCTTCATATTATATTCGTCTAGCTAAATTTTTAATATCGTCAGTTACTTTAATGGTTCCTATGTCTGTGATTGAACACTTTGGCTTTTTTAATTTAGGGTCTGGAAAGGGGTTATTTACTGGAGTATCATTTGGTGGAGGGGTTATAATTTCAGAGCGATTTCGTTTGTTTGAGGAAGGATCGTGAGACATTTGTTGAAAATAAGTGCTGTCTTTAACATGAGTAGATGGCAAAATATGAATATCCGGTTTAGTTGCTAGTATAGGAGCCGAGGAAGATATGTTTCTCGTTAGGGGAATGTATTCAGTGTCTATTGGATCAGTTGAAGTAGTTAGAACAGCATTTTGTGTTTGAGATGTTCGAGTTTCCTTAGTAGTTGGGCAATTTCCAGCTGAATGTCCCGCTTGCCCGAAATTAGTACATAGATCCTTCTCCATTACAAGAAATATACGATATAATGTCATTTCGTGATTCACAATTATTGAGTCGGGTATTGATGTGACTGGAGGAGAAATAAAAGTATGCCTTCTGAAACTGAAAATGTGTTTGTAATTAGGATTTGATGTACCAATTTTTAAAAAATTTTTTGGAGTTACCAAAGTTAATCACAAATTAGAAAGTGCATTTTCAATAATTGAATGTGGGACATTAATTTACGAGCCTGAATTTTTTGATGGTTTACAGTTATTATCCCTTTGTTAATTTGTAAAAAATTGTTAACTTAAGCTCCGCTTGTTAGATAAATGCAAATTCGACCATTTGGCATTCTAAAGGAGAAGAGAATATTTTTTGGATGCATTAAATCACCAACTGCAAATAGATAGTCTTTCAACTTATGCTTAGTATTTTCCAGCGCAGGAAAAACTATTGCTTGTGTTTTGGATGGAAATTTAGGTACATTTTGATTTGTGACAGTTGCAAAAGATTGTTTCATGTTTGTATTTGATGAACTTTGCTCCAGTTCTTGTTCACGGGCCCCAAGAGGCGAAAAATTATCCATTTTTAATTATTATCATCGATAATTCTCAAAACCCTAGTCCGGTCCTGTCCCCTCGATATCAGAACTGATAAACGGTAGCAGTAAAAAGTTGTTGCTTTATAACCAAAATTGATTCTTGTTTACGTGGATTTAATTGAAATGTTAATTATTTAGATTAAATTAATATTTGTACTCACAGATTTTATACTAGTGGTGGGAAAAATCACTTAGATTCACTTTTTAAGTAAAACTGTAATTAGTTTGATGCTTTTTAATACCTAAAAACTGGATTTATGTGGAGCTTGTTTTAAACCTCGTTTGACTTCAGAGGTCGATATCCACTTTGCTCTTTTCTTTTAATAGATTTAGTGTTAATTTAATTATTTTAATTATTTTAAAATAACTCAACCCATCCATCTAAGAATTTTCGTTTCTTTATATACATTCATTGTTCCCTATATTTTTGATAAACTAAAAAACAGTCACTACTTTATATCAAGACTGGCTTTATGGTATTATTTGCCTTCAGGAATTTGTTAACACACGGCAAACCACTCGCCTTTTTCATTTGATCCACTTTTTTTCCACTCTTCAGGTGTTCTTTAGTATTTCAAAATGGACATACTAAGTCACATTTTAAAAAGTCTTTAACCCCTTGATGCGCGTACCCATTGCTGATAGGAAAAGATCAGTAGATAGATAGGATATGGGTTATATCTGTTTACATCAAAGAAATAAACGAGAATAAACTAAGAACATATGTAACATAAAACACAGATGTCATTATTTCTGCTGCTTGATTTCGATGGATGTAGCAATCGTAAGCAAATGGAGTAGCAATCGCAAAAGAGAATAAAACAATTAATAATAGAATTGTCCTAGTCAAGCCTGTTAACACTGCTTTTAGCGCTTCCGATACCGTAGCCGATCCCAAGCCCGGATAAAATGGGAAGGGTGATTGAAAAAGTTAGAAACCTACCAATCGTAAAAACAAATATTGCTCAAAGAAACAATGTACAGCCGTGAAACAGGATTGATACTATAAAAACGATCACAGCAAAAAATAGGGACAAGCGAACAATATCTAAAACCCATATGAGAATTACTACATCTAATATCAGGTTATTCAACTCAAGGGACCAAGAAATAACCCAAGTGCTAAAAGGGAAACAAATAGATATTTGCGCTTTCCAGGAAACAAAAAAGAAAGGAAGAGGACAATCAAAATTAGATGAATACCTTCTAATCTACACTGGATTAGCATAAGAAAACAGGATCAAAGATGGTGTAGCCTTACTAATACACCAGAGGTACCAAAATCACATCAAAGAGTGTTAATACATATTAGAAAGGATTGTAATAGGAACAGTAACAACGATAGGAATGAAGAAGGAAGACCTAAACATAATCGGAGTATACGATTCAGATAATAATAAGCCTCAAACAACAAAGGAAAGGTTTTATGACGAATTGCAATAAGTAGTGGATCAAGTCAGAAAGAAGATAATAATATTAACGGATTTTAAAGCTCCAATAGAGAATCAAGTAATACCCGGAATTATACAAAAACGTAACGATAATTTTAAAAACGAAAATAAAGAACTGATGATAAATATCTGTACGAATAACGAATTTAGCGAAATAACACATGTTTTGGCCACAAAAACCAACACAAATATACATTCAGTAACACTCTTGGACAAAGATCTCTAATAGATTACGTTATAACCAGCAGAGATATACATCCAACAAAGATAATCGACGTAAGATGCCTCATCTCAGCAGATGTAGGTAGCCTAGAATAGACCATAGGTTAGTATTATGTAAAATAAGAATCATCGTAAAATACTTTACAACTAAGCGAACGGCGCCAACACAAACAAAAATCAGAGTCAAAGGACTAAGTACGAAATCCACGGAATACTTATACAGAAAAAGGATATCAGAGAACATTGCTGAGAACGAAATATTAGAAAACGATAACATCGAGGAAAGCTGGGGAAAACTTAAAAATAACATAATTAACGCAGCAACAGAATCACTTGGAGAGAGGAAAGTAACAAACACTAACATATCAAAAAAGAAAACCGTATGGTTTAGAGAGGAAGTAAACAAAAATGTAAAGAAAAAAGAAAGAACTTTTTTACAATTCAGAACACAATAAACACAACAGGCATACAACCTCTATAAACAGTCAGAAATAAAACAAATAATTTAGTTAGACAAATAGAAAGGACACACTGGTAGAGCTATTTAAAACAGATGGAACACGACTTCTACCAAACACAGAAAGAAATATGAAGATTGATCAGAGGTCAAAGAAAAGAGATAAACGAGCTATTGAAAATGAAACACATTTAGAAAAAAACATGGGCAGGCTACTTTTGGATACCTACTTGTTAAAAGTGACGATAATAAACCAACAACAACACAGGTGATGGCAAACGAAGAAATAAATATTGAGAAGGAAGAGGTAAAGAAAGCGTTAAGTAAATTAAAAAACAGAAAAGCACTAGCAGAGGACAAAATACTAAACGAACTTCTAAACGCGAAAATAATAGAACAAAACAGAATTCCTTAAAAATGGAGATCAAGCATCCTAATGCCTTTCTTCACAAAGAGAAACAAATTAAACCCGGAAAATTACAGTGGAATTAATTTATTAAACCCAACACTAGCAGAAGAACAACAAGGTTTTAGGTCAGGAAGATCATGCATGGACGCTATATTTATAATAAGGCAAGTACAAGAGAAATCACTAGAATACACGAACCGACATATCCATGTTTCGTGGATCTTAATAAGGCATTTGACTGGGTCAAATTAAAGGACGTTATTCTTTCACAGCAAATAATTCTGATTTTTCTTTATCACTTCTTTCCCATTGGTTCTGTGTGTCTGTGATTTTTCTTACTGGTGACGATATTGTTTTAGGTATTAAAGATGATTTGATTGGTTTCTATATTAAATGGTCGTATCTTTTAAAATGTCTAACCTATTTTTTGACTGATTTTCCTCTAGCGATTGTAAAACGTTTTATCCCCTAGATTCTAAATTTGTTGATAATTGGCTCTTGTTGTTCTTCTTTCGGCAATGAACTTTTTAGTTTCTAGTGGAATATTTTTTCTATACTCGATTTTATTTTTATCTGCATCGTTGTGTATTGTTTCTTTTGCAGAGTTTTACAATCATGTAAGAAGGATATTTGTAGCTGCTTCTGTTTCTGAAGTGCTTTTTAGTATTACGTTTAATTTAATGTTTTCATCCAGCATTTTTCGGTAAGGGTTCCAATCTATTCTAGGTACATGCAGTTTTGTAGCAGGTTGTTTGTTAATTACGTAAGTGCTAATTGCTGTAATAATTGGTAAATAATCTGGCGATAGATCATAACTTAAAACTATTGCCATAGAAGTGTTAGATATTTTTTTTATGATGCAAAATCTATGAGGTCTTTAATCTTGATTTCCAGTAAGTGTGTTTACTTTTAAAGTCCCCATCCGCGATAAATTTTGGGCGTAGCGTATTGAAGAGGGATCCGAAATCTGTTTTTATAATATTGTATTTGGAGGGAAATATGATGCAATTTTTATTTTTTAAAGTAATGAGCACGCTTTAATCACGGTATCTTAGGTAAAGTGTTTAACCTAACTTTGCATCATACAATGTTTATTTGATTGTTTGATTAAGATTGCTGTACCTCCATGGGCAGTCTTGTAAGTATGGTACGTTAGATAATGCGGTATTTTTAAATACATTTTGAAATATTTATTTAACATTTTATTTAAGATTTTGCCAAGGTCTAAATATGAATATAATTTTTGGTATATATTCTTATATTTCTTTTATAAACAATTGGTCCCATCGGTATTCTAACCCGTCACAATCAAGCAGGTAGGTAGTTTATTTCAAATTGTTTTCCAACGATTTTAAATTAAGCATAAATCGAGTGCTTAGTTTGTCGATATTTCGCTTATCTTCTTCTTCAAGTGCCATCTCCGCGGCGGAGTTCGGCAATCATCATATCTATTCGGACTTTTGAGACGGCTGCTCTGAAAAGTTTATTTGATGTACATCCATCCGTACCACTGTCTCAGGTTGCACAGCCATGACATTCTACGCCTCCTTATGCTTCTCTTTCCTTGGATCTTTCCCTGCATAATCAGTTGAAGCAAGGTGTATTTTTCTCCACGTGTAATATGTCCGAGATATTCCAATTTTCTTCTTTTAATTGTATTTAAAATTTCTATTTATTTATTCATACTTCTTAGGACTTCTTCGTTTGTAACGTATTCTGTCCGCGATATTTTCAGAATTCTTCCATACACCCACATCTCGAATGATTCCAGTTTTTTCATTGATGTCGTATTCAAGGTCCAAGATTCCATTCCATAAAACAAAGTCGAAAAAATATAGCACCTAGTCCACCTAACTCTTAGTTCCAATTGTAAACCACTCGTTCATAGCATTCTTCTCATTTTGTTAAAATTTGCTCTAGCCTTTAGGTGCGGTAGTCGCTACATTCTCTTGCTTTTTTATTTTTGGGGAATTTCGCTTACAGTATCCATCTAACGTCCATCTTTGTTGTTCAAAACGCAGACTTTTATTATAAGTTTTAATTCCTATTTCTTAATAATCATAAACAATTTTAAAAATAACTTAAAAAACCCTTTTGTCTTTGCAACTTGTATTTACAGATAAATGTGCAAAACTGGTGGTGTATTTAAATAGTTAGTTTAAGATAAAGGCCACAAACCAAGTAGACAGAAGGCAGTTTCAATAGAAGCAGCTATTTCAAATAGTTGAAATTACCATAACGTTTACTTACTGGGACATGGAAGTTTAATATTAATATCTTATTTTAATTTATGTGTAGTTATACAAACTTTCGACTGTTTTCTCTGACTTGCAAAATATGCAACATAATTTTACTGGTGCATATTTTGTCCTCACAATCAATATTTATTTTATTGTAGGATAGATTCTGCTACTTGTTAATTTACGATCACATTTCAATTTATAATGGAGATTGAGCTAAAAGTACTATTTAGTTTAGTAGATTTATTAAACGTTATACTCAGAATAGGAAAAATAATACAGGTTATTTTAATTGATGGATTCGACCGTTACTTGATGGAAATTTATTTTATGTAACAATAAAACACTGAAAACTTTGTTTTCAAAACTTCCACAAAATAGATACCAAAAATAGATCACTTGAGAAAGGCAATTAGCCGAAACAGCTGTAGTGATAAGAATTTAAAATAAATTTTGTGGAAGTTTTGAAAACAAAGTTTTCAGTGTTTTATTGTTACAGGTTATTTTGATTTCTAATATTTTTTGTTAATATTTCGCATCTTGTTTTCCACATAGTACTTTGAAACATACTAAAAAAATCCCAAAACACCTAATATTTTTGTTTTGAGTTAGCTACATTTAATAAATAAAGTAAGGTCGTAGAGAGTTTATATAATTAATATGAATATACATATTTCTAATTTATTTAATCTTTATGTTATCTATTTTAGTTTGTGTAGTGTTTTATGAGTTGTTAATAAGAGCCTTTGGGTGTTATAAATGATAATTTTTAATTTTAAGAGACGCAACTAAATTTTTTCTCGTCCAAAAAAAAACTCCACCATATTCCACCAGAATGTAGATTTATAATGTATTTTGCATTATTTACAGGGAGTATCACAGTAAAAGATTTATTAATAATGTAATTTATTATTAAATAATAATCGTATCTTGACTAATCACAGGCTATAAGGAAGTGTATACAGGATTAGGATAAAGTATGGAACCAACCAAATATTTCGAAATAAAAAAGACACCATTTTTGAAATTTGCAACAAATTAATGACACTTTGCACGCAAGTACAATAACACGTAACGCACCTACTGTTATATTTTTGTTACTTCTCTACTCCCGGCTTCACTAGAAATGCTCTCAATTTATATAATTTAAATACAACACCCTGTATATTTTTGTAGATTTTAAAAGAACTTGTTATTCCTAATTTAAAGTTTGGTAACAAGAATTTGTTAAAACGAGAAATAAATTACTTTATATATAAAGAATAGATAAATAAAATTTTCCCAGGACTACTGAAATTGAGACGTCAGCTAAAGTTGCATGTAATTGATGTCACAATTTCCCCAGATTGCGACATGGAGCCTGTTGTCTATCTAGTTAAAACGCGAGTTTAGGTTTTGGCTCCCCTTTGACCAGTAAAAAAAGGGTTCATTAGTCGGTACTGTAGACTAGCGCGAAGCTTTATACTGTTTTCTGGATTTTAAAATTTTAAATATTTTTAAAATTGAATAAAGTATTTTAAAGTTCTTTTATTTGTCATGTAGTTTTTTATTTAAACCTGTTTAAAATAAATATTATACGATAACTACAAGCGACTTAATTAAAAGTAGTAAATCGATGTGAAGAACCGCTATTTTGTGACGCTACTCGACACGAAGCCAAATTCTATGCTAGTTACGTAATCAAAGCAACTGGAGAGCGACTTCTATGGTACGTAGAAAAACAATAAGAGATCAACAGTTACAAGTACACATTGTCATATAAGTTAAAATTCATGGAAATAATATCAGAATTAGTGAAAGGAAATGAATGCAAGAATTTAATGAAGATGTAGGCTAACTTAAGTTAATTTATTTAGTCTTAACTTTAAGGAAGTCAGTAAAACTACTACATACTTTTCGCAATACCTTAACTTTATTGGACATTTGCAATCACTTTAGCCACAAAATCGTATTCATGGCTTTCTTTAGGGTTCTCCAGTTTGGTACTCTAAAAAATCCCAAGTATTCTTTTACCGCCTACATTCATTTTCTTCGTGGTCGTCCTATTTTTCTTTTTGTGTCAGCCTGAGTATTTATTAATGCTTCGGGGACTCTTCTTTCCTGCATTTTAGCTACATGTCCAAGCCATCTTAGTCTTTAAGCTTTCGCAATGTTTGAAAATTTTTGTTGTTCATATATTTGCCTTATTTTATTATTTGATCTTCTTCTTCAGATATGCCCATCTTTTATACCTCCACATATTCTTCTAAGTTTCCAAACAGTTTCCACAAGAGTTATACTTGCAAAATTACAACTAAACACCCGTTACTCCATAAAGATCATTCAAGTCTAGGCACCAACATCGAGTCACGCTAACGAAGAAATAGAACAGTTCTATGATGACTTGTACACAGCTGTTTCAGAAGATCAAGAACATTTTACGGTAATATGTGGCGACTTTAATGCCAAAATAGGAGTAAGCACTGACCCAGCTGAAAATGCCCTCGGAAATTTTGACACACCAGGTAAAAACGAAAGGGGCGAAATACTCTTAAATTTCCTATTAGAAAACAATCTATATTTAATGAATAGCTTCTTCTATAAGAAAATCCATAGAAGATGGACTTGGAAGAGACAAAAGTTTTGTCTTACCCGATGGTAAGACAAAAAATGAGATTGACTTCATCATCACTGACAAAAAACATATAGTCAAAGATGTTACAGTCTTAAATCAATTTTCGGTTGCAAGCGATCATAGAATGGACCGAGCAACTGTAGAAATCAATATTAAGCAAGAAAGACTGAAGATGATAAAAAGTAAAAAATTAAAACCTTGGATGCGCCCAACGAATTAACTTGACTTTGAAAAATATATCACCAGTAACTTACTCAGAAATACAACAAGAGAAGACGTAAATAACCTAAACGAAGAAATAGTAGATACATTAACACAAGCTCAGGAAAAATTTGGCCCTAATCATGGAAAAGAACAAAAAAAATAGTAAAGAAACGAAACAAAAAATGGAAGATCGTAGAATGCTGAAAAGTCAAGGAAATGTTGACTCACAAGATATAAACAGCATCAATAAAGAAATCTCTAAAGCCATCAGACGGGATATTAGAAAATACAACAACGAGAAAATTATAAAAACTATAGAAGACAACAAAAGGATGAAAGCATTGAGGAGAAAAATGGAAAATGGCAAAAAAGAAAGCTTCCAACTTGAAGACAAAAATGGAAATATGGAAAGTCAAGTTATTCCAGAGCTCATCAAACAACCAATACAAAAGGTACATAATGTAGGATCGGAGGATATACCAGATATATCACGAGAGAAAATTCAACATGCCCCCAAAAATATGAAAAATAATAGAGCTCCGGGGGAAGATGGTGTAGTCATTGAGACAACTAAACTAGGAAGTCCACTTTTGATGTCCCGAATCAAACACTTTTTAATCTATGTCTGCATAGTGAAAACATTCCAAGTAAATGGAAGAATTCGGTTACAATTCTCCTCCACAAAAAATCTCATCTCGAAAACTATAGGCCAATTAGTTTGCTTAACGACCTATACAAGCTCTTTACTCGAATACTGACAAACAGATTAGAAGCAAAACTTGATTTCTATCAATCAGAAGAACAGGCAGGATTTCGAGCGGGACACGGAACAAACGACCATTTGCAATGCCTTAAAACTCTAGTTGAAAAGTCTATCGAATATAACAGACCCCTTGCTCTTATCTTTGTCGACTTCCACAAAGCATTTGACAAAGTCGAAATAGTTGCTATCTTAAAAGCACTATCAGAATGCAGAATAGATCACACTTATGCAAATATTATTCGAAATATATATGAAAATGCGACAACAACCGTTAACCTCCATTGCATGACTGAGAAGATAAAAATTGACAGAGGGGTGCGGCAGGGAGATACCTTGTCGCCAAAACTATTTTTAACAGTTATGGAGTACGCATTTAAACTGCTAGAGTGGGAATCAAAGGGTATTAGCATCGATGGAATATTCATCGATTCATCGATATTCAATCATCTCAGATATGCCGATGATATTGTTCTCATAACAGACAACTTAGGAGAAGCCGGAGTTATGCTAAAACAACTACAGCAAGTAACCCAGAAAGTAAGTTAAAAAATAAACTATGGAAAAACAAAAATTATGACCAATCTCGTCCCCCATGAGCTAATAATAATCGAAAAGTCGTCCATAGAACTTGTGGAAAAATATGTGTATTTGGGTCACGAAATAAGGTTAACGCGAGATAACCAAACATGCGAGCTACTCAGAAGAATAAGTCTGGGTTGGGCTGCATTCGGAAAAATGAGAGACGTATTTAATACAAATATACCGATCCATTTAAAAAGAAAAGCTTTTAACTAGTGCGTTCTACCAGTCCTCACATACGGAGCAGAAACCTTAACTCTCACAAAAACATCAGCCGAAAAATTGAGAATGACACAACGAAAGATGGAGAGATCAATGCTTGGAATAAGCTTAAGAAATAGAATAAGAAACGAGGAAGTTCGTAGACGAACCGGAGTGGAAGACATTATCGAACATATTACAAGGCAAAAATGGAGATGGGCAGGACATGTTGCAAGAATAAAAGACGACAGTTGGACAAAAAAATTGCTTGAGTGGAGACCACGGGATGACAAGCGAAGCAGAGGAAGACCCCCAACGCGATGGACCGACGACCTCAAAAGAATCGTGACCAATTGGATAGCAGAGGCGCAGAACAGAAGCAGATGGAAAAGTCTAGAGGAGGCCTATGTTCAACAATGAACAACTCAGGGCTGATTGATGATGAACATTATGATTCTTCTAAGTATCTTTCGCTCCCATCTATCTAGCTTTAGTTCTATGGTTTTGTTTAAGGTCCAAGTCTTGCTAGGATAAAGCACCGTTGGTCAGATAATCGTTGTGTACATTTTTCTTTTCGCTCCTCTGGATATTTTCTATGATCTCAGCATCTTATTTGGAGTTTTGGTGGTTTTACTACCTTTAGGCCATTATTTTTTCGATTTCTTGAGTATCTTCATCTCTATTTGTTAACGTTACTCCCAAAAAATCGAACTATCCAACTATCTCAAAGTTATATTCCTTGTCTGGGACAGATACTTTTCAAAACTGTCCTAAATGTTCATTACTTTCTCTTATCTCCATATACTTTGTTTTCTTCTATTTATTTACTTTCAGCCCATACTCCCTGCCTGTTCTGTCGACTTTTTTTTTAATTTCTCTTAATTCTGTTGGTCTTCTTGTTATTAGGGCAAGGTCGTCCGCGTATGCTACGCATTGATGTCTGTGGTGGTACATTGAGCCTTTAGTGTGTATATGGCTTTCCCTTAAAATTCTTTTCAGTAATAAATTAAAAAATAAAGCAGACAGGGGATCATCTTGTCTCAGCTCTCTAGTGATATTAAAGCTGACAGAGACATGACCTTCTATCATAACTTTACTTTGGGTTTCATAATATTTTTATTTGGTTATAAAAATTTAATTCCATATTTTGTAACTTTAATAATAAATGTTATTAAGAAGTTATCAAAATTGTTTTGTCTTTAATTCTGTGCGGACCATAAAATATTCTACCATGTAGTTAATAACTAAGAAAAAAACAAAAAAGTGCTGTGTTATTTTAATATTACATAAAATATGACATATTAGTTATTTATGCATCAAGGGTGTGATTTAGATGATAACGCCCGGAGAGCAACATAATCAAGCCAGAGGGCCTCTGGCCCTAGGGATAGAGGTTGCTCCATGGGCGTAATCATCCGGTAACACCAGTGGTACATACAAGATTTTATTTTTTACTTCATGTAATATAAAACATTTTTACTTTTTATTTTACTGCACCTACAGAAGATATGCATATTATTAGAAGTCTATGACAAATAAAGTGTTTGAAGTAGTCTATGACAGTGTTGCTTATATTTGGACGTTTATTGCTGAATGAAAATGGAATGGAAATTGTGAAAAATAAAACAGCTGACATAAAAGAGACCATAATATTGTAGACCATGGCGGATCTATTTTGGAGTGGTTGTGAGAGGTGGCATTTGGATTTTGGCAGAAATAGTTAGTTGATAACTCCAGTAATGATAATTGACTTATCTTCCCTCTCAAATAATTTGGGAATTAAAAAAAATCAAATATTTAAAAATAAAAATTACTAAAAACATCGATTTTTTTTAACTTTCCTTGCTTACAACTTCAAAGCAATTGATTTTGAAGCAAAGTCGTACAAAAATAAAATGGCGAAAATCAGTATTTCTATAAAGTACAGCTGGTTAAAATAATTTATTACCCTTGCTGTAAAATAAAAATAGATAAAAAAAAGAAGCGTTTTCTTATTCAATGTTTTCAACCACTTTTTTGTGCAAGATTTAAAAAAAAATAATTTTTTTTTTTAATTTAGATTGCGAAATAATTATGCGAAATCTATTAGTTTCATTTTAATAAAATTTGGTATGCTGTTTTATTATAATATACAGATTTTCTACACAAAATATGAAAGTTCTTAGTGTAATCTAAGTGGTTGAAAAACAATAAATAATAAAAGGCTTGTTCCCAATTCTTTTTTTATTTATTGCTATTTTGCAGCAAGTCTAATAAAATAAAACATTTTTAACAAGCCGTATCTTATACACAACGGACTACAATTTAGGTTGTCTCGATCACTGGGTTTCACTGGTAACAGATAAAACAGAAAAGTGCTTTGGGCTAGAATTCCAAAAGATTTTTTCATGCATCGATAGCACTGTTGAAACTTGATAAACAAAATAAAATACAGATAACAGGAAAAATAAAAATGTACCTTAACTCGTTCATCACGTTGAAATCCACTGATGGAACGTTATGTTTTGATAGTAAGCTACGGTGGGCCTTTGTTTACACTACATGAATTTGCTTCTAAAAGTTTACGTTTATTTTAGAACCTTTGATAGCACTACTGTTTAATATGTGTGTGCTATATTACACGCATATGGTTTGTGTATATCAAATTTAATATTCACCACAAAAAATAGACAAAACTGAGTAAGTTACAGTAAAGTAGTCAATTAAAAATTGTAAGTATCTACATTCTGAGAACGTAAAAATATGTTTTGAAACAAATAAACAGTAAATGTATTTGTCAAAATATTTATTAAAATAAATAAAATATAATTGTGTCACAAAAGCTAGTAATATTTTTGTAGTTGCATTCTTTGTATTTCCAACTCATTTATTCAATTATTTATGTGAAGAATTGGTTGACAATGGCATTTGTCTTGGAAGAATGTCTTAGAAACTGCTTACTAGCTTCAAAAGTGTATAGTCAGGGATATCCGCACAGAAGACATCTTTCAAAAAGAGTCTTCGAAAAATTTTTAAACCGCTTTATTCCTTCGGGCAATGTGCAGTATTATTAAAAGCATCAATACCCACAAGTGTTTTACCCAAGAAAATGATTTTCTTTCAAATTATGGTATATGTAATAAGGAATATACAGAGTTAAGTGCAATGACAGTTCAAAGTATCCTACTCACTATTAAATGTTGTAGGAATCAATACTTAAGTTACATAAAAAGCAAACAACGAAGATTCGAACTACATAGACACCATTTTTTGACATGTATCAAACTCATTGATTGATCTACCAAAGAAGATTCCTAGGTGCAAGTGAAGAAGATATAGAAGATCTACAGATTAACGACAACGTATAAATCAAACGAAAGGATAAATTCAAATAATTGGGGTTAATAATCACGAAAAAGGCAACAACAGAGGAAGAAATTAAGCAAAGATTAGGACAAACAAGAACACCAATCCGACAACTTAACTCAGTATGGTGCGATAGACACCTAAACATGAAGACAAAAGTACAGATTTATAAAACATTAGTGCGAAGTATTATAACATATGGGGCTGAAAATTGGATTCTAAACAAGAAAAATAGCAGTTAGGTAGTAGCAACAGAGATGGAATGCCTGCGAAGATGCTGCAGAGTAACAAGAATGGATAGGAGAAGTAATGACGAAATAAAGCAAAGAACATCAATAGAAACAGACATACTAACATATATAGAACAAAATAGACTAAAGTGGTATGGGCATGTAAAAAGAACTAGCAATAGCAGATGCATAAAGAGAATAACCGAATGGAGCCCCACAGGAAAAAGAAAAAAAGTGACGACCACGAAGATCCTGAAGGAACGAAGTAGACGACGCCATAAGTAAAAGAGGCCTAAACGATGGAGAATGGGACAATAGAGAGGGATTTATCTTATAAGTTAAAAAACATTTAATTAAATAGTAATTTAGCTTTTCAAACGTGGATTTCGACTGAGTGATAAATTAACATTTGGTGTTATCTATAGTAGATGTTGCTTGAATTATTGAAATTGCTAGAAGATGAAAGAAGTCAAGTTTATGTATCCAAAACTTTAGGTATTCCAAAAACTACAGTATGGAGAGCTTTCCATTGCAGAGACTGGTACATACTCACATCGACCTGGTTCCGGTCGTGGAAGAGTTGATTTACAAAGAGATTATCGTTTTATTGTGATGAAACTTTTAAGAAATCGCCATTCTACTGCAATAACCCGTCTGCAGGAGGTTCGAAATGTGAATGTAAGTAAGAGAACGATTAGAAGGTGCCCGAACGAAAGAGGACTACTGGCAAGAAGGCCGGCTATATTTCCTGAATTACAACCCCGACACTGTAGGAATCAATTAATTTTTGCTCGACAACATCAACACTGGGATACCCAGGATTGGAGCCGAATTCTCTTTACTGGTGAATCGCGGTTCTGTTTCTGAAGTCTGGCGATGGCCGAAAGAGGGTTTGAAGATGGAGAAATGAAAGACATGCCCAAGCTTGTATGTGTCAGATAAGAAAGGTTGGTGGTGGTGGTGTCATGGTTTGGGCTGGAGTCTCATTTGAAGCTCGAACTAATTATATTTTTATTAATGGCCCCCTGAATGCTCACCGGTATATAAAGGATGTTTTGGCAGAAGCAGCAGTTTTATTTAGTCCATTTATTGGGGACAATTTCGTCTTTATACATTATAACACACGGCCGCATATTCCAACAATCGCGACAAATTACTTGGGAGAAATAGGAATTAATCCTCTAGAATGGCCAGTTTGCAGGCCATATCTGAATATCATCAAACTTCTGTGGGATGAACTTCATTGAAGGGTTAGTAGTCAACCAGGCTGGCCAGAAAGTCTTGCAGAACTTCAAAACATGCTTCATGAAGAATATGAACGTATTCCGAAGTTTTTATTCAAAATTTATTCCTTTTCGTTCCAAATCGTATGCAAACGGTTATTGATGTTTTAGGGCATAATACCTGATATAAGAAAATGCTGTTTAAGTTCACTCGCAATTTTTATTTCGATATTACACTAATTACACTGTAATTCGTTTATTACACTATTTTCTTTTATAGCCCTTTAATTAAATACATTATGCTAAGGAATCAAGCAGTTATGCCGATTTTATGTTATAAAAATGAAAGATATTGAGTATATAATATGAAACTGCATAAAACTTTAATGAATTTTTATTAAAATAAAAAATCTGGTTTTTCCTGCTACAAATAAAAAAGGTTTATGTGTTTATAGTATAATATTATAGGTATATATCAAAACTAAAGGGAGCTACATTAACATTATATGGGCTTGAATTATTGGGCTTTTTTGTAGTTTTTTGTTGAAGTTATGTTAAACAAATACTTTTAAGTATGTTTGTGTGTTATATCTACAAACATTATTATTTTTAAATAAAAAACTGAACTATGTCATAATACTCTCAAGAAAATCTTAAGTAATTATTCAGATTACATTGCCATCTATACAGATGGGTCAACATTAATAACATGTACAACCAGTGCTTACTTTGTAACAAAAATGAAGGCTAAAAAAGCATTTACTTTAAATACCTAATTAATCCAGCATGTTTTCCGTTGAAGCATGTGCTATATATAAAGCCCTTAAATGGTGTGAAAACCAGTGTGCATGGATTCATTATCAGTAGTAAATTACAAAACTTTAAAGTCACAATTAACAGCAATATAAATTTTTCAACAGTTACTAAAATTATCAGCTTTATTATATGATGTTAAATTCAAATGGGTTAAGGGATATTCAGACATATTAGGTTATAGTATTGCGGATTCAATAGCTAAAAATCCACTAAAGCATTCACATATATTGATTGAAGAATTTACCACATGTGATTTCATTGCATATGTAAAACAGCGTAATAAAGTTAAATAAAATAGACGTTGGATTCAGTTCGTTAAAACTACAGGCATTAATTTGTTTAAAGTACAACCAACAGTGGCTACAAACCAATTTGACAAAGTTGTTGCACTAAGTAGAAATACAGCGTCGACTATCCTAAGATTAAAAGTAGATCATGGATGTTTTCCAAAGCATCTACATAAAATCGGAGTTCTCTCAACAGACAGATTTAAGTATGGAACTAGTACTTATAGCTGATCTAGATCAATATTCTTTAACTGTCTGTTACATGTCAATACAAGTACATGGCTGCTTTAACAATTGCTAAAAGCAGTGTTCCAGAAACGAACATTAGTTTTTAAAATATAAAATAATAAAAATGTAATTATTACTTATACTTAAAGTTATCTATAAATCTTTAGCCTTTGCTTAGTGTAGAATTGTCATTTGGTCAAGTTTTCTCCGCAACACCCCGCCTTCTGGCATCTGACTGTGTTAAATAATTTCACACCACGACAGAAGCAAATTATCAACTCACGTATCAAGTACTTATCTCGCCGAAATCGGGCATTCTCAAACCGGTGTTTTCATATTTTGTTATAAAGAAAGTGTATTTGAAATTGTATAGTAACGTATGGCCGCGTTGGGCCTTTCTACTCTAAAAGTTTTAATTATAAGCCGTTAAATCAAAAGTGTTTTTATTTATTCTGAAGCTGTATTTGCTTAAATCAAGAATACTCATCATTCAACGGTCACTGTGAAGAACCCAACCTATGGAGATACATCCATCAAAAGTCGTTTGAAGTAAGGCTTGGAATCGAAAGAATTTCAATTCTCGTAATGTAGTTAGCCAGGTACAAGGCTTCCTACAAGCAGCTTTAAATACGCCATTAAACTTAAATATACTATTAAGTGAAGATAATACAAACTTTTAACATTGATTATGGTATTTCTACAAATAATTAAATTAAAGGTGTAAATGAAAAATTTTATCTTTTAAATGGATAGATATTTCCTTTATATATGTGTACCTATTTGTTGCCCACCTGTCTAACTGTGGTTTATGTCCTGTGTGTTATAATGAAGTCAATCTAATGAACCCATAAGCGTGAAAAGTGTCCTCTCTGTACAATCCTAAATGAATGCCAAGATTTGAAAGTAATTACGTGGGCAAAGGTTCTAAACTAAGGCTAAAATACAAAAAAAGTATGTTTGTGGCAACTAAAAATTAATAGATGGCATTTTCTTATTACTATTCAAATCGTTATTCTATTTCGGTTAATAAAGTTTAAATTAATATGTATATCCTATATTTATATTTTTTAAAACCACGTGATCTGTGATGCCGAAGAAATTAAACTGGTTCGTAACGATAGAGCTATTACTCGAAACAAACACTACCAAAAAACCAGCACTATAAATATGGTGTTATTTCAGAATGATATTTAACAAAGAATCGGTCAAAAATAAAACTACTCTAAGGCCAATAACACACGCAGTGGTTTGACCAAAGCGTTTATCGAGGCAGTTTTTAAGACCAGTCACACACGTAAAGATTTACCGTAGCTGTTTTTCACTTAATTTAACCAGTTTGTTTAATCAAGACCGGAGTTCTCAGGTATTTCAGAAAGAAATAGAAAGATTTTACTTTTAAAATTATTGTGATTTATTGATTTGAGTGATGAAGAAGAGAAAGTATTGATGTTTACTCTTCTGTACTACATCTGGAGAGGAAAAAGGGAAACTCGGATATCGACACACTCAATCATTCAAGGAAGAAAAGATGAAGGGCACTTCAATAATTTGTTCTTTGAGTTGAGGAGTTATGAGAAACAACTTTTTAATTTTACTGCTGTCGTTATCTCTTCAGAAGCAAACATGTCGCAAATTTCCTTTCAGCATTGTTTTTTGACAATTCTATCACTCTATTCTGACATTCTTATGACCCACAAACCGGGACGATATTTCTCCTTCTCAATCAACTTCCTAATCAAGGCCATTTGTGTTATTTTCAGTCAAAGTATTGAAGAAAAAACAAACAAAAATCCAACAATTTTCAGAAAACCGATACGTATGGTATGGGTAATCCAATAAAACGCAGCTACTACTAGTCAGACTGTTTTTAACAACGAGCAGGGGAGTCGTCCCAACCATCAACCGACTCGGTCTCAAAACCGCATTGCACGATTTGTCACTACTTATTCACTCAACATAGACAAATTAGACAACCTCCCAATTCGATTTTATTTTCGGTAAACGCTTCGGTCAAAACCGCCGTCAAATTTCTTAACCTTAGTAACATCCTATAATGTAGGTTAGAATACGATGATAATTCTAGAATATTAATCAGCTTACTAGTTATTTCAGTTTTAAAAGACATTATCTCCAAACTCTAAGGATTTTTAGATATGAAAAGCAAATATCTGTATTTGGAATATTATCCTTTATTGTAAAAACCTTTTAAAATTTATTTACGAAAACATTTCTAATCTGAGACTTATATGTTAGTAGTTTATCTGTACTTACATCTCAGGAGCGAAGTTTAAACCCGTGATAAAAGAGAATTTGAAATGTATTTATAAAGAAGCTTTTTATTTGAAATTGAAGCTACTAGATTTATAAAATTGTGTTTCCTGTAACAGTGCTTAAATTTTTTAAAAATATTCCATATATGGTAAAGTCATATATGATATAGTTGCTTATTATTTTCTTCTTAAGGGAAACTAAACGTCTTTAATATCTAATAACTAAAAATATATATTTACAATAGCAGACTTAAGTTCTCCAATCAACAATACAGGATAGCTTGAACCATGTTCTTTCAACCATCAATTAATAGATTACATGTAAGTAATGTTTTATTTATTTGTTCATTTATTAATTTATTACAATTTAATAGACTATTTTACCAATTTGTGGGTCTTACCTTGTCTGCTTAAACATTTTATTCATTTTGAAAAACCACAGAAATGTAATATTGGCATAATTACTGTAATTTATATCATCTACCTTTGTTTATATTTATTAGACAACACCCTAATATGGGTTTATTATTTCAGCATTTATTTAACTTTTTATCGAGACCTGAAGATGCTTTGCATATTGTAGAAAGCGAAACCGGTCGTCTGGATAGTTAAATTAAATTGATTGTGAGTAAGTCTAATTTATTATTTCTTTTACCTTTTCAAATAATATTAACGTATAATCACTTTATCACATAAGATCCTCATTACTTATTTGTAAACTTTAAATCCATTTGGTTGGCAGTACTTAACTTCTGCGCAAATTCGATGTTGGAAGACGTGTGATGCGATATTGACTTATGCCTGTTATTTTTGGTCGAAAATTTTAGGTGAGAACATACCGGCGGGTACTAAAATAATGTGTAATATTTAGGATTTATACTATAATTCCTCTATTTGGAAGATTGATTTCATCTTTTGAAGGCAGAGACGTGGTGAAAGACGCATTAAAATCCAGTGGCGTACATTTACTTTTATTTCAACGTTAATTATATTATATTTTTTAAATAATATTTGTTCGAAATAGGCCACAATATAAATTTATTTACAGGTTTTTACTGACGTTTCGATCTCTATATCCAAAGACCGTTTTCAAAGATATACACGATAGTTACATTTATTTTATTTGTTTATTATTATCTATTATATTTATATAATATTATTTATATAATCTTATATTATTTATTTCTTTTTTTTTCTAACTTTAAAAACGGTCTTTGGAATAGAGATCGAAACGTCAGTAAATTAGCCACGTAAATAGATATATTGTGGCTTATTTTCAAAATTCTTCCTAAAAATACAAAATTCCACAAGCAAAATGCTATAAAAAATAAATATATCTATCATTTATATATTTTAAAACGGTCTCTTCATAGAGATCGAAACGTCAGTAAATTAAACATTTGAATATATTTTGCAGCTTATTCCCTACATTTCAATAAAAATACAGAATGCCATAAACAAAAAGCTATAATTGATGGATTCGACCGTTACTTGATGGAAATTCATTTTATGTAACAATAAAACACTGATAACTTTGTTTCCGAAACTTCCACAAAATTTATTATAAAATCTTTTTCAAAAGTCACAGTCTTTAACAAAACCACTTTATAGTCTTTAACAAACTTGAGACAAACAGTTCTCCCCTCCGCAACCTATTTGGTTAAAGACTGTACTGTGTAAATGCATACCAGAAATAGATCACTTGAGAAAGGTACTCTGTCGAAACAGCTGAAGTGATAAGATTTTATAATAAATTTTGTGGAAGTTTCGAAAACAAAGTTTTCAGTGTTTTATTGTTACAAAAAGCTATAAAAAAACAAATAAATTTGCAGAAAGCTTATTGATGCTAAGCGGCTGTCGCGAAAGTTACGCTAAAACGTCTATTGACGTAACCTGACCAGGTTCTAATTTTGTTAAGATTCTCTTAAACCAGCGCTCAAATACTTCGGAAGTCATTTCTTCATGATAATCTCCTGTTTTTCTTGACTCATATTAAAGCAAACCATCATCAAGGAACCCTGTATCACTTCCTATATGGATAATGATTAAACGTCGTCCCTGATAGAGCTTTTAATCCTGTAAAGCAGCCTTCTATAAATGCTTCGCGTTTACCTTTGACATTTAAATCTTGCCAATATTTTCCAACAATATGACCTTCGTTAATCCAGGTTTCATCCAAATAATATGTTTTCCGTTCAATGCTGCGAAGTGTGCGTATTTTTTTAAAATATTTTCTTCTCCACACAATAATTTCTTTTTTTTTCTAATAACACACTTTTTCTGTTTTTACATATCGAAAGTTCATTTCGCGCATAGTTCTGATTATTACTTTATGAGATATCTTGGGTAAAAAGTAATTGTTTTCGAGCCCTTGAGAAATTTTTTCAGTGTTAGACATTTACTCCGAAAATAAAATGTCTTGTCTCGTCATCCAAAACAATGTTTTTTCTACCTTTGGTTTTACGTTTTACTTGCTTTTTATTTTCCAATGTATTTTTAGGCACATGATAAATACAGCTAATGGATTCTTTTGTTAAACTGCTACAAATATCGACCGCTTGGCTAATATTTGATGCCATTTTTCTGCATCATGCAATTCAATTCAATAATCACAGAATATAAATCATAATTTACTATAAAATGACAAACTTCAATAACACTAGGATTATCACCACAAACTTCAAGCGCAAAAAATATAATCACAAAAGGCAACAGAAGTACTCCCGCCAGCACCGCCTAAGTAAATGAACGTTTCTTGCTTCGGCATGTGTGGTGGTATATATTATAAGTTTTTGAAACGGAATGGGAATGAAATGTAACATATCAATTTTTATTTTATAACCTTAAATAATAATATGTAACAAAACTGAACATCTAAATTAAATTTATTTTAATACAATTTTGTGCTCAATTTTTACTATTGAAAAAACTCATTTTTTTGAAATTTTTATGTTAGTAATAATCGCTGTGTTGAAGAATTCAGATTTATATGACCATAACTGCCACTTATGAACAAGAATCGGCTACACTGTACGGCATCTTGTGGTTACGTCTGCTATAGAGAAGCACAAATAAATGTACTAATTATATATTCTATGATTTCTGACGAGAAAACGCAAATTAAACGGGTAGTTTTCGGGGGTCGCTGAGTACATTTAAATTTAAGGACATTCGGCGTTTAAACGATGAAATCATTCCTCCAAATAGTGGAATTTTACTATAGTTTAGTTTTTTTCACGAATTTTAGTAGAGTCAATATTTTTGGGTTTTTGTTTGGAATTATAGTTTTGGTTTGTTAATTTTGGATTCCATCTTAATTGGGCCCAATAATTCACTGTGAAAATAAGTAAATAAAGCCAGTATAAAATATCCACTGTTACATCTTTGTTGTGATTTATTGTCACATTTCCTTCATTTTTAATTAAAAAATATTTTTTATTTTACAAAAATATTAAGAATGATCTATTTTCTGGTAATTTTATTTCGAAGTTTGATTTTGAAAATCATATAATATTCCAATTGACCCAAGGTCGTAACAAAATTTCAGATAATTATTTTTTTGTCAGAAAAAAACCAATTTTTTTGCGAGCTTATATATATTTTTTAAATCATTACTATAGAGCATTTCACGTTAAGAAAATAACATTAGGCTTATGGAGATCAGTGTTGCCAAAACTCTCAGGCACGCGGTTTACTAGATTGTCGATATATTTTTCGAATATACATTTTCAATTAACTGCATTAATTATCTAACTGTAAAGTCAGAATAACAACTGAAGAACCACAAAGCCTTATTATCATTATGTAATGTAGTCTTAGAGAACGACATAGAATTGCTGACATACGCACACCGTATTATTTTAAGTTGCAGTTAGTAATTAGATATACGCATTCCAAGCGGTCCGTTTATTTGCTTTTAAATCTTTAATAGCCGGCAAAGTGCATGATTTAACTAAACAATATTTTCTACTGATTCCTATGATTCATGGTATATGATATTCTTACCGAAAAACAAATAAACTGTCGTTACTATAATTAAAACAAAAAAAAAATTATCTTTTGTAAATACTATTTATTTAATTAAAATCATTTTCCCTACTTTTCATCTCTTGTTTCGAATGGACACTTTTGGTCAATTACGTTAAAAAACAATTATTTAATTCATGTCTGTGAAAACGAAAATACAAATTATACAACCCTGAATCGTGCTTGTGTTTATCGTGGCATCGCTGCGCTTCTATCGTCCATAAGAAATACATGGCCCTATCTCCGCAATGTTATTTTCTTAACGTGGAACGCTGTATAGTTACTTTGTTTAAAAAATATTACCAGTTATTCTGCTTCATAACAAATATTTCCAAGGGATAGTGCAAAACCCCCATACTAGCTAACTGTGTACACAATTCACCGTAGAGAGTATTATATTGTTTTTTGTTTTGTAATAATATACTTGGAATTTACCAGGTGGAAATTTACCCCATCAGGGTAAATGTCTCTTTAATTACTGAGATTTCTTATAGCGAACGCCGAGGTTACAGAAATCCTCTTTCTAGTAGTTTAGTAGACTTTATGGACATTGTTAGTGTTTTCACTCTTTTCGTTAGTATATTCATTCAATTTAAACTTGGGGTATTTATTATTGGGGAAAATTTAGTGTTATCTATATAAATTTAGGGATTTCACTATTTTACTAAACTAGTTAACTGTACATATAGGTGAAGGGTAATATAGGCAAATTTTACTTTGTATCTGTAAATATTATTAAAGTTAAGTAGGGATTAAATTGAGTTTTTTCATAGATGTTTTATTAGTACCTTTTTTGCTTTCAGAAATTGCCCTTACAATAGTATAATATAATTTAGAAAGTATCTGTTGATACCTTCCTTGCGCCCGGTACATTCATTAGAGCAACTTTCTAACTTCATTATTCATACACTCATCAATTTATTTTTATTTAACTGTCTCTGAAGCGCATGCAAATTAGCCTAATCCTTCATTTAGTGTCAAGTGATCATTCTCCAATATAGCATGTAAGTCTTTTAATTCTGTTACATGTCTATATTCCCACATTTTTAATACCTTGCTCCATTCCATTACCTTTATAGTTTCCATTTCTTATTACATTGGCACTTGTGTGGTATTCACAGTACTACACTCCCATATTGTTTTTTACATTATATGTTATTGACGATGGTTTTGGACAAGATAGATCTCAGTGTATTGGTAATTTTGAATGTTGTACTCATTTCCTACCCTTTTTAATTTTTCTGATAAGCTCTTTACACATGGTATTGTCGTCGTCTTTGAATTCCTTTTTGTGAGTGTTTGTAAATTGCTCGTGGTGTTCAAAAGATTAAAGAAAGAAAACCACAAAACACCACAAGCAATCTAGAAATAATTAAAAGAAAATATTCAAAAATGACAAATATCACGTATGTAAAGGACTTGTTAGAAAAAATATACAGGAGTGGAAATAAACACAATATAACACCAATATTTACAACAACAAACACACTAAGATCTATCCTGTCCAAAGCCAAACCCAACAACACACCAAAAATATCAAAGAACAGCATCCATAAAATTATCTGTAAATATAATAATTTCTATGTGGGAGAAACCACATGACCACTTAGTGTCATGTTCTAGGATAAACGAGCATGAAACATATATCAAGAACAGTGATTTCGAATCTCATATTATATGTAAACATGACATCCTGCGTTTAATCATTTTAGTGTCCTCAGTATGCTTGTAACGTTTATTCGTCTTTTAATTTCTTTGCTTGTTATGTTGATAGTAGTCACTAGCAAGCAAAGGTATGTGAAGCTATAAATACGTTTAAATATATTGCTTTCAGAGACTATTTCCAGTTCGTCATTTGCTATATGAACCTTAATAACCAACACGTATTTGGTTTTGTCGTCGTTGACGACTAGACTGACCTGTTTCACTGATGTTTCTAATTCTAGGAAATATTGCCGCTTGCTACGCCCCAGTATTATTTTTTAGAGAAGTTTAATGCCATTTTCTTCTTAATAAATGAGTACGATTCTGAACAATCGTAACACGATAATAAAACTATTTGTAGATTGTAAAGATTTTGAATTATAGTTCAGTGAGAAAAATACAATAAAAATCTATTTTTGCAGCATCAAGATAATTACTTACATTCTGAGAAAGAAATTCTATATTTTACAAAATCCATAACTACAAGTATATATTGTTAGAAAGCTGTTTATTCCTAACGTTTTCGTTTTAATTTTAATCTCGTTAAGACATATTCCACATAAATAAAAACAATAATATTTACCTTTATTTTCTAGTAGTCTCTTTCTATTGTGGTTTATTTTAATCAATTTATTACTGTTTCTATGATATTGTATCTCACTGCAATCTAGGAGGTAATATTAAATTCTGCCCTCTTAAAATACAGAAGTTTGGATCTTTAAAGTGCCTTTAGGCTAACTTTGAATCAATATTTAGGACTCTGGAACGGTTTTCTTGTAACATGTTTAAGTTAAATATTATTATAATGAGATTAAATTACAATTAATTGTAGTAAGAATTACATTTAACATTTGTTTTGGTATTTTGGTTATTAAATCGAAAATCGTTTTTAAAAATTCTAAAATAAACATAAATACTTACCAATTGAGATAATTTATAATTTTTGAAAACGATTTTCGTTTCTAAAACGGATTGGAAATTAAACCGTCAAAAATTTAAAATGTAATTCTCATAACCATCCATCCCATATGAATATGAAATAATAATAACTTAAACATGCCATCTAGAAAGAGATGGAAAATAGAACAGATCGAACAGATCAAACTCAAAACTCGACTACATTTATCAAAATGCTACGTCTGGTCGACTCTCCTCTATGTAGTTGAAACGCAGACCCGTAAAATATCAACCGTAACTAATAGGACGCTTTTGAAATGTCGATTTACAGCTCAGTACTCAAGACATCGCATTCCTCAAACGAAGAAGAGCTGCAAATAAAGTAAGGAACAAGAACTTTTAAACACAGTAAAAGTCATAAAAACATTATACCTAGGCCACAGACTAAGAAATAATAGGAACCAAAATGTCAATTATTTTTCTTCTTCTTCCTTTGTCCTATCCGTTTCGGACGTTGGCTATTAACAAGGCTATTTTGACTTTGTTTACGGCACCTCTGAACAGTTCGGTCGATGTTAGTCCGAACCATTGTCGCAGGTTATGCATCCATGTGTGTCGTCTTCTTCCCGGTCCCCTCCTACTGTCGATTCTTCCTTGGACTATTAACTCTAGCAGCCGGTACTTAGTATTTCTCATGACATGTCCGAAGTACTCAAGCTTCCGTTTCTTTACGGTGAAGATTATTTCTTTACTTTTGCCTATTCTCTGCATTACTTCCACGTTAGTGATGTGGTCTGTCCAAGATATCCGAAGAATACGGAGATATATCCACAGCTCAAAGGATTCTAGTTTCTTCAGGGTGGCTTCCGTTGTGGTCCATGCCTCTGCTCCATAGAACAAGACCGGGAAGACATAACACTTGACCAGTCTTAATTTTAGTTCCATTGAGATTTTGCTTGTGAACCACTTTTTCATATTGTTGAACGCGTTTCGCGCTTTTTCAATTCGTGATCTTATTTCTGTTGACTGGTCCCATTTTGTGTTGACTGTGGTTCCAAGGTATGTGTATGTCTCCACTTGTTCTATTTTTCGGTTGTTTAATGTCAATTGCATCGGAGGTTGTTGTGTTCTGCTGATGAGCATGCATTTAGTTTTGGTTGTATTGAGTTCTAAACCATGTTCTTGACTTGCTGTGTGTATGCTTTGCATGAGTCTTTGAAGCTCGTTGCAGTCATTGGCGATAATAACTGTGTCGTCAGCATATCTAATATTATTGATTAATTTATTGGTCAATTATTAATAAAAGTAAAGATTAAGGGAAAGAGAGGACAATGAAAAAAAAATCATGGAAAAGAAACAATGGACCTAAACAAACAAACACTTTAAGGAAAAGAAGGCGAAAACCCCATTATTGACGACTTTTTTCCAAGTTTAGGCACAGGAAAATAACAAAAATTAGCAAATAAACTTAAAAATATAGACTTTAAAAAATCTAGTCATGAAGCTTGATCGCTTCTAAGAGAACTTAAACTGACCAGCGAGAGGACGCACATATTGTATACTAAACATATTGCTGATATACAAAATACCGGATCTCCGTCGCCAAGATGCCTTACTAAGATTATTTCGGAAATAAGAAAGCAGCAATTATCAATACATAAAGACCGTGTCGATGCTTACTCATCTCGATTGCACTTATGAAAACCATACAGAATAAATATATCTGAGGTTCATCAATTTAAAAATGCACAGTTTATAGCAGTCAAATAAAAATCATGGTCAACCCGCAACAGAAGATGAAAGGATATGAAAATTGCGCAGACACCCTTTATACCTAAAAGATGAGAGTTTCTGCAGAAAGACTGCAAGCTGTTATGTAAGCAACTAGCGAGACACAACAAAATAACTTTGATATGAGAGCCAGAAGATGCCCGAAAATAAAAAAAATAATGTAATGTAGCCCACTGAGAAACTATTGCAGGCTAAATTACAACCTTCTACTTATTAGGTTAAAATACTTTAAAGTGCTTCAATAAACTGAACTCACTCATATATAATTTTTGTAAATGGATAAAAGTACATATTGTTTAAAACTCCAATGTCAATGCTGTAAATACATGGAACGTGTATTTTAAAACCTTACCAGATAACAAAAATATGTTATTGTGAAACAAATAATAGGCTCCCTTAGAAGTTTACATATTATGGACTTAAGCCTATATGCAGGGTGTGTACAAAAGATCTCTCAGTTGTGTATGGTGAAAAAATTACGAGGTAAAACGGTTTCTTTAACCTTCTTGTGCCTGGTCCGACTTTATACGTATGGTGCACAATTAAGGTACCAGGGTACCTACGTAGGTATTAAATTAAAAAATAATATTATTTACCGGATCGATTTGCAAAATTGTGCCTAAAATTGAGTACACAATACGTATTTAATGTATGTTACAATATAAAATTGATTTCTAAATTTATATTCGATATTAAGCTACATTTAATTACACTTATATTCAAAATAATTTATACAGTTTAACTAATAGTAGGCGATTATCAGATTATTTTTAATGATTAAAATTAGATATGTGCAAAAAATCAGATATTTATGATTAGTCAAATCTCGTAAATAAAGAGCTAGAAAAGCAATTTAAAAACATAGAAGAAGCCTATATAAACAAAGAGATGGTAAAGAATTTCTACCAAGAAGTTAAGAAATCTAGAGAAACTAAAAATAATAATCCAGAGTATTGCAGAAACAAAAAAGGTTTACTTTTAGGAGAAACAACAGAAAAATATAACAGATGGGCGGAATAATTCGAAGATCTATTAAAGACAGATAAACAAAAGGAACTAGAGGAAAATGAGAATTGGCAAGAAGATGAAGAAGGGACGTGCAAGGAACCAACTTTAAATAAGATCAAAGTAATAAGAGACATAAAAAATAACAAAAGTGCAGGAAAAAGGTAGTATCCCAGCTGAGATTATTAATGAAGGTGCTAAAGATTGAAGGCAAGAATATTTCACTTGACACTAATAATTTGACAAAAGGAAGAAATGCCGAAAAAATGGTATAGAGCTCTTATTTGTCCTATTATATCCTTGTGTCCCACAATATTAATTTTGGAATTTGATTTGAATATTATACAGTAATCGATAAGTGATTTCAACATTCTCGTTGGTGTGGTCCATATTGGTGTGGAGCAATTTATGGATATGGTTGTACTAAAAGTGTCCATTCGTTATCTTTAAATTTATATGTCCACAAAAACTTTATTCACTTTTTTTTCGTCAAATGGACCAACTACTTTACTATTTATTTTATTTCTGGTTCTAGAATTTAAGTCACTTAGTAGAATTACTTCCTTTTCAGTTCCAATACTCTCTACACAACAAGTCCGTCAATTCGTCGTAAAATTTATTCTTTACCTAGTCATTTTTATCTTTAGAAGGTGCACATGCACCTACTATCACAAGTCACGTTTTTTTGGCCTCATTTTAATTGTTATTTCATTATCTACAGAAGGTTTATTTAAATTAACAAAAAATTCTATTATAACAAAATTTCTTTTGAAGGCAATCTACAATAGTAACGATAAAATCATGATTTAATGAGGTAGTTGTAAATAAAAGGGGCGCTGTCCATTAATATTATTTTAACCATTAATTGGCCAGGTGTCGCCTGTAGCTACTAAACATTTTCTTTGAAGTTCTTTGTAATTAGGTTCAAATAAATGCATTTTGCTCCCTTTTCTCACCACAACATTGGCAACAGTTTTACTTGTTTGACCTTTCAGATAACGATCGCTATTAATTTGCACTCTCTCAGACGTTATGATCCTCTTTACGTTATAATTTAGTGCTAGATATCTATAAGGTTTTTATCTGCATGTTTTGCATAGTTGCAATAAAAGCAATAAAAAAAAAATAAAAATTCTATAAGGGAAAAGTTCTTTCTTTTTCAGTTTCTTGAGAAAAATTATCATTATCATGTAATTACAATAAATATTCATTCACTGAACTAAAATACACTAAGGAACGTCACTGGGAATAAAACAGAATAGTGTTTTTTGCTGCTTCCAAAAAAAAATAGATTGATAACAAACAATGCTACATTATAATCTGAAATTAATTATTGTAGTAAGTATTCCAAGTTATTTTTCAAAAATATTTAAATCAATATTGTCATTGACTCGTCTTTATTTGTCAATGATCGGCGAATCTGTCAAATAGTAGACGTCAAATTTTTACACTTAGAGTTTTTTGCCGATATTAATAACAGCTTTCACAAAAATGAAACTAATAGAAACAGAACGAATCGAGATTTTAATCATGATTGGTTATGGAGATAAAGTGAGGACTCAAGTAGAAGTTCGTAATTTAATTAATGCTAAATACCCCAATCGCGAACCAATTACTCAATTAACAGTAAGTAAAATTAGAGAAACGGGTTATGTTAAAGATCTTCCCAAAAGTGGTAGAAAATCAATATCCGAAGCCATGAAACTGGATGTTGTACTGGTGTTTCAAGAAAATCCCCATACCAGTTCTAGGCAGGTCGCACTAGATAATAATGTCCACCAATCAACTGTTGTAAGAATGCTTAAAAAGGAAAAGTGACATTCATACAAAGTACTCTGACTGGTCCAGGAGCTATTAGAAGATGACTTTGACAGAAGAACAGAATTCTGCGGAATCGTTATGGAAAAGTTTATCAGAGATCAGGGTTTCATTCAAAAAGGAATTTTTTTCTGATGAAGCGTCTTTTATGCTAAACGGTCACGTAAATCATCAGACATATCGATACTGGGCAAGTGAAAATCAACATTGGATGGAAGTGTATAGGACACAATATCCGAGAAGGTGAATGTTTCGGCCGGCATTATAAACAATCAAATTGTAGGGCCATATTTTTTGAGGAAAACTTAACTGCTTCTCGTTATCTACAATTTCTTCAGGATTATCTATTGTAACAGCTGAATCAGCTATTTTCAAATAGAAATGATTTGTGGTACCAACATGATGGGGCTCCCACACTTGGTGGCTGAGGTACGAAGGGGGCCCATCGAATGGCTCTAAGGTCTTCAGATTTGACTCCGTTAGGTTTTTTTTGTGGGGATATTTAAAGAACAGAGTGTATCAAAATCGGCCGAACAATGTGAAAGAGTTGATAGAGCGCATCAGAAAGGAAATTGCATACACGATATTAGTCATTGAAATTTCACGGATGTTTTACCACGTTCTGTATTTTTCATTTTTTTCTTTCGTATGTCTGTTTCAACAATTTGTTTTGTTTTCTGCATTTTCAATAAAAACAATAAAAAAACCGTTTTTTTTTCTTTCAAAACAAACATTGATGACAAATAAAAAACACATTAGCTTAAAAAAAAGGTTATTACTGCACCAGATGCAAAAATATTCAAGAAACTTGAAATTTTCAAGGTGACCCGGATTTTATGATCGCGAGTGTATTAACGATAAATGTTTATTTAGAAAAATTTAACCAAACTATCTTTTTCACTGGCTAAATATTTCCTTTTAAATTGTTAAAAAAAAAGTTACTATAGAATTGGATACAAAAACACTGTTCCACGCAAACTTCAAATGATCTGCATTCGACCCATGTAAGGCATAGAATGGAAGCAGGACAAAACTTAAAGAGGTTAAACATCGAATTGGTCTTTAGGTTATCCTGGATGATATCTACAGTATGCATTCTTTAAAACTCGGCTGCTTAATTTTCACTTAAAACCATGTGGGATTCTTAGCCCTCCCGAACGCTGTTTTTAAATCCGTTTACATGAAATACAGCAACAAACCAATGCCACATAGCATCACATGAAACTATCACCTAAAATAATTCTCGTTCAGACCCCAATTTGTTCTCCTCTGATTCTTTTGACCTTCAACTCCCACCAACCTTTTGTTGTCAGCCCTATCCGTCTCTCCCCATCTAGTCTTTAACTGCCAGCCAATCGGAACACTTTTTAATTACGCTTTTGATTCGATAATGGATATTAAAAGTGCTGAAGCTTTAAATTTAGAGGCAAATAGACTCTACGCAGTTAATAATTTCTTTAGAGGTCTCTCATATACACCTGGCTAAACAAAATTTGAGATAATTATTACTTACTAGCCAGGAAAGTATCAAATAAATTTTTATACAGTTTAAATATTCGATAGTTATAAGGAAAAATTTATACTACAAATTTACCTTGTCACGACGTATTTGCCTGACAATTTGGATTTAGGTTCCTCTAACCCTGTACTTCACTTTTAGACATAAGTCCAGCGCTACTTTTATTTTGGGAGTGAAAGCTACCCCTGGTCGGAGGTAATAAAACATACGTTTAAACTTTTGTTTTATAGTGTTTTATACAGAATAACTTAAAAAGTCAATACATTTTCAGTTATTTGAGAGTGAAAATGTTTATTTTTTAAAATGAAAACCACGTTTACAAACAGTTTTTTACAAGTAACTCAAGAAGTACTTATTTTATCAAAAAAAATATTTTTAGCAAAAATGTAGCTTATAAACATACTAAAAAACTGAGTATTTATGAAGTCTGTAGACATAGTAGAAGCAAAGTTGTAGCTCATGTAAAGTAGGTTCTTATTTGTCAAATTCCAAATCGAATATTTCAACGTGAAATATATAATAATACTTTAATTTACAATTATAGGATTATTTTCTAATAGAGGTAGTTTTCACCGCTCAAAATAAAAAGCAACCAATAGCACAATGTCAGAAGTAAAGTGGAGTGTTAGTAGAACCTAAATACAAATTTTCATGCAAATCAGTAATGACACGGAATACTACACGGTATTTTACGTTTATATACTGGCCTGTAAGTACTGCATGAAAAATCTAATAGGAATAAATTAGAGATAAAAAAAGTTCTGTTTTCACAGTTTTCCAGAACCATTTGTGACTCAATTTGTGTGATGAACTTAATTGTACTTTTTGAACTTTAAATTTTAAAATACAATCATGTAAAAACTTGACGATATAGTAAAAACAATTGTAGATGGTGATGGTATTAGACTATATTTCAGTGAGAAGAAACTCATAAAAAACATATTTTTCCGGCATCAACATAATCTCCACTTACCTTGCCAGAGAGAAATTTTATATTTTATTGAACCATAAACTAGAAATATGTATTCAGATTAACCCCAACCATTCTCATGGCCGCGTAAAATTTGTGTCGCTTTCACTGACTTTTATGATCGAAACAAGAAAATCAGGAATTTATTTATTTGAAGGGACGACGCCTGATGTGAGATGATACGTGCCAATAAATAAAATAAGACACAAATCGTATTCAAGGTAGAGGGAAATATTGTGGCGTGTGATTCAAATATTATATTTTAGGTAAAATGATTGAAAGGCTGACTGACAGGCTCGGATTTAATGTAATATACATTTAAGTATGTTATAAATTTTATTTGGTATACAGGATTGTGAAAAATCTGGCAACAAGGTGTCATATTTAAAACGAGTAAACTTATAATTAAGAAATTATGGGACACGTAATGACATTGTGTTCTGCATTTTTTAGAGAAACCTTTAATTTGTCCAAAGTCAGTATCTTTGGTGTCACTACCATCTTGTATTTTTTAAACAGTAATATAGATTGAGTAATATATTACAAAAAAGCTGATTTATGTCACTTTTTAGAAATGCTAGTTACGTGGTATATTATTTACCCTTAACCACTAATGGGATGTTAACCTTTGGGATGACCTCAGCGGAGCTGTTTCGCAGAGCAGTCAACAAAACCATGATAGCCTTGATGATCGCCAACATCCGGACCGGATAAGGCACTGAAGAAGATAAACCACTAACGGGCTATTTTTGTAACGTGAGCTTTAATAGAAGGAACTTTAATAGGAGGTATTGCCATAGTTTCTTTAGTAAAAACTTTTTACTTTGACAAAAAAGAGTTTTTATTGGAAGAACATTAAGTCTGGTTGGGTTTTTGAAGTTATTTGAAAATCTGCGGTGATATTTAAAATCACTGAGAAGCCCAGTGTATTTAAATTTCCGCCAGATATGTGATTTGTGAATAATTTGTTTTATTTCTGTTCGGTTTATCCAGGGTTTAAAGTTGTTTTTATAAATTTTACGGAAAGTTGTACGTGTAGAAATTATATTGTGGACGGTATTGCGAAATGCAGTTTACATTAATAAGTTGTCGTTTAAAATAAATGCTGGTCGATTTAAGAGAGTTTATTGTCAGAGCTGAATGTAAGCCGTTATAACTGCATGATTTGAATTTTCTATAGGAAAACTGAAAACTTTAGAGAAATGAACTTAGCTGGTAGTTGTTTATAAGCACTAGATCTTAAGTAGAAGGTTAATTCTAAATTCTAAATCTGATAGGTTCTGTGATGAGTTGTACCTGGGTGAAATTCACTACAAAGCTTCTCTCAGTGGCATAATGCAATAATAACCATAATGTACAAAAAAGGTGACATTTCAGACCTAAAGAACTACAGACCTATTAGTTTGGACTCCCATACATACAAACTATTCATGAAGATAATAACAAAACGGCTTGTGAACAAACTGGATAGTTTTCAGCCTTGAGAACAGGCTGGGTTCCGCTCCAGATACGGTACAAATGATCATCTACAAAACGCTAATAGAAAAGTGTACAGAGTATAACAAGCCTATCTTTCTTATATTTGTAGATTATGAAAAGGCGTTTGATACTATATATCATCATAAAATACTTCGAGCATTAGCTGACTACCGCATTGACTATCGATATATCGCCTTGATTAAAGGTATTTACAAAACTGGTACAGCTTGTGTCCGCCTTCATGAAGAAACCAAGAAGTTTCGAATAGAATGTAGAATAAGACAGGGTGATACTATCTCCCCTAAATTGTTTACAGCTCTTCTTAAATATATGTTCAAGCAAATGGAATGAGAGGATAACATGGGAATTAATATAAATGGGGAAGATCTGAACCACCTAAGATTTGCCGATGACATCGTTTTAATATCTGAAATATTTGAAAGCTACAAAAATGCTGCACACGCTCTATAAAGTGTCAAAAACAATTGGTCTTAAAATTAACACCTGAAAGACAAAATTTATGACCAGCTTACTAATGGCTTACAAATATCTAGGGCATGCGATTCGCTTAGGCCGAGATAATTAAACAACTGAAATACAAAGAAGGATAGGTCTCACATGGGCTGCCTTTGGTAGATTGAATAACATTTTCAAGTATATTATCCCAGATTGTTCAAAAAGAAAGGTTTTTAACCATTGCGTTTTACCGATTCTTACATACGGTGCAGAAACACTGACAAAAAGAACAATAGATAAAATAAGAGTTACACAACGCGCTATGTAAAGATCAATATTAGGTATTACCATCAGAGATAAAGTACCAAACCTAGAAATAAGAAGAAGAACGGGAGTCACAGATGCAGTTGAAAAAATAGCCATGGCTAAATGGGCTTGGGCCGGACATGTTGCCAGATTAACGGATGATAGATGGACCAGAAAGATTTTGAAATGGCGACCAAGGCAAGAGGCAAATCAAAGAAGAGGACGACCACCGCCTAGATGGGCCGGGGGGCCCATGTAGACGGTGGTCTATTATCTAGGACTAGAGGACCACAATAGATCTGAAAAGGTCGCAGTAAAATAGGCCAAAAGGCCACCTCTCTTAATCTAATCTAATCTAACCGCCTAGATGGATGGACGATATCAAGCGCATCACCACAAACTGGATGCAAGAAGCTCAAGATAAAAATAGGTGGAAAATTTTACGAAAGGCCTACGTTCAGCAGTGGATAAATATAGGCTAATTGATGATGATGATGATGATATAAGCTTCGCTTCAAAAGACGATAGGTTATATCCAAACATTTTTAATTTTTAAATGATTTATTGGGTACCTCACCTCTTTTTAAATCGGTATAATAATTGAAACTTAGCTTGCACATCATCACGTCTACCACTTTTTCTTTAATTAGTGCTTTTAGCAAATGTTAATGAAAATGTAATTATAAAAGAGTATACCTAAAATCCTTCGTTGTTCTTATTTTATTTTTAATCCAAAATCATACTGCGCTCACATTACTTCATGTGCATATAATATCTTGCTGTAAAATTCAGCTGAATCATTAACTCACAAAACAATTCCAGCGTAAAATATTCATGAAGCTTACAATTTGCATTTTGATAGGGTGTGTTCTCTTTTGGAGATGGAAGCTCTGCCATGTTTCAATTTTCACGTGTGAAAAAGTCGATCCTTTGCCAAGTTTTAAGATGAACATTCGAAATTTTCAGGAATATGAACAAGCGGATAAAGTTCTTAGGGAACCGTATAGACGTCCGGAAAAAATAAATTTTGCTCCGCTGAGTTAACTTTTGGGTAGGTAATTTAAATTTTAATGGGCCCTTTATCCCCAAATATGTTACAGTATTTAAAAAATACGGAAAGGCGATAACTATTGGATGTGGTTATGCTCAGACGTTTGTGATAATAGCTTTAAGTAAAACGGTTTTCAAAAATATATAATTTAAATAATAATAATAATAATGGATAACTTTGAAATTAAATAATAATAAAAATAAGCGACACTAAAACTTAGCTCCCGGTTACGTAATAAATACAGACGTTGTATATCTAGCACATTTTCGAACAAAAATTAATCAATTGAAATATTTAAACTTTACTCTTTCAGTCAGGCTACAAGAAATAATACAGCTAACAATTTCAAACCTGTCAGTCTTTTTTATAATTTTTTTTTAAGATTTTAAACTCATTGAATTTGGCTATAGCCCCTCTGGTTTTCTATTAATTGAATGTCCTTCTACAAGGCACTAAAAACCAAAAAAATGTTAAAAGCAACTATACTGAATTATAACAAAAAGAAATATTCAATTATATTATTCAATATGATACATATTAAAGTAGTGCCATTCATTGAACCTAAGAAGATGAACCTTACACTTTTACATGTAGTAAAAGACTTTTTGGAGCATTTTGGAGTAAAGCATACCTGGGAAGGTACATATTCAGCTTGGAAGGATTTGTTTCACATCGAATTTTAACAGATTGAACGCTACGTTGATTTTCGTTTGAGGGACGTCCTTGTTTGGTAGTTTTGTATGATGTATCAAATAGTCTGCAACAGTTTGTCGAAGTTTCCATAGATCAAAAATGTCTAGTTCAGTTATTCCGAGACATTTAGTTTAGGTTTTATACTCTAACCAGAAATTAGGCAGTGCCATGTCACTGGCGTGTGTTATCATACGGATAGTCCATTTTCTAGAGCAAACGTACGATTTATGTAATTTTAGCAAAAAATCAAGCTTATCGATACCTCTCCTGTGTTAGTTGTACAACCTAACAGCCTCAGCTTGGAGTACATCAATATATTGTTTATTCTGTTTGTCCCACCTTTAGCAAATTGTCCAGTTGACCTATACCGACACAGTTAGATACAACGATCACTGGTTTATTATTAAACCATTTCGTGATGACCACTTTGTTTTTATTTGGAAGCTATACCACAAGCTATACCAGAACTGAAAGAAATTCGGGAAAATCTATGTTCAACTTTGAACGCAGAAGGCTGGATTATGATGATGATACCGCAAGTATCTCTTTCCTCTTTTTTCGTATCTTTGTTGGTTTGTAGTGGGGGTTTATCAAATTTGTTGGCTCTCACAGACCCAATAGCAAAAATATTCTTTGAATTAAGAAACTAGAAGAGATCCTTTTCTGCTCTATATTCTCTCGTTAGTAAGAATGAAGTGGCGTTATGTAATTTGGTTGGCTATTTCTGTCTAATTATATCTCTTCAGTTCGTGTTCTTTTGCATCGGAGAATGAGTAACTAGTCATATACTTTATTTGGTCCGACCATCGTGCTGGATATCTTCCTCTGGATCTTTTACTTGATACGTCGCTTTAAACTAACATTCGTTCCATGCCTTCTCTTTTTTTAGTTATATGTCCAAAATATCTTATATCGCCTTACTATTGCAGCTCCTGCACCAAACTTACTCTATTCTCCATGTATTTTGGTAGTTGCTTCTTGGTAAAATATAAAGTCATACACTGAACCGCTTTATTCATCAAAAAAAAAATATTTTTATTTATGTCACAATTCACGTTTGTCCTTCCTAAAGGACGTCGATGTTTACAAAAATATATAAAGTTTACAAGAACGCTAAGTGTATATTTAAATAGCAAAACATAAACTATTAAGCTTTTACTTTTAGAGTTAAACCAATCGCATCTAATTTTTTAGCAATTAATTCTATTGTAAGTTAATCACAAATTTATATATATTTGGAAGTTAGACAGTTTGCGCGAGACTAAAGTAATGAACTCTATGACATTGGTACTGTGTTCTATATTAGGTAGAAAATAAGTCAATACATTGTCTTTCTATAGGAAACATATTATTTCGAAAGGCCAAATGTCACTATTTAATATAATGCTTATTAATTTTTTGTCTTGGTAGGAGAAAGCTGTGACTAAAAGTATTACCTTAAGAGGGGGATATTAGTTACGACTACACTAGTGAGGCCTGGGAGTCTCCCCTCTAAAGCACAAAAGTTCGAATATCCTATTTTACGAGACAAATACTGCCAACTCTAATTCTTTCAACTTGCTAGCGAAACTGCCGTTCCACCCCATTTCCAGTGACACCAGTACCCAGAACCACCCTTTACGAGATCGCTGGTTGGCGGGCACTAAAAGGCAGCATTACCAATTGGATTGCATTATCTGAATCACTATGATCTTAAACACTACGCGATCTTCTGGCCTGAGCGGAGACCCGCCACACGCAGACCGAGTTGACAGGACACATCTACACAGCAAGCGAGATTCGTAGCCCAGGGAACCCAATAAAACCTGGATCCTTTACCCACTAAAAAATCCGTGTTGACCCAAATGGAAAACATAGATTCCCTCGCCCAATTAGGGCGAGGGAATTGAACGGTCCAGAGCAACCGTTTGGGTAAAGTCGGTCAGATAACCAAGCGGGCTAGGCGGCCGATTCTCATTCGCTTCACTGTCGAATGGTTCAGTGGATGTATGTTCGAGCCCCAGCTCGGTGTATAGAAAAATAAGAAAGGCTAACGCAGCAGTTTACAGTTCTAAATGAATCTGCGGCTTAGACTAGAATATGCTGGTATCTGATCGGCCTATGGTGGAATAGTACGGCAAGAGATAAGGGCTTGCGGTTCGGTGGCACTTCTCCATAGTTACCTACGGGAAGGGCTTGGCGCCTAAATACTGGTGTGTATATACAGGCACATAATGGGTATTGCCAACATCCGAGAGGCAGTCTCTTCTACTCTAGCCAAACCAATGCCCATGCGAGTCCGTCTCCACTGAGGGTGGCACCATAGCCATATCGTGAGACTCCATCCTCGCAGCAGTATCTATGTTGCCGTACATACCGCTGACCGTTATCTTTAAAAGGGAAAACAGTTGCACGCTGGTAAGATAACAGACCACTAAGGACGTTTGAAAGGTGGCCGCCGAGGAGCCTACTTCTCTAGCATGGTTCACAGGCGCACGTTCAGATTTGGACTGATCGTATATAACCTGCAAGAATTCCTGCAGAGGTTATGTGAAACAAATTATGTTTCTCTCAGATACTAGGAACGCAACCCGTTAGCCAGTGTGACTTATGGACTCATTTCACTTCGATCAGCCCCCAAACTGATTACCGACACCAGAAACGATGACCACGTTAATAATCCTACATAAGGGAAGTAAGAACCAGATCGAGCATTGTGCTCATTGTTGCAATCACGACTTCTCAAACGACGACTCACCATCTCTCGTTTCATCTCATTGATCGACATTTACGATCGGTAGGGACTAGCATCCTAGCAGTATTCGGTTCGGCCTTTAGCTCCAAAGAGTTACTTAGACTCGGGTGCTGCTATATAGCTGGACATCCCATTAGTCGCCTATTACGACTGGTAGGGATCAGTACCTTAGCGGTATTCTTTTCATCTGTTGCTTATAGAACGCTACTAGGATTAGGCCGCACGCTGGACAACCGAAGACAATTATTATCAAACAAAATCCCAAATGAATTTACAGACGGTTTCTCAAAGTACGTACTTCCTAGTGACCTGATATGGGCAGTAATATACTGGCGAACCGAGCAGTTCTTAAAGTGAGGAATCCACTCTGTATACAAAAATGTAAGAGGGCGCCTGTTAATACGGCATGATAATTGTATTTGTCAGATGTCAGTAATATCATGTTGGGTATGATACTGATGTAAAAGGCTGAATTCCGACAATATTTTTAGACCATAATAATAATTACATTAAAATTGAAGTAGACATAGTACCAAAAAACTAGATCAAGAATACAAATTGTAAAATTCATTCAAAAGTAGCAATAGGGAAGGGTTTGGAATAAAAAATGATAGGGAATTGGTAGTGAATATACTAAAAGTTATTAAAGCAAATACATAATTGGAAAATGTCAGATTACATGTGCAAAATAACAGATATACTAATATTTAATAAAAAACATTTAAATGTGGTGTATGCATATATTCGATTACGTGTGAATAAAAAAATCTATTTACCATCAAATAAAAGTGACATTCAGAGATATTAAAAAAAAAGAGGGAGGAGGCAGTAGTAACATAAGGTAATTTTTATGCATATGAGGGTTAACAAAATCAGAAGTAGGAATTAGGTATAGGTATTATCAAAAAACAACCGTGTAATAGTAATGCTAAAGTAATAGGTAATGCTACGACAGGTATCAATAAATATGTGCGATTGGGAGTGTGAAAAATTTCAAGTAGAAGTAGGATTACATCAAAACTCACTAGTTATTTATATAGTCAGTAGTATTGTATTAAATAACAAATAATGTTACAATTACGTTCTTTAGTGTGTAGCGTATGCCGAATATTGTGGTGTTTGTACAAAATGCTCAAAGAGAATTGATGCAAGGTGTTGAGCAGTGGAATCACCTGTTTAAATAAAATGTTTAAATTTTAGTAGAACGACATAAAACTGAATATTTTAAATATTTACTTAATAATGATAACTTTGCTTAGTACAAAATTTCTGACAACCAATAGTTTGACATATTTATAATTAGTAAGTAATTAAACTGCTAACGAGCTTTCTAAAAATATTATATTATTTGTTTCCCGTTCTTGCCAGTTCTAACTTGAGTAAAATGTGAAGGGAATATGGAAAAAAAATATATATTATAAAAATACGAGATAGCTAAAGTAGAAACCCTCAATTCAGAAGAGTGATTTCATAGTTTAAACGCCGAATATCCTCAAATTTAAATGTACACAGCGGCCCTCAAAAACTGCCTGTTTTCTCGATTGCAATTTGCGTTTCCTCATAAGAAATTACAGACTATATAAAGCAGTATATTTATTTGTGCTTCTCTATAGTAGACTTGACCAGAAGTTGTCGTACAGTGTAGCCAAATCTTGTTCACAAGTAGTAATTATGGTCATACAAAACCTGTATTCTTCCACGCAGCGATTATTACCGTCATAGAAATACAAAAAACCTGATTTTTTCAATAGTAAAAATTAAGCACAAAATTGTAATGAAATAAATTGTATTTATATGTTCCGTTTTGTTACATATTATATTTAAATTTTTAAAATAAAAATCGATATTTTAAAACAATATTTTTCAATCGTTTGGCAACTTTGGAATTAGCGACGGAACCCCGTTTCAATTCAGATCCACAGAAACCGTAAAACTAGTTTTTGTCGAGCGAGTGTATGTACATTGGCGTTTCTGAGAGTAGGGTATTTTATGCGATAAGTTTGTGTTATTGATAAAACGTGTTATTGATAATACGAGTGTTATAGTTTGTCGTTTTATAGTAAATTTTTAGTTATATTCTGTGATTATTTGGTTTGAGTTTCATTGGAGTTGGACGAAAAACCGAGTTGTTCCAAGAGAAGACTGCAAAATTCTGATGTTGAATCCAAAAATGAAATGCCGCAAAAGAGACGGAAAATGTTAACGTCCGAAGAGAAGGTAATAATACGAAACGTTTATGAAGGAATTGTCGGCAGAAAAATGGAATTAAATGTTAGCCAAGCGGTCGACATTTGTAGCAGTTTAACAAAAGTATTCGTTAGCTGTATTTATCGTGTACTTAAAAATACATCGGAAAATAAAAAGCAAGAAAAAGGTAAAACTAGAGGTAGGAAAAGCATTGTTTTGAATGACGAGACAAGGAATATTATACGTCGAAAAAATCATTCATTTTATTTTCGGAGTGAAATTCCAACACTGAAAAATATTTCTCAAGAGCTCGAAAACGATGACTCCTTACCCAAGATATCTCGTAGAGTCTTAACCAGGACCATGCGTGAAATGAACTTTCGATATGTAAAACTCAACAGAAAAAGTATGCTATTAGAAAAAATTATTGTGCGGAGAAGAAAATATTTAGAAGAAATACGCAAAATTCGCAGCACTGGACGCAAAATATGTCATTTGGATGAAACCTGGATTAATCAAGGTTGGAAAAGGTCATACAGTTGGAAAAGTTTGGCAAGTTTTAAATGTCAAAAGTAAACGCGAAGCATTTATAGAAGGCTCATATACAGGATTAAAAGCTCCATCAGGAAAGGGACGGCGTTTAATCGTCACCCATATAGAAAGTGATACAGGGTTTCTTGATGATGGTTTTCTTCAATTTGAGTCGAAAAAAACAGGTGATTATTAAAGAAATTGAAAGGGAGGATTCAAGAATGGCTTACAGAAAAGGGGATTGCATACGAAGAATCAATGCTCAAAATTTAGCTACTTGACATTGCACGGTTAAGGAAAATTGAATATCTTAAATATGCTGTAGATGAAACTGCAAAAGATTATGGTGTCAAAGTTCTGCGTCTACCACCTTATCATTGCGAACTTAATCCCATTGAACTTATCTGGGAGCAAGTGAAAGGAGAAGTAGCACGCAATAACAAAACGTTCAAATTAAACGAAATTAAGAAACTTTTGATTAAAGCAATCCTCCATGTAACTCCAGAGAAATTAGCTAAATGTATAGGCCACATAATTAAAGAAGAACATCGTATGTGGGAACTTGACACTCATATCAAAGTTTTACTAGAGCTAATTATAATTACACCAGGTGGTGAAGATAATGACAGTGATAGAAGCACTGCATCTTCAGGTTTAGACAGCGAATAATATTTTCTAATAGTTTAATAAGAACATCAGCATAAAAAAAACCAAAAACAAAAAAAAACGAGAAGAACATAGTAAGTGTGTATAGTGTTTGTGTTTAAACACATCAAACATTATTTTTATTTTGTTTTTATAGAATTTTATTTTGTTTTATAGGATTTTATTTTGTTTTGTTTTATACTGTTTAAGTGTTTTGTTCATTTTATTTAATAAGACAATATGGCTCTTGGCGAACACCCATTTAAAAAAAGTATCGCGCCACAAGACATACCTCTGGGGTGGTTTGTTTTAAAAAAATTTCATTGTGTAACTCTTTAAGGACGGGTCACGACAAAAGACGTTTTAGCGTAACTTCCGCGACAGCCGGTTGGTATCAGTAAACTTTCTGCAAAATTACTTCTTTTTTATAGCTATTTGTTTGTGGCATTCTGTATTTTTAGGGGAATGTAGGGAATAAGCCACAAAATATTTATTCATATGTTTATTTATTGACGTTTCGATCTCTATATCCAGAGACCGTTTTCAATTATACAAATGATAGTACTATTTATTTTCTATGGCTTTTCGCCTGTCGTTCTGTATTTTTAGAAATAATGTTGGGAATAAGCCACAATATATTTATTCAAATGTTTAATTTACGGACGTTTCGATCTCTATAAGGAGACCGTTTTCAAACATACAAATGAGAGATATATTTATTTTTCTATAGCTGCTTGTTTGTGGCATTCTGTATTTTTAGGGAGAAGGTTGGACATAAGCCACAATATATCTATTTACATGTTTAATACATTGACGTTTCGATCTCTATTCCGTTTTTAAAGATAGAAAAAAAAAGAAAATAAACAATATAAGATTATAAAAATATATAATAATAAACAAATAAAATAAATATAACTACCATTTATATCTTTGAAAGCGGTCTTTGGATATAGAGATTGAAACGTCAGTAAAAACTTGTAAACAAATATATTGTGGCCTATTTCGAACATTAATATTTGAAAAATAAAATATAATTAACGTTAAAATAAAAGTAAGTGTACGTCACTGGATTTCCAAACAGCTTTCCGCATTTCTGGGCCTTTAAACGATGACTCACTCTCTCAAATAGTGAAATTATACCATAGGTCGAACATAATCTAAGTAGTAATGACTATTTAAATAGCAAGTAAGTTACCGTATTAGTATATAGGAAATACATACAAAGCAATAACTATTTAAATATAATATTTTTCGGTCAATTCTCTTTTCGGGCAATTGTTCTCAGATATAGGGCGACTGAACCAGTTTAGATTAGACAAAAAGAGTACACTATCACTGTTTTATTATTAAATCTTTTTTTTTAAATAGTAGCACATGAGTATACCTTTATTTAAATGTAACAAATGGCACATTTTGTACTGTTGAGATAGCGTACACCGAGGTAATACGATTTTTTAATAAACGTAATCATAAAGCTTTGAAATTCTCCTTCATGTTTAAATACAGGATTTTAACATGCAGTATATGTAAAGTATGTGAGTCCGCATAATAATGTTCATATGACGTATGTATTGTTATCTCCTAGAAGATAACTTCCAGTTTTGCATCCTTCCTAAAATTGATATTTTTAAAAGATGTTTTGGATGCTAATTTTATAAAAACAAAGTTTTTTCAAATACACTGTATTCTCTCCATCATACCGTTTACTATTCGTTTAACGTACCATATAGTAAATTTTGATTTATTTACAAACATAATGATTTTATAAGTAGTAGTTAAAAAATATCCTTTAAAAAAGGGTAAAAAAGCTTCCAGCAACTAAAAAATTCACATTTAACTCTAAAAATTCGTTGAAAATATTCGATGTTTTTTAAATAAGTAATATAATTTATATAAAATGATACCATAATTGATTGTAGCTAGATATATAGATAGATTCAATGGGTTAGCTTTTGGTCTATTTTACTGAGACCTTTTTAGATCTAATGTGGTCCTCTAATCCTAGATTACATTCTCTAGCTGACCCTTGTTCAAAAGTCTAATAGCTTCGAAACTAAATCTTTCATGTAGCTCTTTGCTGGTGGCTTTTCTTCGTCTAATGTTTTGAACTGCACATTTGCCACTGTATCGTACTGAAACAAAATGTATTCTGCTGTTTTTTCCTCTAGATGAGAGAATCATTTGCTATTTTTATAAGCTTCTACTGCCTATTCAGCTTAAAGTGCCTTGTTAACAGACCTGCTATGGCTTTGCTATTTGCTGCTTTTTTTCTTTGCTTGTCAGCACTGCTGTAAAATTTGGCAAATTTTATCTAATAAATTGTTTCACCTGACTTAGTTCTGGTAAACTCCATTTTTGAGATTTGTGTGGTATCCACTTTCTTATAACCGTTCTTGTTACTGCCTTTGCAATGCTATAGAAGAGGTTCGGTTTAATAAATGGTAATAAAAAGCCTTATTTGGTCATTTCATCTGCCTTTTTGTTACCCTTATGACTCTCGTATTCTGGTATTTAGGCTAATGTAACCTTACTACAGTCCTTGTTTATTTAGGATACCCACACCATCCCATACAAGCTTAGAATTGATCTCTAAAAAATTAAGTGTCTTAAGCGCTGCCTGGCTATCTGTGAAGATGCCAATTAATCGATGCGTTCTTTTCTTTGTTTTTATTTCCGCTATTTTCACCTAGAAAATTGTCATATCCTTGGATAGATTTACCGAGAAATGTATCCCTTGATTTATCCCTATTATACCAGCTCCTACATATTCTAATACATTTGAGCCATTAGTGTACCAGGTAGCTTCCTCTTATGTGGGTACACATTTTTCCAGTCTTTCCTGCCTGGTATAATAATTTTGAATTATTGTCAAAGCTACATCTGGTAGTTGTTGCATCGATGGGTTGCTCCAATAAAATATTTGCTTTTAGCTCATCAAGTAGCCTTTAAATGTCAGAACTATGCGACTGGCTTAGGTGATCTGGCTTTGCCCTGTGTACAGATATGTAGTGGAAGATTCAGCAAGATATCCATAGCCGCTGTAGGAGCTGTTTTTGTGGCACCCGTAATAAATAGACGTGCTAGTCTTTATATATTACTAAGCAGCCTTATTGCTTCCACTTACTGCGTCTTTGTCCACCACGTCACGGACCCATAAGTTATCAATGGTCTAATAACCTTATGTATGTATAACCTTAGGGTCATTTAAGGGTTGAGCCACCAATTCTTACCACACATCCTGTTCTACTTCTGCCCAACCACATAGTAGCTTTCTATGTGGTTTTTAAAATGTGAGTGTTTTACATAAGCCTCTAATCAAAATGCACTCCTATATATTTTGTTTCTTTGGCAAATAGAATCTTTGTTTCTTCCAGCACCGGTAGTTTAAGACTCTGTAATTTTGTCTTTTTTGTGAAGTTGATAATTTGTTTTTTTTTGAGCATTGGTTGTCAGTCTCTCTTGTTTACAGGTACAACGTGAGAAAATTTGCCCCTGACGAAGATTGCAATATCGTCAACGTATCCTTGACAGTTAAAGTCTTTTTTGAAGAGTTTTTTAAAAGACACCAAGGTTAGCCAAAGTACAGGTTACAGAACTCCTCCTTATGTACAGCCTCCACCTGCTCTTGCTTTGACGGTTGCTTTACCCAGAGTGGATATTACTATACTATTCTACATGTATGTCCTTATCCATCTGCATATTACCGCAGGTGTGCCCCGTCTCATCACGGCTTTAATCAAAATAAAGTTGATGGTAACAATATCTAAAAAAGCGGCCATTGCTATCTCTTGGTCCACTATTGATTTTAAGCGAAGCCTTTTCAGATCATCTAACACTGCGCTCGTATATTAATCAGGTTGGTATGCGTATTGATGATTACTTAGAGGATTAACTTTTAGAACTTCGTCTCTTATGTATGTACCTATTCAGAAGTGTTTCCAGCGTCTTAATCCAGAAAAGCCGATAGGCTTAGTGAATTATATTTTTTTGTTAGGGCTGATACTTTATCTTCTTCTTTTTCTAACGGTGCCTATCCGTTCCGGATGATGGCGATCAGCATAGCTATCTTAACTTTACTTGCAGATATTCGGAATAGTCCGCTTGTGGACGTATTGAACCACTTCCTTAGGTTTTGAAGCCAAGATATTCTTCTTCTTCCTGGTCCAAATACCTTGCCCTAAAGAATGAGTTGCAATAAGCTATATCTGTGTTCATTTCTCATAGCATGGCCAAGATATTCCAATTTGCGCTCTTTGATTGTATTAGTGATCTCGCATTCCTTGCCCATTCTACGTAGAACCTCAATATTAGTGACACGATCCTTCTATGAAATTCGTAAGATGCTCCTGTAACACCACATCTTGAAGGCCTCGAGCTTTTTTAAAGAAGCTTCCGAGAGCGTCCATGCCTCTACTACGTATAATAATGTCGAAAATACAATCGTGACTTCTAAAAAGAGACTTTATCTCTACGGAACGCTGATCTTGCTTTCCCTATGCGTTGTTTTATTTACGTAGAGTGGTCTCATTGACTGTTTATGATAGTACCAAGATATGTGTAGCTGTTTACCCTGTAATTTGGCTGTGGGTTTACTTAAAGATGTATATTTATTATTTCGCGCTTACTAACTATTATGTACTTTGTTTTGTGCGTATTAAGATCCAGACCATATTCTCGACTTATATCTAACATGCGCGCCATTATTGTTTGTAAACCATCTAGGCTATCTTTAAAAGCTACTGCGTCGTCAGCATATCTTATGTTGTTTAGACGAACTCCGTTAACTAAGAAGCCTTCCTCTAGTTGTCCAAGTGTTTGCTCAAAGATACGCTCCGAGTACATGTTAAATAGCAGTGGAGACAGAATGCATCCTTGTCTGACTCCTCTATCTATAAAACTTTTTAAATACTTATTTACTCATTTTCAACTTTTTAGATATATATTTTCTTTTTTTAGTTAAAACAGTTCAAAAAAAATTTAATATTAAATTAATATTCTTTATCGTAGATGTAACCGTTTTGTACCGTACTATTCCCATTAAAATAGTAATTAATAAATTATTGAATTAGCAAATATACAAATACATCTTTATTAAAAATCAACATTGTTAGCAACATTTTTATCACACGCAATACTCAATTTTCCATCTGAATCAAGTACAAAGAGCAAATATATTACCAGATTCTCTTAATACCACTAAATGACGTATGACAAATGTCTTCACTGATAAATTGTTTGATTAAATTAGGGTAATCGATTTATGGCCTGCAATGTGCACCACGTCTTCAGATCCAGTACAGAACTTAGCAACCAGAACAATCTACCTTAACTATTTAATTGATGATCTATAAAAGTTCTCAAGAATAAAACGGTTATATTTTCAATATTAAATTGGGCATTGCAGTTAAACCCCGCGTCTACACAGACAGCAGTCAGGCGTTCAGAGTTCTGCATTTTTTTTTGGAGTTCCGAGCGCACATATGCAGCGTTCAATTAACAGTGTTCCAGTTTCTTTCCAAGTATTGAACCTAAAACTCATGTTCTTAGATACTTTCTCTTCCGACAACGAAGCATTACTTTTTACGACCGATTTACAGGTTCTCCTTACCGCAGACTGTCAAAATTCCACCTAGACCTAATACAGATTTTAGCACACAATATAATATATTTTATCAAAAACTCAGAGATACATCTCAATTGCAACAATATACTAGTCAATTTTAATATTACCAGTCTTTTGACCAATGCATCATTGAAAAAAACATAATAAGAAAAAATAATAAGAGTCAAACTAGAGAGGGATAATACATTGATAATAAAAATAAAACTGAATGTATCAGCTATCATGGTGCAAATAACATTTGGCACAGATCACACTTATGTTCAAGTAGATAATGATTTCTATTAGCAAAATTTCAGATTAGCTATGGGCTTTGGGATATTTAGCTTATCATAATTATTATCAGATATATTCTTGGGGGATTTTAAACAAAATATGTACAAAAACAAGACAAAAAACCCAGAGTGTGATGATAATATGTAGATAATATGTTCTCCATTTAGTCTCACAGATTAAAATAATTAAATAAATTCCTGATGGATATCAACAATAAAAAATAATTAATCAAGTTTACCATGGAACAAGAAAAAAATAATTCACGTCCTTTTCTGGAATTGCAAATTACTACTCCAGCCACAATGACTACCCATTGGCATTTATAAACAAGGAATTACACAAGATTGAAAAAACACATCAACAAAATTCACAAGCAATCCAGAAACAAACACAAAAAGGCAATTAAAAATGAGAACAATACCATATGTAAAGGTAGGAACAGGAAAGAAAACACCTACAACATCACAAAAACATTTCAAACAATTAACCCACTAAGATCTATCCCGTCCAAAACCAAAGGCAACCAAACCAAATACCCTGTGAGTGAAATAATTTCTACGTGGGGAAAACTGCAAGACCACTAATTGCCAGGATAATTAAACATAAAACATACATCAAGACCAGTGACTTGGAAAAATTTCAGATATGCAAGCATGCCTGAGACAACGAACACAGACCATAATAAAAATATGAATCAATAATCATGAAAGAAACAGACATAAAAAGTGAAAAGTCAAAGAAGCAGCCTCATATTACTTATCGAAGAAAAATGTGTAGCAAACCCATCATCAGAATGTAGCAGGTTTTGGTTTCCAATTTTGAAAGAAGAAGTCCACAACAAAAATTTACCAACAATAGCGGAGTTAATGGAGTTCGAAAAACATCCCCTACAATTTTACATCCAATACATATTCAACACACAGTACACAAACCTACATTGCACAATTTACGTTAACCAATCACACTTACGACACAGTTTACACAAACATGTTATATCACAAAAAAAAACACAAAATATTCAGATTTTGATATTTCCATGGTAAAAACACTTCCAAATTTTTTATCTATTTACATGCTGCTGCCTACAAGATCCAGGCCAAGTATGTTAATTTTAAAATGACATTACCTAATTGTTTGGTTATACATTTCCGGAATTTTTTATTACAAAGTTTTTTGAGAATGATTTCTTGAGTGGAATTCGAATCTTCAAACACTAGTCAGTTAAAATGTGATTCCCATTCAACCAATAATTGTGACTAATTGCCATATACACATAGTATTTAAAATAGGCATGCTCTAATATAATTAAAAGGTATGATGTATCTTATTGCCTACATATTAATGTCTAAATCGATTGGCGTTAAGTAATTATACCTTGATTGTTAAAGAGGATTGGTGAATATAATAAACTGCGATATATTGTATTTATTCACTACTATTTACAACGGGATAACTTACACTGGATGACATTACTTATTTAAATAATTAATTACATCTCAGGATTATTACGTCTTAATTACATCTTCCAAATTTGGACGGAAATAAGAATATAAGACTTAAGCGAACAAAAAAAAAACTATGAGAATAGAAACGTGGAATATACAAGGAGTCGCAACGAAACAAAATAAAATACTCCCAGAAATCGAAAGACTGGATACAGATATAATAGTCTTAAGTTGAACAAAACAAAAGAATCAAGGAGAGGAAATTATGGGGAAATATGCACACATAGGGAGTGAAGTCTGCAAACATGAAAGAGCTACAAAATGAGTATCTATATTAATAAAAAATAAATGGAGAAAACACATACAAGAATACCAGCAAATAAACCAAAGAATAATTGAAATTAGGATAAATATATTTGGACAACCAACAATAATTGTTAGAGTATATACAATGAATGCAACTGCGACCATACTTAGGATGAACATATTTGGACAACCAACAATAACTGTTGGATTATATAAAATGAATGACAGTGCGACCATAAGGGACAAGGAAGCTTTTTTTAATGCATTAAAAGATGCATTAGATAAAGCAAAAGGAAAAGAAAATATTGTTCTAAATGAAAATTTTAATGAGAATATAGTGGGACGATTCGCTATTCGAACAACATAATATCAATATAATAATAATAGTTAGAAAAAGGCAGAAAAATAATAATACAAGATGTAAGAGTATACAGACAAGCAAACTGTGCAAGAAACTACTGATTAGTACTAGGGAAATTTATATACACAGGAAGAAGACAAAAAGACAATAGAGAGATGAACCTCCAGAGAGATGAGGAGATGAAAAAAATCGCAAATGCTACGCATAAAGTGAAACTTTTACAACAATTAAGTATTCGAACACTATATCCGCAACATATAGGCTAAAGAATATGCTACAGATAAACAAAGAATGGACCGCAGCAGAAATCTATGAACACCTAAAGGAAAAATAAACAAAGCAGTAAACGAAGTGCTAGGTATTAAACAACAAAAAAATAAATATTTGGAGATATACAGTGACAATCTAGAAGAGATGACTAAAAGAAAACGACAGAACCACAGAAACACAAGAATAGGTTACCCTAAGATAACAAGTGAAGTAACGTAAAGAATAAGGCTGGAGAAAAATGAATATTAGGAGAGAATATGCAAAGACATAGACAATACAATAGGGTATAACAGATCAACGGAAGCATGGAAAATAATAAAAAACATCAGGCTTTAAAGAGATAGTATAGGAAAATGGGGAACAATGGACATACCAATACAAGAGCATATATTACATTCACTACTATTTGCAGACGACCAAGTCAATTTTGCACAACAAAGGAAGGATGTGGAATATATGATAAGGAAATTAAAGAAAGAATATAAGCTATGTATAAAGAATTAAGATAAATATGTGTAAGACTGAATACAGTCTTAAAAAAACTACTATTAAGACTTTTATGATAATACTTTTAAGTCTTTAGGATCAATGCAATGCAAGAAAACAAGCCACGAAAGAAATCATGGACTGATATGGAACAACACACCAAAGCAAATAAAAAAAATATTCTTTCAGAGCATAGTGATAAATATTACCCTATATGTGGCGGAATTATGGTTAATGACAACATCAATACGGAATAAAATAAGAACAGTTAAACTTGACTTTATGAGAAGATGTCTACAAATCACCAGAGCAAATAGAATACCAACAAAAAAAATATGGAACAGAATGAAAGTAAAATGCTCAATTACAGAAAAGTTAAAAAACAGAGCCCTGTAGTGGCACTTGCATGTACAGAGAATGCCAGAGCGTAGGTGGCCGAAAAGAATATTGGACTGGGATGGAAAGAAGATGGAGAGGAAGACCTGCTGCAAATGAAAAACCTATATAGGAAATGGCTATGATAGATGCTCAAAGAAGGGGACTGGGAAAATATAGTCCGATGGAGGACAAAAACGGCGAACTCATATTAAGAAAAAGCCGAAGAAGAATAATTACGTGTTTCCATTTTAAATTACCAGTGTTGACTACTAATGAATTACTCAACGACTGAACTTAACTTCAATTTATTGTCTGTTTACCATTATATAAAATATCAGTTATTAGGCCAAATAATGTTTATGTAAAAATGCTGAATCTACCATGCTAACTTAAAATATAACGAAATATTGTAAAACAAGACACACATTGTAACAATAGACAGGCATGCTAGTTTCTAATGGTCCAAATAAAGTTTGATAAACAACTATTAAATTTTTTTTATTTATTCTTAAGCCATTGTATTATTCTAGGATATATTTCATATCACAAAACAGTCTAGTTTTTTTTAATGCATTGTCAAAGTTTTTCTTTATTCCATACTTCTGTTCGTGGATATAAACATTTCGACACGGTAACGATAATTCATCAGTTGATTCGTATTTTCAATGATTTAAATAATTATATTCTCTCGCTATCTAATAAAATTACTCCCGATGTAATTAAGTTAACTTCTTTCTTCTGTAATAGGCAGTAAGTAAAATCATATATAAAATAAAATAATACCATATACAAGCTCCTAATAAATTTAACTTGTTTTGTTAAGCATCTCTATATAAAAAATTACGTATAGCACTATCATTTTCTTTCTCCATTTTTGTTTTTTTTTTCTGTTTCCCCTGTGTACAATATGCTTTTTGGTTTAAATTTTCCTCGTTTAAAAATTGTTATGATTAATGTATAAAATCTACAGTTACATTTTATTTTTAAATCTGACAGCGTGAATTGGTTTTATCTTTTTATAAACGGTTTCTCACAAAAATTATACGTCTCATGGCATTAGAATATTAAGGTATTCTTTGGAGTTGTCCTGAGTGTATTTTAAAAGCTGCCATTCGTTTAAAAAATGTCGTCATTTTATGTAACTCGCTTATAGCGGACTGGATTTCAAAAAGAAAACGTGTAAAATATGAACATCAAAAACGAATACACAAAATAAACAAACAATAGGACTATTCTCTCAAAATCATTGGAGAATAACATATTGAGCGGTTTTTTACAAAAGCTGTACGGTATACGTAACGGTAGAATGCAAATAATAGACCCTTTAGTAGTTTTTCTTAGGGAATATCATTGAAAACAAGTATAGAAGTTTATTGGTGCTACCAAAAAATCTGATCTTTTAGAAAGTCCTTCTGCTGGATCATTGCACATGTATTATATTATTCAGAAATAATTGTTTGTTTGTGAATTATTTTTTTATTTACACAACGTTAAACCAAAGAATAGAAAAAAAACACTCAGAATGCCCACTTTGCTTATCAAGATAAGTACGCGTATCTCGTTTGCACAGACGGAATCAGCCAGGTTTTAAACGGATCCAGTGTTGTTCAGTGAAATTTTATCTGCTGTTGACAGGTGAGACAGTATTGGTGAAGTTTGCGTAATCTGTGTTGGTGATCAGGAATTGAGATATGTTGGAGTGATGAAGGCTGCAGCTGCGGAAAACTGTGACCTGAACAATGGAAGTATAGACATCTAACATCCATAACTAACAAAATATTCTTGGAAAGTCAGCCATTTTATTTTTTTGCTATAACTTTTATTCAATACTCTTTTTTAACTTGTAATAACTTTATATTACTTAAAATCAGTATTTACTGTACTATTTAAACTTGAAATAGTTTTAAATGTATATTTTAGCTTCTTAGATCTGGATACATAAACACTAATTGTTTTTTTCTCGCCTTCCTGGATACTTCGAAGAAGTAAAAAACTTTAATTTTATTTCGAACATGTATTTTTATAATTTTTCACGGCACATTATGTATCCACATTTTTTTTTGAAGTGTATATATATGCAACAATAGCAATATCATGAATCAAGATAGCAATATAAGGAAGCACGGTGGTTTATTTACCACTGATCATTTGGAATTTCGCGTTGTAGTATTGAAACTGACAATTACTTCTACAATTATTTCAAAATGGGCATAGTAATATGAAACAGTCATCAGAAAATGTTTTTAAAGAACAAGAAGTTAGGAACATACAGTTCTATCAAATCAATATAATTTATTATTATAATTGCTAGCAACTGCAGATTGTAACGAGTCCGTCACTTCAATAATTCTTTAATCACTTTTAAATAAAATTTTTAAATCCATTTTACATTAATATTTCTTAAAATCATGAATGTGTTGCTTGTGTGAGTCCATTTCAAAAGGTAAAAGAAATAATAAATTAGACTTACTCACAATCAATTTAATTTAACTATCCCAGACGACCGGTTTCGCTTTCTACAATATGCAAAGCATCTTCAGGTCTCGATACAAAGTTAAATAAATGCTGAAATAATAAACCCATATTAGGGTGTTGTCTAATAAAGATAAAACAAAGATAGATAATATAAATTATATAAATTACAGTAATTATGCCAATATTACATGTCTGTGGTTTTTCAAAATGAATAAAATGTTTAAGCAGACAAGGTAAGATCCACAAATTGGTAAAATAGTCTATTAAGCTGTAATAAATTAATAAATGAACAAATAAATAAAACACTACTTACATGCCGGTACTCTATTAATTGATGGTTGAAAGAACATAGTTCAAACTATCCTGTATTGTTGATTGGAGAACTCAAGTCTGCTATTGTAATTGTTTGACAGTAAACGGGGAAGTTCTTGAGGACACAGATTTTATCCAATGAAGTAGAGATAGGTGTAATGTAATTGTTTGTTTGATGAAAGTAATGTTCTATACCATTGATTTATTTAAAAGTTATTTATATTTATTCCATAGATATATTTATGAAATGTGTGTTATTTATTGAGATTTTATTTTATTGAGATTTTTTTTTGAAGGTGACAGTTGTGAGACAATAAATGAGATATGAATATGATGAATATCTCATTCATTGTCTCATTTGGTTTGTAGCCACTCTGAGCCGGTAACTGGATCCAATTATCAATAAAAAGTATAAAAACCATCAGCCATTTTGATTTCTAAAATATTGTCATTTTTCCTTTGACAGTTGATATATGTATTTGTCATTTTTCACTTCATTTCATTAAGAAATATTCTAGTTTTAAATATAGTAATAAAATAATATGTCAATTTTCTATTTTACTTCCCGGCCTTAAAACATATAATTATCTATCTTTAAAACCATCTACTAACTATTAAGACTATCTATAAAAATATTCTGTCTCATACCGTTCTTTTATAGTCTAAAATATATCCAGAGCATGCTTTAAGTTAAAATTATCTATTTAATCAATCCGTTTTATATAAAATATTGCCAAATCATACGAAGGTCACATTATTTACAAAACCACTAATGCTATTTGCTTTTACTTATGCTTTCATAAGTAACTTTTTATATTACCTTTCAAGGTTAATAAACCTTGTGTTTTTCCTTACTTTTTATCAAGAGTAAAAAGGAACTCTAACACAAATGTTCTTTTTAGCCTACTGAAGGAGTCAAGCAGGAGTCAAGGAAAGAATTCTTTATTTTGTTTTTTTTGGGATATTTTTTTTAAGAAGAAGAGTTAAATTATTCCCTAGTTGGATTTACACCTGATTCAAGGGTTGATTCTCTCCTGTCTTAGCCGTTCCCTCAGAGGTCTAGATCTTACCATACCATTCCCGGACAACTTCAAGAAACCAGCCGGAAATACCTCCCTCATTTAGAGTATGGAACATTGTCAATCTGTATAAAGTTTATTCATTAATTTTAATTTTTTTTATAATATCTTTTTTTGAACTTTAAATCGTACTATTTTACCTAATAATAAAAACCCGTCATTTTTTCTAAAATAAGACCAAACAATATTTAAGAACTAATTATCAACTACAGGTTGAGGTTTTAAATGCTCCCTATCAACTCTGTTGTACAGTTTTATATGTATACATTTAATCATAGAGTTCGTTATTGATATTTTATTATTATATATTTAAACCTTGGATGTATATCCCGTCAGGATAGTGTCCTTATTACTTTATTATGACATTTAATTAAAAGCCTAAGTACAGAGTTACATCTCTAGTAGGCAAGTAAATTACCTTTTTAGGTAGAGTCAATAAATTTTTTCTTATATTTTATTATTTGTAAATTCAGATAATCAGGGATCAATTGTGTTTAACCAGCGAATTTCTGGTATATAAGTAACTAATAGTAACTTTAACTGTACATAAATGGTGGTGTTAGAACAGAAAGTATTAACATCATAGAGCAACTTCCATAGTTTATCACTTTCATTTACATTATTTCTATATTTTTTTTATTACATTGTCACTCATTTTACTAGTCACTCTCCGGCACATTCCGCTAGCCAGCCTTTAATTTATTTGTTTTTGTTACATTGGCGCTCTGTTGTTGTAATTTGTTACATTAGCCCATATACTTTTGTTACATTACACATACACATTTTTGTTACATTGGCGTCCAACGCCCCCATTCACACTTTTTGTTACAAGTTGGACCTCTTTGTTAAGTTTTATATTGTATGCTGATTATAATGAGAGAAAGATAAAGAATCCAAACTAAATACACGAAACAATGTTTTTTATAATATATTTTAACTTATACCTATGTCGATCAGATAGCCATGCGTGGCGGGCGAGTCGCATTTTGCTAAATCATCGAAATACTCTAGTGGAATCGGATCCTGGTTAGGTGTACGGAGAGATAAAAAGGCTAACATGGTAGTTTAAAATTATTCTAAATGAGTATGCAACTTAGAGAAGAATACGCCGGTATCTGATCGGCCTATGGTGGAACAGTACGGCAAGAGATAAATGCTTGTAACTTGATGAAGTGAAAACATAGGCTGATCACTATCTAAACATGTAGGTAATATTTTAAATAAAATAAATAGTACCTTTTTGAACCATTAAAAACCGTTGCATCTTGTAAACATCAAACGAACCCTCATAAATTGTGGGTGCTAATGGGTAGCAACCTCTAAAAGTTGGGAGCTAATATATAACAATTAAACTACAACTTTCTTTGAGAGCCAATGGTTGGGCCTAGTCTAGTTTAGTCCTTCAGGTGTGAGAAAGCCTTATCTTAGAAGTAAATTTGAAAAATTAGTTTGTCTTTCACAAATAAACCTATCATATTTATAGTGCATAAAAAATATAAAAAAAATTTAATACCAAATTAAAAACAAAGCAAATCTTGCCTATAGCTTTACTACATAAATTTTAAATTGATACTTCTGGCCTCACAGGATAAAACTTGCTGATGGATTCTGATGTTGGCTGGGTGGATTGTAGCTGAATGACTAGCTTTCACGTTAATGGAGATGCCGAGATCGAGCCCGTTGTGGTATATGTGGTATTCTTCAATATACTCTTGTTTTTTTTTTATTGTGTTTTAATTTTATCGATGTTTTATTTTTTTATTTTTTATTTTGTTATTATTTGTTTTAATTATTTTTATTTTTAATATTGCTACTAATCGTATGTAATCAGTGTCCGAATTTGCTCCTTTATAAGATCTTAGATCTTGTACTGTTTATATCACTTTTTTCGAATTTAACATATGTGCTATTAGATTGCCATTTGTTATTCCCGATATTATCCACGATATCTTGTGTTCTCTTATGTTTTTGTCTTGTACTGACTATATATGTGTTTGTTGCCGATGATAGGTGGCACATTTTTCCTCCATTATCATTTCTGTCTTTATGTATTGTTTCTTTGCCCGTTAAATTTCAGTTATAATCTTCACTTCCCACTTTTGCATTAAAGTCGTTTATTTTTATTTAGATTCCATTTCTGGGGGTATTTTTTTTATATTAAAAACTGCTACTTTACGTTCTTGGGTTGCTTTTTCTGTAGGGGCATAGCAGTTGATTATCGATGTGTTTGCTTATTTATTCTTTATTCTGACATAAGATGTCTTTTTAATAACTGCTTTTAATTGTTTTATTTTTATCTTAATCTTCATTTGACCATAAAGGATGTCTGATTTTTCTCCTGCTTCTTTTGTCCCAAATAGTACATAGTAACGTTTTTTTCCTCAATTTTTTCTTGATTCTTCCACAGTTACGATTAATGGAATGCGAATGGATTTGTCATACACCAAGGAAAAAAAATACGCTGTTACATTCTGATTCAGCCAAGCAGCTTTTTTACTTTTAACTAAGAAACGCAAGAGGCAATACACCATAAGGAGGGAAGGCAGTAGAGACAGAGAGAGAGAGACAGAGAAAGAGAGAGAGAGAGAGATAGAGACTTGTATCCTGTAATATTATTGTGTTCTAGTTCACAAGTTTTGAATTTTAAAATATAACGTAGTATTTTCTATTAGATAACAAAAAAAATATAAAACCAATGTTTCTAATCTCACTACGGCGATCTCGTTAAATATAAATGTCGAGAAATAAAATATGTTAAGCAAACATTTATATTGTGTTACTCTACACAAATCACCCTCTTGCTGGTTTTAACCTAAGTTAAAAATAAAGAAAGTAAAAACAAACTTATTTGAGTGCTATTTGAGTTCAAATCTTTTGAATGACATTAAATTCATAATATTTTAAAAGTTAAATAAAACATTCTTTCCTTTTCTGGAGTCAATATAGCCATACTTCCTGATACGATCTATTAGCCTTTATCAATGGAATGATCTCTGGGCTATTTCATTTTGAAATATTTCAGCTGGAAATTTTCTATTATTTGGAGTTGATTTATCACCAAAGATTCTTGTGAACTCTTTGTTCTCATACCGAACAATTGAAGCTCCGTGCCTTGTAATTTTATTAGATTTATATAGTAGTAAGCAGTGAAGTCGCCACAGTCGCAAAATACCGAGGATGAATAAGGTGTAGTTATGTATGCAAATGAAATACGAAAATAATTTCATATTTCGCACTTATCTACAATTCACTTTACGTCATAGAGTAAATAAAAATATTTTGCAATAAGATTTTATCGTTTTAAATCAGAAATAAAAATAAGCGTGTTGTATTTATAAATATAGGTACCTACCTATCCTGAATAAAGTACGTGCATCCAAATGGCAGGATACGGGAAACAATACAGTGGTTTATAGGACAGTACTTACAGTAGTGATCCTGGCTGACACAGTAAAATATAAGCGTGTATGAAGTAATACTGTAGTTTGACTGCATTGGTGGTGTATTGGCTAAATCGTGCAGGATGACGAGGAGAAGAAAAAAGGTAATTAGGCATCAATCGTCTGAAAATCTTTCGAGGTAATAATAATGAAAAGACCTTCTATAATGTAATGAAAATTATGCTGAAATGATGGCATTCTCAAAAATTAAATATTCCGGAAACAAAAAGAGCCCTTGCAATTTTTGCGGTGAAAAAGGATGAGTACTATTACAGGGGAATACCACTACAGCTTGGAAAAAATCAAATACTGGTAAAAGTATGGATAAGGCCAGGCCATAAAGTTAGGGTGTCTTTATCGTAAAAACAAGGCGTGTACCCTATCTATATGCTATGGAATGCTGGACTAGCCATACAACATTCAACACTTCGAAATGTGAGTTGTATTAATACTCATGGGCTTATAAAACGTACCTGGCGCATCAAGAGGGCCTTTACATTTTACTCTTTTACCACTTGTTTCCAAGGGCGTACGGGTCACTATATTTTCTTCTACTGCGTACTTTTTACATAAAGACCAAAAGTCGAATAAGAAAATTCGAAACGACAAATTTGGCGGAAATGGCAATCCAGCTTTTACGCGTAGTACACGCAATAAGAGAGGAAAAAGGCTAGTTTATTTTTGCAAGGACAACAAACTCAGTATAAAGAAAACATGGTACAAACTACCAGTCCGAAAAATATGCACCTGTAAAGCCCCTAGGGATGACGGTAAGAACATAGTAAGAATCCAAATTGACTAAAGCTTACCTAGGGGCAGATATAGCAAGTAACCACAACATTGTTTATTATGAAACTTAAACTAAAAAAAATAAAAACAGTCACTAAGAATTAATCTAAGAAGACTTAAAAAAGCTGATCTCTGCCAAGATCAAGAAACAAATACACAAGCAAGTCCAAGAAGTAAAAAGATAAAAACAACTTAAAATTACAAAAAATGGAGAGAATTAGAGAAGATCCTGAGCAACATCATGAGAAAAAACAACTGGAGGGTGACACATTCCCTAAAAGTCAATATTACAATACATAACAACCTCAATCAACAATTTCAACAATGTAAAAATATTAGCCAGAGAGAAAAATAAATTTAAGAGAACTTTCTTAGAGATGATACATATCAGCAAGAGTGATAATAATAATCTGAATAAAAGATCTGAGATCCAGAATCTTAGCAAAATTTACAATTTTATATTAACTTTTGACTGAGCTATTTTGCATCTCAGAGTTTTCTTTTTTCGTTTCTCTTTTTTTTTTAAATTTCTTTATTAATTGAATATTTTTGATCAAACTTCAGTTATAATTCAGTTTTGTTTTGTTTGAGTTATTATTTTTTCTAAACCTATTTACTAAATACTATTTTCTTTCTATTGCTTATGTTACAAATAATATTTTTAATTTCCCGCTCAATTTCAAGTTGGTAATACAGTTGGTAGTACTCAAAATTCATAAACAGTATTTTGTGAGACATTAGTTTTAAATTTGTTTTTTGTATTTTCTTCAAACTATTTAAACAATAATTGTCCTCCCACTTTCTCTTTCTGCTCGTGAAATGTGACTGAAATCAAGTTTGCAACGACGACTGTTTTAATATGTCGTCTTTCATTTTGTTTTTAACTTTTTAACGTATTTATTAATTTTTAAAGTGTCTTCTTAAGAGTAACATTTTTAAGTTTAGTTGCAATTTCAGTATTATCATGTTATTTAACGTTGTTGTTTATGCCACGAATCTTACATTCGGGTAAGTTTTTTATAGTTTTTTTTGCACCATTCAAATTGTTACAACATAGTAATTTTTTTTGTAGACCTTGATAAAGGTGGCAAAAAACCACCGAAAGCGTGGATTCAGAATAAATAGTACGCCTTAGCAAAGCTCTATTTTTTATTGACTACCACACCCAAAAAGAAAAAAGTATTTACATATATAACATATATAACATATATATATAACGGGTGTTTTTTTTAGAGGTATAGAAATAGAAGTTGGCAACACGTTTTTAAGGGGCGACCATTTTGACAGCTGTCAGGTGATTATTATTTACTTTAGTTTGACATTTCAATATGAATAGACTGACGCCTGAACAACGCTTTCAAATTGTGCAAATTTATTTTGAAAATCATAGTTCTGTTCGGAATACGTATCGCGCATTTTTATGGTATACATAATCGCCCATCAGAGCAATTAATTCGATCAACTGTGGAACGTTTTTGCACAACGTTTACTCTTAATGATAATACGCATCCACAGAGACGTCGTACAGTGCGTACAAAAGATGTTGTTGCTGCTGTTGAGCGTAGTATAGAGGAAGACCCGAATCAGTCTATACGCCATCGTGCACAGCGGTTGGATATGTGTCCATCCACTTTATGGAAGATTTTGCGAAAAAAACTTGGTTTGCGTGCTTACAAAATTTAACTCGTGCAGGAATTGAAGCCACACGATCACCTAGCAAGGCGTAGATTCGGTGAATGGGCCAAAACGAAATTGCCGTTAATCCCGACTTTCATCCCGACTTTCATAAGCGAATTTTGTTTAGCAACGAAGCTCACTTTTGGTTAAATGGCTACGTCAACAAACAAAACTGCCATATTTGGAGTGAAGATAATCCTCAAGTGTATGTTGAGAAACCACTATATCCAGAAAAGTTGACTGTTTGGTGTGCTTTGTGGGCTGGTGGAATCATTGGTCCATACTTCTTCAAAAACAATGCTGGCCAGAACGTTACAGTCAATGGTGACCGCTATTGAGCCATGATTACTGACTTTTTTATTCCTGAATTGAACAACCATAATGTGCAGGAGCTGTGGTTTCAGCAAGACGGCGCAACATGTCACACAGCTCGTGCCACAATGGATTTATTGAGGGAAACGTTTGGTAACCGCATAATCTCGCATTTAGGACCCGTGAATTGGCCTCCAAGGTCGTGCGATTTCAGACCGTTAGACTATTTTCTGTGGGGTTATGTGAAATTGCTAGTCTATGCCGATAAGCCTGAAACGATTGACGAACTGGAGGACAACATTCGCTGCGTTATTGCCGATATACGGCCACAAATAGTGGAAAAAGTCGTCGAAAATTGGACCTCCAGATTAGACTACGTCAGAGCCAGCCTTGGTGGTCATATGCCAGAAATCATATTTAACATATAATGTCAAAAAATTATCTTTTAAATAAAGTTAATTTCCTGTTCATATAAAAAATAATCTTTGTTTTATTCCACTTTAAAGTTCTCTACCTCTAAAAAAAAACACCCGTTATATATATTATATATACATTATATATATATATATATATATATATATATATATATATATATAAATAGTAGTACGCATTAAAAAGATTATTCTGTTGCTAAACTTTTTCTGTGTCTTAAAAATCAGAAAATTTTGTATTTATTTTATTATATTACTTTAAAAATCATTTTTAGAGACATCCTTTGGTAAAAAATGAACTACAAGAAAAAAAATCACTCTTCTTTTATATGAGGAACTTTGTCTGGGTCATTCTCGCTTAAAATGCGATGTTGGGAAGCTAATTAGAGAAAAGTTTTATTTCCGTTTATCTTGCAAAAAGTTAAGTAATTACTTTTTAAAATCATATTTAAAAAATGATGCTGTTTGAATCTGATAAAAATGAAAGCATACTATAATTCGAAAAAAAAGTTAAAACAGTTACACATTGAATAAATTAAAACTGAAAAAAGACTGAACATTTTTAAAATAATATTATTACTTTTTCTTTAGTTTTCGCAGTGAAGTGTAGTAGAGTTCTATTTTGCTGAAATATGTAGGTACAAAATACAAACTATCTTCGTTAAGGTCATTCTACTTAATGATTAAATCTATTCTAAAAATGACGTTGAAATTAATTTGAAAAAAGATGACAAAATAAAAGCGTTTTAAAAGAGAAACTAATTTACTATTTTTACTAGGAACTAGCCATAATTTTAATTTAAAATATGCTTATTTTAACGTTGCGATTTCGACGAAAATCGTTCTCAAAATATAAATTAAACAAATTTTGCTTTTGTTACTTGGTAATACAAAAAATTCTTCTAATAACTTAATTTTATCTGACACATTCATATTGACAATTAATACATACATATCTTTTGTCTTTAGAATCTAACATTTTCAAATTGACAACATTAAAATAATATTATTGATATTTTGAGTTGCGTTCTTGGGACGATTTTATTGGAAGTTAGTACATTCGATTACGTAAAATTAACTTTAACTTTCTTTTGAATATTCGTTACAAAAATAAAAGTATTTGATTTATCTTTTTAAAAAATAACCACACACAATAAGGACAGTAAAATTCTCCAGTTAGTGATCCCATAGTAAATCGCAAGGAAAAGCTAGGAAAAAAACTAATGATACTAGCCAGGGTGGGTATTAGGTCTTACATTTATTCTAATCCCAATATTAATATCAAACCAAGATTGCCATTAAGGCATTATTACATCCTTCGCTGTTGTTATTCTGCTTTCTATTTCTTGATTGACTGTTCCAGTTGTGTCAAAATTTACTCCCAGGTAGTTGTAATCTTGATAATGTATTCTGTTCCGTCTCTGAGTCTCCCCCAAAACAAAAATATTTAATGTTTTTGATATCAAGTCCAAACTGCAGTTTTAGTAACTTTTAATTAACTTGAGGATCGTGTACTCCATATATCCCTTATCGCTTAATGGAACTTGTATTTTCATGGGTCACGGTTCATGGTCATGTTGTATTTTCAAGTTAAATTTTCTTTCCTTGATTTTTTATCTTCATTCATCACAAAGCCAATCATCATCAGTGGCGTTACAGCTCTTTATGAGCCAAAGCCTTCTTCAGAACAATCCTCCATTCGCCGCTGTCTCTGGCAACTCTTCTCCATGCTCTAATTCCAATAGACTTCAAATCATTTTCTAGGTTGTCTTGGTACCTAAGTCTTGGTCTTCCTCTTCTTCGTTGTCCGATCGGCCCTCTTCGGTCAAAAACTTTTCTGACTATGGCATCTTCCTCTCGTCTGATTACATGACCTGTCCATCTGAGGCGTGCTACCTTAATGAATTTTACAATGTCAGGTTCTCCAAATCTTCTATACAACTCAAAATTGTAACACCTGCGCCACAAACCTTGTTCTTTTATGCCTCCATATATTCGTCTTAGTATTTTTCGCTCAAAACGTTTAAGCAATTCTTGGTCATTCTGTGTTGGTGTCCAAGTTTCTGAACCATATGTTAGCACTGGTCTTATTAGTGTTTTGTATAGAGTCAGTTTAATTTTTCTAGGCATTTTTAAGGCCATATGTCCTCTTAAGCCATAGTAACACTTATTGGCGAGCACTATTCTTCTTTTTATTTCTTCACTGACGTTGTTATCTTTGGTTAGCAGCGACCCTAAGTATATGAAGGTGTCAACACCTTTCAGTTCTAGGTCATCAATTATTATTCGTGTAGGTGTAGGGTTGCTTGACCTAGTGCAACACATATATTTGGTTTTTTGAACATTTATATTTAGTCCCATTCTGTGTGCAGATGCTCTTAACGACCGAAATGCTTCAGTCAGAGTTTTTGTGGACCTACCTATGATGTCTATGTCATCTGCGTATCCGACAATTTGTACTGATTTGTTAAAGATAGTACCATTCGTAGTAATCTACGACTCTCGAATTATTTTTTCTAATGCCAGGTTAAATAAGAGACACGATAGTCCATCACCCTGTCTTAGTCCATTTTTGCAATGGAAGAGTCTTGAGAGATCGTTTTGGATTTTTTACCATGCTCTCTACACCTGTGAGTGTAAGTTCAGTTAACCGGACAAGATCAAACGGAATGCGAAATTCTACCATAGCAAATAGAAGTTTATTTCTATTAACGGAGTCGTATGCGGCTTTGATGTCAACAAATATGTGGTGGGTGTCGACGCCGAACTCTAGGGTTTTTTCAAGGATCTGCCTCACTGTAAATATCTGGTTCGTTGTTGATTTATTAGGACGGAAACCGTACTGATATCCTTCCAATATTTGTTCGGCGTAGGGGAGGAGTCTTTTGTACAATACGTTGGACAACACTTTACATGCCATATTGAGTAGAGTGATGCCTCTATAATTATCACACACCATCATGTCTCCCTTTTTGTGTATAGGACACAGTACACCTAACTTCCAGTCTGTGGGTGTTTCTTTCTGTTGCCAGATTGCAGTTATCAGTTTATGCATGTGTTTCATGAGGGGGTCGTCGCCATTTTTGAAAAGTTCGGCAGGGAGATTATACAAACCGGGAGCTTTATTACTTTTCAGTGTTGCGATGGCTTCTCTAATTTCTTCTTCGGTGGGGGGTGGTTGCCGATCATCTTCATTCATTTGAAACATGGGATCCTCAATCTCGCCATCTTCGTGGTTGCCGCTAAGCATTTCTTCAAAATGGTCCGCCCATCTGTTTAGTATCTGTTCTTTGTTACTAATTATAGAACCGTCCGTATCTTTACAGGCTATTATTCTGGGTTTGAATTATTTTCTGCAGCTGTTTATCTGTTGGTAGAATTTTCGTGAGTCTTTTCCATTGTGGTGGTTAACAATTTCGTTTAGAGCGTGTTCGTATTGTTCTTTCTTTTTTCTTTTAAACAATCTCTTTTCTTCTCTTCTAAGATTTTTATAATCTTCCAGAGTTAATCTCATTCTGCGCTGCTGGAGCCTCTTATATGCTTCGTTTTTTTTTTTGGTTGATATGTCTGCACTCTTCATCGAACCAATCTTCGTTTTTTTGGTCTTGATAGGTTTTAATACAGTTTCAGCCGCTGTGTGCATAGCTTCTTTACATTTAGTCCAATGTTTTATACCTAAATTTTCTTCGATTGTTGGTCACGCTTCGTTTAATATTGTCATATAATTATCTCTAGCAGTTTCTAATTTTACCACCTCAATATTATATTTTGTGGATTTTGTGCTGTGACCTTTTTTGCGTTAGATATCCCTGCTCTAAGTCTAGAGCATTCCACTTCCTCATAAAATAGATCTTTCTTCTCGTCTTCTTTATCTTCAGTTGGAGCATGGACGTTGATAATACTGTAGTTAAAGAACTTGCCCCTTATTCGCAATCTACATATTCTTGGGCTTATTGGGTCGAAAGCTATGACTGTTGATTTTACGTGTTTGTTTAGTATAAAGCCTACGCCAAAAGTGTGATTGCTTTCATGTCCGCTGTAGTATAGAGAGTAGTCCTTTTTCTCCAGGCTGCCGCTACCTGTCCATCTAATTTCTTGGAGTGCTATAATGTCTGCTGAGTATTCATTTAGCGTTTTTAAGAGACATCTTAGCTTCCCTGTGCTATAAAGCGTACGAACGTTCCAAGTGAATAATCCAATATAATTAGCCTTATTTCGTTTGCCAAGTCGTCGACAAATAGACCGTCCGGTCACACAAAGCCAATATCAGAAGAAAATTCAAGAATTGGTCACAAGTGAACATTACACCTTAAACAAGGACCCAACTAAATTACTGAAAAATCAAATATATTAAACACTGCATACATTTAAGAAATATATGACAGACTACCAAGGAAGAACATTAACACCACACTACAGCAGAACACCTAACTTATTTACAAAAACAATGTATCCATCAAACCCATTAGCAGCAGCATAGGCTCTCCTTGCAGTCAACCCTCAAATTTATACAGCCTCTAGCACACAGTACAACATCTTTCATCAAAAATTTTTTTTTTTTCATTAAAAACATTTTTTGCAAAAAAGGCAGAAATAAATTACAATTCTAACAATATGCTAGTTGGTTTCTATATTACCAGTCTTTTCGCCAATATTATTTATACTATACCAGTCTTTACAGTTTTAATATTACCATTTAAGAAACTTTAAAATAGTAAGAGGCAATTTTTATATGATACACTGACAACAAAAACCAAACTAAATGTATTAGCTATTATATAGCTACTAACACTTTGCACAGATAATAATATTTTCACCTACTTGTAGATAATAATTCCTATACGCAAAATTTTTGGACTAGACATGGGGTCGTCCTTATCTCCATTACTAGCAGATATATTCATGAAGGATTTAGAACATAACATAGTACACAAACAACACAAACTGTTCATAGTATGGTGGATATATGTAGATGATATGTTTTTTATTTGGCCCTACTGTCTAAAAGTATTAAATAAATTTCTAATGGATATCAACAATAAAGGAGAATTAATCAAATTCAACATGAAACAAAAACACAATTACTCAGTTTTTTTTTCTGGATGTGATAATCACATAAAAATACACAGAATATACAACCAAAGTCTACGGAATACCAACCCACACCAACAAATATTTTTAAATTAGTACTTCAACCACAACGTAAACGGCAAACAAGGAAGTATCAAATCCCTATATGCTAGAGCCCGAAGCATGTGCTATAATTAAAATGCATTTCAGGTAGAAAAAAAACTGCAAACAAAGGTTTTGACTAAAAATAACTAGTCATTGTCATTATTATATAAGAAATACAAGAGCAATCATGAAACAATCACAAGAAACAACTCAAAAATGGCAACAATACCGTATGGAAAGGGCAACTGAAGAGGATAAAAAACCAGTACAACATCACAACTTTCAAAACAACTTTCAAAACAAAACAACATACAAAAAATGTAAAAAACTGCGTCTATAAAATACCCTGTGAATGCAACCATTTCTACGTAGGAGAAAACGCAAGGCCACTAAGTGTCAGGATAAATACATCAAGAACAGAGACTTCGATAAATTCCAAGTATGTAATAGAAATCATTAGATCACTGTAAATTCAGTCAGGAGGACTATTTATATTTTATTTATATTTATATAACTTCAGTTAGAGATTATTTAAACTTTTTGAATGTGTAAGTAATCATTTAAATCGAATTTTACAACGAACCATATAGCTGAATGCTCTATAGTTAAAAATTCAACATAATTGGATACAGTGTAACATTTTGGTTGAAAAATATTTTAAGTCTACCATTAATTCATCCATGCGATTTAAAGTCACAAGATAAAGAATTTAATATTATCCTAATATGTTGCGAATATAGATTAATCTCAAAATCATATACACAAACTTAACACATTGGCTACCACAAGGATCACCGGTGATCCTAACAGATTACAATTATTGTGCCATTAGGATCACCGGTGTTACTTATGCGTATTTAACTTTCAGAATTATTATAACGGTCGGCACTATGAGGACGCTCAAATAGTTTTACTTTGGCAAACTAGAAACTTATAGCTTGTCTATGTTCTTTGTTAGGCCCACTAATGTCGTAAATAGCTTGTAAGGACAGTTGAGAATAAGGCGTTGTAGAAACGATTAATGGCATTCATTATTAAGTTTTTCTACAAAATTACCTACCAATAAATAATTATAAATACTAATATATATTACTTTTATTTCTTCTGTAATGACCAGAAACAGATTTCAGCTTCTTTTGAGATTCCTACATTTTGCTGATAACACGGCTGCTTTACCAAACGATTGTTGCCATAAAATTGGAAAATTATTTGAAATGACACAATTACGTTTTTCCCAACAATGTAATCCTTGCTCAATACTAGTTGTTGATGAAGACTACTTTTCAAACGATATATACTTTCAAAGTGTCTCCGCTATTGCTTGAAACTATTTAAATTATGTAATCATGTAGGTTATACTCTAAAAAGGGTTATGTATACTGGCAAAATGGCTAATAAAGGGAAGGATGTATCAGTAAAAATTAAACTAGATTTAGCAAAATAATATCTACAAAAAGGAAGAGTTGTAATAACCGATAATTACTACAAGTCTGTGCCTTTGGCAAAACAATTATTAGATGCTTATAGTCACTTATTAAGGACACTTCGTAAAAACAGAAAATATACTCCAGAAGATATACTTTCTGCAAAATTAAAAAAAAAGGAGAGATAATTGTATGGGAACATCGTGATGACATTATAATGGGCAAATGGAACGATAAACGTGATGTCCTCTTCTTGACGACCAGACATGAAATTGACATGAAAGAGACAGATAAACATAAGAAATATGGTGTAGCTATATTTAAACCTAAAGCAATTATAACCTACAACAAAGGAAAAGATGGCGTTGACGTCTCAGATCAACTCGCAAGCTATTTCTCATCCATGAGAAAAACTGTTCGCTGGTACCATAAAGCTGCAATTAAAGTTGTATTAGATACGGCTGTCATTAATAGTTTAATAATATATAATTCCTTCAATACACCAAATCCGTCAGTTATATCATTCCGGAAAATGCTAATCTTTAGTTTAGTCAATTACAGTCCGAAGCCTGAACCTATTACTACTGTAAAGTATATGCTTGTTACAATTGGCGCCAAAACTACAAACAATACTAAAAAGAGAAAACATTGTAACCAAGGTTATACTGAAAGAGTTGCAAAATAGGCAGTAAATAAGCTCAAAAGAAACCCAAACTAGTATCTACATTTTATAATGTTTGCGGAAAATTTTACTGTGACATGTTTTACTAAAAAACATTAAATTGTTCACGATCACCGGTGATACCAGTGGCACATACGTGTGTAATATATTACTGCAATGCTATTAAGATCAACCGTGATCGTGCTATTTTTTTCAAAAAAAAATTGTAAGAATGTAAACTTTTACAATTTTGACAATGTCAAACCATCACTCTTACGGTGGCAGCCAATGTGTTAACGAATAACAGCTTTTAATCATTTTTCAAAATATGTGGCAACCTTGTTTTATAAATGAACCTATAACTATACTAACGATCTTATGTAATAGGAAAAATATAATTTTAATATTGGAAAGTCCTTATTTCATTGAAATTGTAAAGGGTGTTTTTTTAAAAGTATAAAAATGTTGGCAACACTTTTCTAATTAACTGCCATTTTGACAGCTAATGAGTGATTTATGTTTAGTTTGCTTTGACATTTCAGCATGAATAGAGTGACACACGAACAGCGCTTCCAAATTGTGTAAATTTATTTTGAAAATCATGGTTCTGATGGAAATACATATCGCGCACTATGTCCATTTTATGGGTCAACATAATCGTCCATCAGAGCAATTAATTCAATTAACCAATAAACGTTTTCGCACCACCTTTATTTTAAATGATAAAATGCATCCAGAGTCACGTCGCACAGTACGTACAGAAGAAGTTGCTGGTACTGTAGAGCGTATCATAGAGGAAGACCCAAATAAGTCTATCCACCATCGCAAACAGCAGCTCGATATCTGTCCATCCACTTTATAGAAGATTTTGCGGAAAGATCTTAGTTTACGTGCTTACAAAATCCAACTTATGCAAAAATTAAAGCTACACGATCACGTAACAAGACGTAGATTTGGTGAAAGGACCCAAAACGAGATTGCCCTTGATGCCGCTTTTCATATGCGAATTTTATTTAGCGATGAAGCTTACTTTCGGTTGAATGGCTAGTCAACCAACGGAACTGTCATATTTGGAGTAAAGATAATTCTCAAGTGTTACTCATACACCATTAAATCCTAAAAAACTGACTGTTTGGTGTGCTTTATGGGCTAGTGGAATCATTTGTACATACTTCTTCAAAAAGGTTACCGTCAGTGATGACCGTTATAGAGCAATGATTACGGGCTTTTTCATTCCTCAATTGAACAATCATGATGTACAGGAGATGTAGTTTAAACAAGATGGCGCAACATGTCTCAAAGCTCGTGCCACAATTGATTTGTTAAAGGAAAAGTTTGTTACCCACATAGTTTCTCATTTCCGACCCGTGAGTTGGCCTCCAAAATCGTGCAGTTTAATACTGCTAGACTATTTTATGTGGAGGATATGTGAAGTTTCTGGTCTACACCGATAAGCCTAAAACGAGTGACCACTTGGAGGACAGCACTCGCCGCGGTATTACCAATATACGACCACAAATGTTGGAAAAAGTCATCGAAAGTTTAACCTACAGATTAGACTACGTCAGAGCCAGCAGTGACAGTCGTATGTCAGCACTTATATTTAAATTATAAAGTTAAAAGATTATCTTTTTAATCAAGTCACGTTCATGTCAATTAAAAAAAAATCATCTTTATTTTATTCCATTTCAAAGTTCTATAACTCTAAGAAAAACACCCTTTATTAGTATTAATATTCTAGTCTTATTATTTAGATGTACCTACCTCTTTACGGTTTCTTTATTTATTAGTCTCTTCAAATCTAGAACACTTAGAGAATGCCCCAAATAGACTTTTTGTTGTTCGTGTGTGTATTTGAAACGAATATTAACAACTAATTTATTGTAAACGTGTATGTTGTTTTCTTAGCAGCTTACACACCAAAATATTAACGCTGTTGTAAGCGTTGTTTTCCTGGTCATTTACAGTTTCGAAAACTTTTCTAATTATAGTTAAACACTTACAAATTTCCTACGTGTTTAAAATTAGAAATGAAATTCTAGTACAAGACCTGGGGCGAGCGTAAATTAAATTATATACATTTGGCTTTGGAATAGTTTTGTCCTTTAACGATTTCTGAATAACGACTAATTTAAATAATTCAAGTGTATAAAGAAGTTACTGAAATTAGTTTACGAATATTCTAATTTTGGCCCGTTGGTGCTATTAGTTTATTTCAGCGAACTGTATGTATAAACTAGCCAAATTGGACTCACTGGCAGTTAGTTGACTTTGACATACTATTACAAATAATTATGAGTTTTCTGTGAACTTTTACCAGACAAGATCTGTCAGATTTATATGCGGATTTATAGTGATTCACCCGTTGTGAACACGTATTAAGACAATTGGTAGATAAATGAGGAGATGTAAACAACGTTGTAAAACAGAAAGATCTCCAGAGCTGGACTGATTTTTTTTGAACCTATGTCTTAGTACATCTAGTGCTAAAAATCTTTTGAATAATGTAAGAATAGACAGTTTCGAGTGGATGATTTTAAGCATCGAGTTAGAATCTATGGAGAAGCTATGAGCATATTAACTTGTGTATTAAAAACGGCGTCAGTAGGTGTGGCTAACGATCATACCAATATGGAGGTGGGATCAGGGCCTGGCTCAATAATATTAAAACTACTATACAAATGACTAGTTATTCAGAAGATTTAATCACAATCAAAAAAGTGCAATTCATTTTTAATAAACTATGATTTATTTATCACGCGATAAACACTAAAAAACGACATATTATACATAAAGATAAATTACTACAGTCAAATAACAAGTTTTTTCTGAAAGAGATAATAATATAAATAATATTTTAAAGGGTAAAATGAATATACGGTATGAAATAAAAGAAATACGTTCATTTTTAACAACTTATATATTTGATAACTACAAATAAACTGACACTTAAAAATTTAGTTCAATTAACAAAGTTAGAAAAGTTATTATTAAAAAAACAAAATTGAATATCTGCCGAATATCACAATGGAAATACTGTGTAGAAATAAAAATAATTATGTTGCAGTAGTTAATAAGAAATTTTAAGATATTTAGGATGAAGATATTTGAGTATTCTCAAGAATAGCACGATCTACGTTACCTATCAGATTTTTTATGAATACTATTAATTTTTTCGCTGAAGTACGGGCCATTACTTTGTTTACATATTTATATACTAATCCGTGGAACGTTATTCCTGAAGATTTTTCATTACCATTGCTTCTGCTACTGCAACTAAGTTGAGAACAAGAAACCATTATTATGCACTATCACAATATAATATTACAGTTTTTATAAAAGTATTATAAAACTAAAAATATTCGAAAAACAACAAACGTAAACAATCATACACGATTTGTCAAAACGATAATAACAATATGGCCGAAGCGAGGTCGTTTTTAGTCACGTGATGCACTCTCCACAGATTTTAACACGATGGTTTAAAGGCATAAAAGACCTGTACAAAAGTCACTTCTAATTCGTAAAGTGCCCTCTCCCCAATGGATATCAGCTACTAGAATTACAAACTCTTCTTTGTCTTTAGATGTTCATATAAGTTTTTCAAACTTTAGAAATGTTCGTTGTCAGATGTTTGTCATCTACTTTTCTTCCTTGTACTCTCTTCTCCCGATTATTCCTTTCACTGTTTGTTAAACGTATTGGTAGTTATTATTTCTCAGTGTGTGGCCTATATATGATGTTTATTTATCTGTAATAGCGTTGTTCTGTTCTTGTTGGAAATATTTTCGTTTCTCACCTATTCTATGCAGCACTTCTTTGTTTTAGGTTTGCGATGTCCAAGAAATCTTAAGGATTCTCCGGTAGATCCACATTTAAAAGGCCCTACAGCACCAGTTTATATCTACAATCTTTATGTTCAGTATACCTTCCTAACTAGGCAAGCAGTACAGATTTCTGTATCAGTTAAAATTGTTAGTTACTTAGAGTTCAAATAGGGGCTGCTGTGGGTCTGACAGCCCTAAACTAGTCATTCGCGTTACTTGTTTGACGATTAAAGTACCACGTATTTTACATTTTAGAACGTTCTTCTGTCGTAAGAAAATAATTGCTGTTTTGTTAATTGTATTTATTTAAAATTAATAAAGGTGAGGTTAATAGTTGTTGCATTATATTTAGGTTATATTATTATTTAGGTTAAAATGGATAATTACAAAAAAAAGTACAGAATCTACAAAAGCTATATTGAGGAGGTACCCACAGATGTAGAGGATATAAATGATGATAATGACTCGGTGGCAGATAATCTTACAGTCAGCGATCATAACACAGACTCAGAAGAAGACATTGAAGGTGAAGCACAATGTAAAAAATAAAGACATCCAACTAGGTGATAGTTTTCCTTCTTGTTTTCGTGGGAACACAAAATGAAAAAAGAATGTCCTCCATCCTTAGAATGCTTTTTAAAACTAATAAGGAAAGATACGTTATCTCGTATTGTACATAATATAAATATTTATATACACAAAGTAACAAATAATGAGTTTCTGATTAAAGAAAAAAACCAACATCTTTGAATGAAATTAAAGCTGTTATCGGAATCCTATATCTAGCAGGAACATTACATGGCAACAAATTAAATCTTGCCGAATTTTGGACCACTGATGGAACTAGTAATTCTATATTTTCGGCCACAATGGACATCAATTTTTTTTAGTTTTCTTCTGAAATGCATAAGACTGGATGATGTAACCACAAGAGAAGAAAGAAAAGAAGTAGACAAGATCACTGCTATTACAAACATTTTTGAACTGTTCAGTAATAATTGTAATATATTCAGCTATAATCACATACTCACCAGCGCATATAGCGCTGGTGAGTATGTGACACTGGATGAAATGTTGTGGGCCTTTCGCGGCCGGTGTAGTTTCCGTATGTATATTTCCAACATGCCAGCAAAATATGGTATCAAAGAACTTATTACACCATCAATCTGAAAATTTACGAAGGGCTTCAGTCGGAGGGTCCACATAAAATTGGTAACAAAACTGAAGATATTGTAGAGTGATTGTGTGAGCCTATTTTTAATTCCAGAAGAAATGTTACGATGGATAATTGGTTTACTGGAATTGAAATAATAAAAAAGATGCTTAAAGATGATAAGTTAATAGTTGTTGGAACTGTACGGAAAAATAAGAAACAGATACCACCGGCATTAATACAATCTAAAAATAGAGACAAATATTCAACATTATTTGACTTACCGAAAACGTTACTATTGCTTCATATATTCCAAAAAAACAATTGTGTATTGCTAGATTCTGCCGATCAGTTATGTGGTGAATATGATTGTGCAAGAAATACCCGACGCTGGCCTATGGTCATATTTTATGGCATACTGAATGTAGCTGGTATAAATGCTTTTATACTCTATAATTCTAACAAAAATAGTACTCGCTAGACGACATTTTTTAAAGTTATCATTGCAGCTAATGAAAAACCATTTGATGGAAAGAGCTGAAAACATGCATTTGCCACTCCAAACCCGAAATTATACAAGAAAATTTGCTATAATGGAACCAATAGAAGACAATAACCCTGAACCTTCAACCACTAAGAGAAAGTACTGTACATTTTGCAAGAATAGAAAAGTAGATATTATTGTAAAAAATGCGCATTTTGCATCCTTCCTAATTCTGTCGAAAACTTGTGATTTTAGCATTCTAAGTTTCCAGTATAAACTCACTGTAGTAAAGAATATTTAATGTAGTGATGTATTTCTCATATTTTATAATATTAAACTACTAGTTGTAGTGCTGCATAATTGTTAATTAAAACTTGTTACCTCTCAGGTCTAACGTGTGCTATAATGGAATTGTTTTTTACGTATTTCCTGTAGGGTTAAAAGGCCTCAAATTTATTTACGGTTCATGTTTTAATGGTCCATGTTTCAATACTATAGAGGAGAGTCGACCAGACCTAACATTGTGATAACGTAGTCGAGATTCAAGATTTATTCGAGAATAAAATAGGAGAATCTTTTGATTTTTCGGAGATTGCTGACTTATTCTATTTGCGATCTTATTTCTAGATCAGAATTTAGACTGCCAGCGATTTAATATCCCAGGTACTCGAGCTTGTTGATCTGTTCACAAATTTGCTCCTGCATTGTGCAAGGTTGAGGTACATTTTGGTTTTTTCGGATTGACATCTCTTTGATTTTCCTAACGTTTATTTTTGCTTAGATTGTTTATACTAAATTACTCACAAACCAGGTCCTGTGGATAAGTCGTTGAAGAACCAACTCGGAATCCACAATAAGCAATATATTATCTGCTTCTCTAATGCTGTTGATATTTATGTCATTTACCTTGACTTCATCCTTGGAATACTCCAGTGCCTCTTAAGATAAAAACTTGAAATAAAAATTAAATAGCAAGGGTGACAAAACACATCCAATCCCAACATCTTACTCCTCCCCCAATTTTCATTTCTGCAGTTCTGTAGGAATTATTAAAAAATGAAAAACATTTTATCTTGGACATATTGAGACACGAGAGATATGACTTTCTTTAATTAAAAATGAAAGGAAAAATAAAAGGAAAACGCGAGTCTAAAAGACGACAAATGAAATGGCTGCTAACATCAAGAATCCGGTGAGTAAAGTACCTTGTTTTAATATTAGACTCAAGGCGTACCTGGTATCAGCAGGCAGAACGAACAATGAACTGGGCAATATCTACATTAATAGTAGCCAGAAGCTAAGTATGAGGATTAAAACTATATATTTATTATTGCATTTATCAGTGATAAAGCGATAGGTAATAGTGGCCAACCAGTATGGTGGCCAAATTTATAGAAAAAAAGTGTAATACTTTAAGGCACACTAACTAATAGTTAATCTGGAGTTTCTTCTGGAACTTCATCATTTGCATATCATTATCATGGAGGACGCGAGAATGGGATATTATAAACTCCGGGAAAATTTGATCAACGACTTTGTTAGATCAGAATATAGTAACATCCTAAATAAAATCAGATATCGAATAAATGCTAATTTCCAACAACATGGTACCCAGACAGAGGCTAAAGTATCTTTTCAAGTGAATAATTGTCCACGAAAATAATAGGACTGAATACTCGAATTAGATAGGGTTATACCTGGTACACAGATCAGTCTACAACTATAGAAGGGTCGGGTAAAAAAATATTCAGTAATGGTGGAAATTGATAGTTTTATTTCAGTAGGAAAATATATCTCTGTATTTCGAGCAGAGATTTATACTATATTGTACTGTGCAAAATAAATTAACATAAAGACTTTCGAACTGACGCGGATTTATAATATATGTATAGATATCTAAGCGGGCGTATCTTAGAACCTAATAAACTTGCTAGAAGAGCATCAGCTACCGGAAAAAATACATCCGAATAAAGAAATACATCTTCATCCGAACATACGTTACTGCCAGTGGTAGTATACAACTCATCAAGCACATGGCAAACTGTATATTGGATGAAAATTTGCTAATAGGCCCGAAGCAATGAATAAAATATATACAATATGCTAACCGACTGCAGTACAACTGGTTGCTAAGAATTTATTTTTGTATCATTTTTCCCAAAATATATAGTCGAAAGATTGCAGTAGAAAGTATTTCAATCTAAATACCAAAAACTAGTGAAATTTTTTCGTTTACCTTTTTACTATTTCTTTTTGATTATCTAATTATTTTAATTAAAACCCCGATCGAGTAGTTCGAGTTATAAAATGTATCAAATGTATCATAAACCTATCACTATTAATTGTAGTTTGTAATTTGGTAAATTGAAGTCATTAAATAAAATCTCTAGCTTGTTTAATAATCCTAACAATTGGTGTGGCAAAATACCGCAATAATAACGATCTGATACATACCCTGTACGTTAAACGTGAGGTTCGGTTGCTCATGAAAGGAATTGCGTGTTTGGTTACCGCCGTCGTCGTGTATTTATTCCTTCTCTCGTGATGATGTAGGTTCGCTAAGAAATGAAATCTTGTTTACTACTATATTGGTTTCGTTGGGCTCTACTGGGGGAGTTTAGATCCATGGTCGCTAGGGGCTATTCAATGACGATGGTGATGAAAGTATACCGGTTAACCTGATTGCTGTAACTTGATTTGCAGGAGTGGTTATTAATTTTAATGAGGATCGGACATTTTGAGATTGTACTGAGTTGCAAAATATACAATAATGACAAATCAAATAGTATATAATTTAAAATTATTTTATTCAAAATATTATTTAATTTACAAACTTAAATAGAAGATAATTTTATCTTTTCAACTTTAATTTTCTTGCTTAATTTTCTTTATTTATCTTTTGTGATTTAAAATTAAATTCACCATTAGCGAAGTGGACAAAATGTTAAATTACTGCGTAAAAACTATACAAGTAAATGGAAATTCTTATTCATCGGTACTCGCCCAAGGGATATAATAAACTACTGTCAAAACGACGAAGCTAAACTAACTTATTAACAAGGTTGTAACTAACCTTGTAACATTATAAACGTTACATTTCTGTTAATTTTTAAATAAATTATTATTTTACTTTATAAATTTTCTATTAAATCAGTTCAATTCCGTTTTACTCTTCGTGCAACCCTCGTATACATGACATTATAATATAAAATTTTATTATATTGGCTAAACTGTTTGACATCTGTCAACGATGTTCCTCACTCTCTAGTAAATAAAAGAAGTGAGGTTAGATTTGACAATATTTAAATGGTCTTTCTTGGTTAAATACTAAATTTTCTTGAGCTATTTCAACGATATCTTAAGGTGTTATATGCGCCAATGTAACAATAATGTAATAATCATGAAGGTGACTGATGTAGTGGCGAATGTAGAAAAACTAGAAGAAATCTAATAAGAATTAGAAATGTGCTCACAACACAAAATGTGCGGCTTAATGCAGTTTGCCTAGCAGGCTATGCCCTAGAACTGCTATTACTGTGAACGAGAAGAGAGTACTGAAACGAGGAACTTACTAAAGAATGTGTGTGGGCACCAAAATTACTTCCCAAAGTATCTTATAAAGCTGTACATAAGTAATTTCTAAAGATATAAAAAAATTAGTTACTAATAAAATGTATACTATGTACAACCCAATTTAATCCCTACGTAGTTCTAGTAAATTTAAACACAAGTTGTTCTAGTACAATTAAACCTATTTTACATTTCACCTATTATTGCAACAATAATAATCTGCTTAAAGGGGGTTGAAAGGGGAGCCTAAACAATCAATGTGTCTAGGATATCAGAATAGCTACATTGGCCAAACATCACAATGGCTAAAAGAACGCATCACACAACATAAAAGTGATTCACACTTGGGAAAAAATACTTGTGCAGTAGTTGAGCACTACGAAAACACCGGTAATAGGCTAGACTATAACAAAGCTCACATTTTGAAACAGAGTGATAACAACAAACGTAGATTATTTTTTGAGATGTATCATACCTATTAACAAAAATAAAAACACCTTGAACTAGAAAACGGACACTAGACAGTTAGGTAAATTTATAAATATTCCAAATAGCCAATATTCACCTTAATAACAACTAACCTTAATAATTCATCAAAGAAATATCATTCTTCTAACATTTCTTTTATTGTTAGTTATTTGTACATTTGAAGTAATTTTAATTTTTTTATCGTATTGGTCTGGAACAAACGTGCTTAAGACAGTTTAATCTTGACATTTAATATTTTACATACTTTAATGTCAGTTTTTATTTTTGAAATCTTTTAATCTCTCAATGTTTTTTAATGTTATCCTTTTAATACACCACTAGCACCATAACCTACATTTTTTCTTTGTCAATATTGTAATATTATATTTAATGCCTCAGTAAATAGAAAGAACTTAAAAAAAATGTTTGCCTTATATTTTAAATTTGATATCATGTGATTTGATCCATATACCTTTTTTAGCTATCAATCAGCGGACGTTATCAATTTACTGCGTTTTACTTGTCTACTCGCTACGTTGGGACCTTGCTCAATCATCGTTAAGGATATATTTTCCAACGTCACATACATTTTCGATAAAAAGCAGAGTTGCAAATTTAATAATAAAGAGCTGTGGAGGAAAATAGCAGAAGTGATCTGTTGTACTAACATAATGTGAAATATTTATATAGGGTGTTGAAATTTCCGTAAAATTCCATACAAACAACCTGTATTATTTCGAATATGTATTCATACACATAACTTATATATTATACATATATATATATATATATATATATATATATATATATAAAAATATATATATATATATATATATATATATATATATATATATATATATATATTAAAATTTGGCTATAATTCATAATTTACAATTTACATGAGATTGGAAGCTACTACTACTTTTTGATAGATATCTAATCAGCTGGAATTGTTATCTTTAATTTCTTTACTTTTAATTCTCTCTTAATGCATGCATTCAATAACCACCTCCATCTATGTATGCTTATCTTGTAAAAATTTCTGATGTGTTGTGATGCCATGTAATATACTAAAATTCCATATTTTCTTCTTGTTTTTTCGTGGTACTGGCAGTCAATCAGAATATGCTTCACCGTCAGTGGGAAAGAACAGTTTCTGCAGGTTGGAGAATATGCTTTGTTGATTAAGAATTTATGGGTCAGTGCAGTGTGTCCAATTCTTAATCGGTTAGTTATTACTTGGTCCCTTCTATTGGATAATTATTCAAGATGGTCTTCACAAGGGGATAAATCTCATATAGTTTGGTTCCCGAATCTTTCCAGTAGTCTTGCCATATATTCATACAGTGGTCTTTAATTAGGTTTTTGAGATCGGAGTATTGGTATTTTCTTGATTTGTTGTGTATTGTGAGTTTAATCGACTTGTATTTGCTAGGTTGTCCACTTTCTCATTTCCAGCTATTCCTACATGCGACGGTACCCAGATAAACGCTACTTCTTTTCGAGTTGATTGAATTATATTTATCTCATTTTTTAAAGCCCGAAATATTGGATTTGTAGGGTATATTTGTTTTACACCTAATAGAGCATTTAATGAGTCAGTGATGATGACACATTTATTCTCACTACGCGTTTTGAAGAAAATTAAGGCTTCCAAAATGGCTGTGGTCTCGCCTGTGAGGATGCAGCAGTTTGTAGGTATGGATATAGTGTGAGTAGTGTATTTACAGTAGTATGCAGCAGCGTGTCCGTCATGAGCTTTAGAGGCATCACTGAAAATTTGGAGATGATTAGGGTAATGAGATATCACTTCGGACTACAAGTGTTTAATGAAAATCGGATTCTTAGTTGATTTGGGGTATTTTGTAAGTGTTAGGTCAATGGTAAGTGGTTGGATTGTCTATGGAGGCAAATTTACACTGACTTTTAGAGATCGATTCAGCTTATCCATATCAAAATTAGAAGATTTTATTCGTTCTATAAGGGGAGTACTACTTTTAGTTGGTTTTGTAGAACCAATACTGGGATGGTAAATTTGGGAGAACACTGGATGTTGTTTCTGTGCTGATATTTTCACTATATAGTTTAGGGATAGTTGTTAGCGTCTAATATACAGAGGTGGTTCTCTCGCTAAAACTTGTAAGCTACTAATAGGACTAGTGCTGAAGGCACCCAGTGCTAATCTCAAAGCTGTAGATTGTACGCTATTTAGTTTGTTTAAAGCAGTTTTGCTTGCAGCACCGTAAGATATGCAACCGTAATCTAATTTACTTCTAATAAGTGATTTATAAAGACGAAGTTAAATGTGTCGATAGCAATTAAAGTAAATTGTATACTCACGCTTAATTAAGCCATTAAGAGCGATGCTGGGAATATTTATATTCCACTATGCATCAACAATTTACCCATATAAATTACCATCTTTCTTGTACTCATTGCGTCGAGTAAGAACGATAAATATACGAAAATGGTTTCGTTTCGATTTAATTTGAGTTTCTTACCACTCCCTAACACGTGTTTCTGGGTCTACCCGTCATCAGAGAGAGTTTTTAAGAAAACTCAAACCAAACCAAAACGCACCGACTACTCTGGCAATTAAAGAAAAAATATATTTTATTTATTTATTTTTTCTATAATTACCAGAGTAGTCGGTGCGTTTTGATTTGGTTTGAGTTTTCTTACAAACTCTCTCTGATGACGGGTAGACCCAGAAACACGTGTTAGGGAGTGGTAAGAAACTCAAATTAAGTCGAAACGCAACCATTTTCGTATGATCTATAAAGGTTAATTAATGTTTTACAGTCGGCACCAAAAAATTTATTAGATAATATTTTAAGTATGTATGTTTAACCAGTTTTGGCATGCTTGTAATTTATTAATATACACATTCCAATTTAATTTTTTATTGAAAGTTACTAAGGCTTAAAAAACTTACTTTTGTTGACTGCTTTATAGGTAAATCATTTAATGTTAAATGTATTGTATGGTGAGTGTTTTTTTACTAAAAATTACGTATTGAGTTTTTTCTGCAGAAAAATTGAATCCGGTTTGTAATGCCCAGTTTTAAAGTCGATTTAACATAATTTGTAATATATTTATTACTGAAACTAGGTTATTAGATTTGGTGTAAATAACAATATCATCCGCTTAAATGCTAGCTTTAATAGGAGCTCTGATTACATTTATGATGCTATTAAAAGCCACTAAAAATAGGGTTGGACTTAAAATGGATCCTTGAGGGATTCCATTATCTAGCATTTTTGGAGAACTTGTGACTCCATTTATTCTAATTTGTATAGAACGATTACTTAAGAAATTTTTTATAAAAGCAAGCATGTTAACTTGAATTCCATAATTATTAAGTGTTGCTAATATAGAGTGTTTCCATGTCCTATCAAAAGCCTGGGTTATTTCAAAGAATATTGCAATCAACTTCTGATTTATTGCAAAGGCTTCATTGATTGAGGTTTGCAGTGAAATATGATTATTTAATGTAGACCGTCCCTTGCGAAAATCACTCTGTAATGGGGTAAGGAGATCTTTTGTTTCTAAATACCATGTTAGACAGAGATTTAGATTTTTTTCAAGTATTTTGCACATGCTGCATGTGAGAGAAATAGGACGGTACGATGAGGGTATATCTTTGGGGTTATTGGGTTTAATAATGGGAATAGTAATTGCCTGAGACCAGAGTTTTGGAAATTAATCATTTAAAAAACAGATATTGAATAAATCTACCAATATTATTTTTGCTCTGAAAGGTAGGTGTTTTATGAATGTTGGTGGAATATCATCTTGTCCTGGGGATGTATTGTTGAAGTTTATAATAGAGTATTCTAGTTCGTGAAGAGTTATGGTAGCATTTAATGGATCACCAGATTCTTTATCAACGATTTCGAATGATTCTATATGTTGCTTATGTAATAATAATTGCGTCGTTATATTTTGGTCGCTAGAATTTTCTTGGTAAACTTTGGATATGGTTTGGCCAATAGCTTTTTTTAAGGGGATGATCTCATTATTATATGTAAGTGGATTAATATGCCTAAAGGAGTTGGTACCTTCAAGTTTCCGAATTTTAGACCAAATAACCTGTGAAGGTGTAGATGAAATTATGGACAATACGTAGTCTTTCCAAGTATCTTGTTTGCTTTTTTTTCATAAGATATATTGATTCAGCTCTGAGTTTTTTAAAATTAAGTAAATTTTTGTCTGTATTATGTTTTTTAAGTTTATTAAAAACAAATTTACAAGATGAGAGTGCTCTTGCAATTTCGCTATTCCACCAAAGTACCGGTTGCCTTTTACAGGGTTTTGTCTTTTTTATAAGGCCTTTCCTTTTCTAAAGCTGCTTCTATAATAATATTATTTAATATCATAGTTTATATCATTGCTTAAAAGGAAGTTTTCAAGTTTATTATTGATATAGGATTGATAGCATGCCCAATTTGCATTTTTTAATCTCCAGGACTGATATATTGGGAAATCAAGAGGATGAATGTGATATGATGTTATAGAAATTGGAAAGTGGTCACTATTAAATAATGAGTTCAAAGTATTCCATGACTATGTAGTTGAAAGGATTGACTGCATAAGGATATATCAATGGCGGAAAATGAGCCGTTATAAAAATTAAATCTAGTTGGATTCCCTGTATTAAGTAACAATAAATCAGAACAATCAATTAGGTTTTTCAATAAGTTACCGTATTTATCAGTTTTGTGACTTCCCTATGCCGGGTGGTGGCAGTTCTCATATCTCCTAAAATTAATTTAGGATGTGGAATTTGGTCTATAAGATTATTTAATTCGTGCATATCTAGATTACTAGGGTGTGGTAAATAAATGTTACATATATTAATATTTTTATGATAGGTAATAGAGACTGCTACAGCTTCAAGATTAGTACTTAGCGCGATCGAACTAGCTTCCAAATCAGCTCTGGTGAAATAGCTATTCCACCACCAGCTTGTTGAGCCATTCGATTGTTTTTAAAACATTGAAAATTTTTTACATTTATATTAGTTTGTTTTAAGTGGGTTTGTTGAAGACAAAGAATTAAATGGGAAAGCTCGCCGATTAGTAGTTTTAACTGTTCATAATGGGTATAAAACCCATTTGTGTTCCATTGCACTATAAATTAGTCATCACTTGATTACCCTTCAACTAGTGATGATTCGTCAGTTTCGTCAGCTGAAGGAGGGTTAAGGTTTATTTTTTCTTTATTTGGGTGATATTATTTCTCAACCTAGAATTTTGTGTGTATCAATAAACAAAATTAAGAATCTGAATTAGTTCCTCTGGTTCATTGGAGTAATCTTTAGAAGTTAATTCAGGGTTATAAGAGTGTAAAATATTTTCCATAAAATCACATATTTTATTGAAACTTAGTATAAATGGAGGTGATCTATTTTCGATTTTGTCTTTGATGGATTCTAGGGAGTGAATGACATCTTCGCGGGGGGTTTTAGAAGAGGTTTTGGGTTTCTTTTTTGGTTTATTTTGTTTAGGGGTATTAAAAACGGATGAGTCGATTTTGGGTTGTCTTCGTTAATTTCACGAGATGATATATTATGTCTTTTTAGCTGTTTAGAATTGACTGCATTATTTAAGGTTGTTAGTGTTTCTGGTGTCGTAGTATTTTCAGTGTTATTTACAGCTGGTGCTGTTGTCTTGGAAGAAGAAGACGAAGTGTTTGGATTATCTTTAGACATGTTTTGGATGAGGTCGCTTTCAGTAAATTAATATATTTTATCATTAGGTTCATTAGGTTTAGATAATGACGATGTGGTTTGAGTTGAATCTGAGAGGGGATTTGAAGGGGTATCACTAGGTTTATGAGGTTTAGATAATGATGATATGGTTTGAGTTGAATCTAAAAGGGGAGTTGAATTAGTTTGGCTTGAAATGTGAGCGCATGCTGATTCTTGATGACCAATGGTTTTACATTTGGAGCAACTGACTCCGTCTATAAAGAGAAATACCCAGTAGGAGGTAGTATCATGAGTTATGGTAAAAGAGTCAGAAATATACATATTTTCCAGGGGTGTAATGAATGATTGCCTTCTAAAGCTCAGAACATGACTGACTTTCAGACGTACCTACTCGAAGAAAAGTCATTTTGAATACAGTGTGAATACCAAGTTTTTGTAATTCTTGTTCAATTATTTTGTTCGGGATTGTAGGACATGCATTAGATATTATAAGTCTCTGGGCTGGAGCAATTAATCTTCTTACTTCTTACTTCGACTTAACATCCATTTATTTCGATATATTTATAAGAATGAAGAAGAGCATCAACAGTGTTTTTTGAAGAGAGGTATATGCATATCCTATTGTTAGCAATTCAGTGGCAATTTGAGGCAAAAAGTACATTAATTGGACCCACTAATGATCCAACAGCTACGACGTAATCATGGATTTTTGTACCTTCAATACTGGAAATGACTATTGCTTGTTGTTTTGTTGGATGTTTAAAATAATTTACGAAGTCTAAGTAACTGTGTTTAGCGGAGTTGTGTGTAGTATTATTGTTGTATGAAGTCATTTTATTAATTTTCTTGATCAGAAGTTGAGCCGGTCCTGTGGCCGGTCCAAAAAACTGGCCAAGACCCAACTGGAATTTGTGTTATCTGTTTACGTAGGTATTATTTATTTAAAGGTTATTATGTTGTTGTTACAAAAATAATACGAAAAGAAGTGCTACTCACTTGAGATAATATTGTCAGCACTAACTAATGCACTTAAAAAGTAGTAGAGGTATAAAATATTAAATTATTATTTGTTTTTACCATTTTAACTGGTTATATTTCGGGACAGCTCATAACGTGGTAGATTTGATCGCTATCAGGGCCGAACTCTCATTGGCAATTGCTCTCAAAAAACTGTTGGTTTAGAAGTAAATATTAACAATTAATTTATAAAGTTATATCAAGATATGCATAATTAAAACAAGGTATATGAAAATCATATTTCTTAAAAAATGCAATTTATTTGTTTGTAAATTGCAATAACTGCAATAAGAGGTTTATATCTTTAGTTTTTCTCTTTCAAACGAAAACTTGTACAAAATGTGGCAATAAAAAATCCTTACATGAACAGGAAAATGAGATTTGTAATCTAAGGAAGACTATTGATGAAATGAAATGCAACTCCAATGCATCAGGTTTGCCATTTGAAGAATGTTTATAGAAATAATTGAAAGAATTGTAAAATCTAACAACGTTATATTGTTTACAGTTACAGAATTCAATTCTTTAAATATTTAAGGTAGAAAAAAACAAGACAGATCCAAAGTCGAGGAAATTATGAAGCAAATAAGAAAAGATGAAGCAATCGATGATGTAGTAAAATATGTTTGAGTAGGAAAGAACACAGGTACTTTGTCTCGTTTTCTTATGGTTATTTTTTCCAATATTAGTGTTGTTCAAGATATTTTAAGAAATAAAAAAAGACTACATAACTCAACAGTCAAAATAAATATTGATGAAACAAATATAAAAAGGTATATGTTCAGTAAAGCTTTAAATGGATTAAAACACAAACAAAATAAAAACGAAAAAGCCATAGAAGGAAAAAACTAATTTCATCCCCATTACAAGTTTAATGTCAGAACGTCGGAAGACTTCGTACAAAAATTCAAGATTTTATTAGGTCTATTTTGTTTTGATTATGACATATTTATATTTGCTGAAAGTTGGTTACACTAGGATATTTTGGATTGTAAATTAAAATACCTTTATATATGTAGAACTTTTAGATATGATCGTATTACTAGTTATAAGTCAAGGGGAGGGGGTATTTTGATTGTTATTAAAGACTACATTAAGGTAACTGTGCTGAAACCTTTGTACAAATTAATCGAAGAACTTGTTATTTTATGTTCATTTGGTAAAGAAAATTTTATAATTGGAGTGGTATACATTCCCCCAAAACTTATAGAACGAATATATTTATGAACAACACTGTTTATTAGTCAAGATATATCTCAAAGGTATTATTCATTATATTAAAGACATATATAATCGGTGACTTTAATCTTCCTAAAGCTTTATGGGATAACATATGGTAGACTACAATTTGGTAGAGTACCGGCATGTAGGTAATGTTTATTTATTGGTTTATTTATTAATTCATTACAGTTTAATAGACTATGTTACCAATTTGTGGGTCTTACCTTGTCTGCTTAAACATTTTATTCATTTATAAAACCACAGACATGTAATATTGGCATAATTGCTGTAATTTATATAATTTATATCACCTACCTATGTTTTTATCTTTGTTTTTATCTTTACTAGACAACACCCTAATATGGGATTATTATTTTCAGCATTTTAACTTTGTATCGTGACCTAAAGATGCTTTGCATATTATAGAAAGCGAAACCGGTCGTCCGATTAGTTAAATTAAATTGATTGTGAGTAAGTCTAACTTATTATTTCTTTTACCTTTTGAAATGGACTCACACAAGCAACACATTCATGATTTTTTTTAACAGTTTGTTCGCCACAATCAAATATTAATAACATGGAAGTAAAGAAAAATAGCTATACTAAAACTTTTCGATAGACTACTGCACGATAAATTAAAATTGTATTGTAAAGAATAAATCAACTGGAATACATTTAGCAGTCTTTAAACAAAAAATATTAAATGTGTTGGAGAATAAAAGTCAGATGGATGATATTTATACTGACTTTTTCTTCAAGGCATTTAACAGAGTATATCATACCATCCTATTAGAAAAAGCCTCTGACTTCAGTCATCAATCCTTACAATATGTTAGCAGCTGTTTAAGAGACTACACACAACAACTAAGAAAAGGTTGTTTTAAGTCAGATTTAATTTATGTGACATCAGGAGTACCCCAAAGAGGTCACTGTTCACCCTTGCTATTTAATATGTTTGTAAACGACATATCAGAATATTTTAGAAATTGCGATTTTCTGATATTTGCAGATGATTTGAAATTATTTAAATCCGTAGATTCAAACGATGACATAACTTTAATTCAAGAAGAATGTTGCTAAATGCTGCTATGTAAGTTTTTAAAGAGGTTTTAAAAATATTTGATACTTTAAAACAATAAAATACTTAGAAGTCACACTTGATGAACAGTTGCGTTTTCTATAACATATAAATGATGTAACAGTTAATTCATTAAAATTTGTAGACTTAATTATTTACAACTGTCTGATAGGGATGGGAAAAATCTACCGGTTTTTTTTACTTCGCAATAACCGGTTTTAACGGTTGTTTTTTGTCCCGGTAATAATCGGTTGTTTATTTTTAAGGTAGAAACCGGTTATTAGGTTTTTACGGTGATTAGGATTAGGTTAGGTATTATTTTGAATCCCAATCATAATTATTATTCTCAAGTAATTATTTCAAACAAAACCATAATTTAAATTTTATTTTATTTTATAAATACAGAAGCAAACTGAAAGTGCAAACTCTATTGGATTAAAAAATCCGAAAACCAGTTTTTAGAAAACCGGTCTGAGACTATCTGTTTGAACTTAAGCGAGTCAGAACTTAAGTCAGAAGCGAGGTACCGCAAATTGAACCCCCACTCTACGAGCAGCGCATGCACACGCCAGTCACACGTGAAAAGGTTTGTCATCAGCGAACAGTTTTCATCGTCGTGGAGTGCGTGTTCCCCCACTACTCCCTATTGTTTACTTTTACCTGTTTTGTTTTCAAGATGTACATAGAGAAGCTGATTGAATTCATTCGGGATCATTATGTGGTAAATGATACTAGTCACGAGGACTATATGAGGACGAAATTGAAAGATAAAGTATAACGTTTTCATCTTTCGATTCAGAGTCTAGTAAATTGATTAACAAATGCTTCTCGATTAAAGTCATTTTAGCAACTGGCCACGACGACATCCCACGATTGGATTCAATATGCGCTGTGCTAGAAAATTAAATGCACGGGTCGCCCGTGGCCTGGGCCTGTGTTGGGCCTCGGCTGGGTTTAATATGCGCTAGGCCTCAAGAACGCTTTCATATAATGCTTTGGTCGTATATAAAGTGGAATATGCATCTATTGTATGGTCTCCAAGTTCATTCTGCTACATTGGAAATATTGCAGAACAACTTTTTAAGATATTGTGCATATAAATTAAACATAAGCATTATTAATCATGATTAAATAGATATTTCAAAACTACTTAACATGAATTTATTAAAAACCCAACGAGATAACTCTGATTTAGTATTTGTGTTTATGATTGATAATAAATATATTGTACGTAAATACAATCGTTAAAGTTGTATTCTGAGAAAGTTTCGTTAAAATACTGGAGATGTTCATATAAAAATTAGTAAGCTTCATGAGTATTCTTATATATCAGAATGAAAGTACTTACACATTTATATTTATAACGCTATAGAAATTTCAGTTTAGAACTCTAGAAGTAATAAGATCAAGTTTATGCAATAAAAGTCAAAACTACATTAACAGTTAAACTTTTATACTTACTGAGATCGTAAAAGTATTTATGTACTCTTTAATAATTTACTGCATCGTGTTCAGAATACTAGTTACCATATGAATCTCTTCTTAATGTACTCGGTGTTCTAAGATATATTAAACCGTTTGTATCTGAAGAAATCATGAATATTTTAAATCAAAAATTGGCAAATGTCTATTGGACTTATAATACTAATATTTGAAATACACTTAAGATCTGTGCCATCAACATAATGCAAAAAAAAACAAATGGATAATGGGGATAAAAGTTGGCTCAAATAAAAATATTTTTTATCTCAAATTCAACCGAATTAATGTATATAATTAGAACAAAAGAAATCCCTGTGTATTTAAGATATTAGAAGTAGCAACCTGGAATGCAAAAGTACTCCTTGAAATGGAAAACTTGCATAAATTAATGATCCAGGTATAAGTGACGTACAGCGGCCAGGTTTGGGCAAACAGATTACAAATAACAGAACCATGTATTACTTAGGTAACAACGAGATTAACCATCGCTATGGTGCCGCTATCTTAGTTGCAAAAAAAGTCAACTACTCTGTAATAAGTTTTACTCCTTATTCTGATAAAAGCTTATCATTACAACTTCAGTCTAAGAAAGATACGGTGAATTTTATTCCAGTTTACGCTCAGACGACAGATAAAGATGAAGACGAAATTGAAATATTTTACCATGATTTGGAACAAGCCGTAAACTCGATGAAAAAACATCACACTTTAATAGTAATAGGTGATATCAATGCCAAGGTTGGCAGGGAAGAGTGGATGGATATGAAAAAGAAGATTGGATACTTGGAAATCTCCTGGAGATACAACAAATAGATTAATCCGAAATCAAATTGACTTTGTCCTTATTAGAAAAAGATTTCGTAATTCTATCCTTTCTGTCAAAATTTACCCTGGAGCAGATACCCGTTTAGACTATAACCCCATAGTAGTCACACGACGAACAAAATTGAAGTTAACTTAAAACCCACACAAAGGTCAATTGATATTAAGAAATTAAGGAAACCACGGAAAATAAAAAACAAGCAATAATTAAAGCAGCAAATAAAAATCAAAGGAAAGAAAACATAAAGACTGGATGACTAAAGAGACTACTGTTAATGAATGAAAGAAAATCATTTAAAAAAAAATCCAATTGAATATATTGAAACCAATCGATTAATTAAAAAGAAAATAAAAGAAATGAAAGAGAAAATGTTACAATGAGCAATGTCAAGAACAAAAAAAAATGCGAAAAAAACTATGACTTCTTTAACATACATAAACGAATTGGAGAATCAAAAGAAATGAGAAAAATACTGCAAACTAGACAAACAAAAGATGAAATTGGTGTATTTATAACAGATATAAACCAGAAAATGCAAAGATGGGCAAAATATATAGTACAGCTTTTTGAAGTATAAACAGAGAACAGAAGCACCAAAAGAACTTAACGATAATACAGTGAAGCCACGTCAGAATTACCGTTGGAATTACAATTTTTAAGTAAGTACAAAAATTTGTAAGTACAATTTTTATTTGATCCACATAAAACCATTTAAAGGATTTTATTGAAAACTAAACAACAGAAGATCTATTTTTATTTCAAATAAAAACTCGGATAAGCCGGCTTAATTACCTTAAGTCAGTAGCGGCTCTAGTATTAATGCCATTAAACAAAGAAAATTAAAATTAAAAATGGATAACAATTTAAAAACTGACACAGTAATCACCAAACCATCACTAACATCTTTAGCACCAACCTCTTCTTCAACATTAACCTACTCTAATGCCGTAAGCAACTTTTTCCATCCAAAGAACAAGCAATTTTTTTATCATCAGTACCGGATATAAAAATACACGAATACATAACAGCTATAGGACCATTAGTACAACCAAAAAATATCATCTTCGCGTCCAGAATATCAAATAACAGAGTATGCATTTATCTCTGTAACACTACAATCTTAGAAAAATTACTAGATAATCACAAATCCGTTTCAATATAAAGAAACGACATAGAAATTAGAAGATTAATTACTTCTGCCAGCTGACTAGTGACATCAAATGTCTGCCCCAGTATTCCAAACACTATTATCGAAGAAAAACTCAAAAAATGAAAACTTATTGCAGTGTCTAAAATAAAATTTTTAAAAGTTGGCATGCCTGAATCTGAATACAATGATATATTAAGCTTTAGGCATCAAGTATTTGTTGCTCCAACAACTAATAATCATATCCCAAATTTACTTCTAACATCTCTTCTAACATGACAATACCCTCTACAAAATTTATCTTTCCTTAGATGGCCTAAATTGCTCTAAATGTAATACCACAGAACACAAAGATGAAAACTGCACCATCGAACCAATTAATATACAAAATATTGACCAGCTATCTCAATCTATAAATGTTGATATATCTGAAACATAAAAATTATTCAATAAATAAAACACCCCTTATATCAGAAACCCCAACTGCTCCTGCTACTTCTTCAACTAGACCACTACCAAATACCTCTTCCAACTCACAAAACCTACCCGAATCACTATATAATAATACCAACATAATATCACATACGTCTATAAAAAGACAAAAATGTCAACATCTCCTGAAATAATAGAATCAGAAAATCAAAAAAATATAATTCCTGTTCCAAAGAAATCTCCACCTAAATGGATTAAAAAAGATTTGAACATCGAAACCTCAATGAAACCTATAGAAGCCATTTTATCGTCAGATACTACTTCTTGCATACTAAAATACACAGAACTATGCGACTATATTACAAGTGCTATAGGTTCAAATTTTCTTGAAAACGTAGCAAAGGATTATACAAATGACCTAGAAATACTTAGCGCTAAATTTCAAATAGTACACACAAACACAAACGACCAACGTATTAAAAACAACATTTCAAGCATCTTAAAAAAAATACATGGAACAGACAGAACTTCTATTACTGAGGAAGAAAGCGACGCGACGGTAACTCTATCCAATAACCAAATTCATAGTTCAATGGAATTTGAATGGCTTTTACAGCCATATCGAAAACTTAAAAATATTAATCAATGAATTCTCACCTTTAGTAATAGTTTACAAGAAAGACGACTTGTGAAATTTACGGTCCAGTCCAAAGAAATTTCGTTAGATACAAATCAGGAAGCTGTTGCAGTCTCAATAGTTCATCATTTCAAAATTAACATTTGCAGAGTATATTTACCCATCCGGAAGTGATAAAACAAATTCTATCTCCTAAATTACTTCTTGCTGACACAAATTGTCATAACGAATCTTGGGGATCTGCGAAAACTGGCAAAAATGGCAAAACACTATTAGAAATAATTAACAACCTCAAACTGGTGCTATTGAACACAAGAGTGCCTACCTGTTTCAACTCATAAAATGGCAACTCATTTAACTTTAGCACCATTACTTGAGTGGAATACATTTTCACACTTATTTCACAGCGACCATCTACCAATTTTGATTACTCGTATTAAAGACACAAACATTAATACAAAACCATATGAAATATGGAAATTATAATCGGCGGATGGAAAAAGTACACTAGTTTAATAACTTACCGAATGAAAGACTTCAAAATATTAGAAGATATAAACATCACAATAACAAATTTTAATGATATCCTAATAGATTCAGCCATAGAAGCGATAGGAAAAACTAAAGTTACCACAAAACACCTCTACCCTGGTGGAATATCGAAGTGGAAACTTCTTTCAAACAAACAAAACACTTCTTTAATATATTAAAAAAACACAATTCCGAAACTAACTTAGCTAAATTTAGAGCGTTAAGAGAAGATTAATTCCACAGAAAAATGCTTATAAAAAATTTTTCTTTACAATTATCTCAGCTACATTTTTTATTTGAAACATTTTTTTCTACGGTGTACAGATTCTTGATAATTTTTTTTAATCTATTTCTCTGTGACGTTGTGCGCATTCCGTCGCCAAAATTGGCGTTTGTTGTATCATGACTTAACGGCCACTTAGGTAGCCGGGACCGATGGTTTTACATACTTTCTCTGGTGTAGTGATGGCTCAGTTAAATTATGCACTGAAAAATTTCTGGTGTCGATAGCGGGGATCTAACGTGGGCCTTCCGGCTTCGTAAGACTACTAATTATTAGTATTTGTAAGCTACTAAGCTAGGCTACTACAGCACTACAGCATGTCTATGAGTGGAAATAAAATTGTCAAATTAAAAAACCAGTCAAAGATACAGTAAAAAATCTAATCACATACGTCTAAAAATAAGTAAAAACAAAAATCACTATTCATTTAGAAATGACAGCCTGTGATTGATATGTACGAATACTATACATAATTAAACCAACTTTTTTTGATATTCTTAATTTAATTTAATTTTTAAAAAATAATTTTTTACATACATCTGAGACTTTCAAAGAAGTTAATAACTTTCGCCAACTTTGTAATTACATTCCTGGATATGTATAATACACTTTTTAATTCAAAAAGATAAACGAGAATAAAAGAAATGTTTACTTCCCCGCGGCCTCTTACTTTTCAGAAAGTGACTACGCCAGTTTTTATGTTACGAGATAGAGAGGGTCATAATTACAATTTTTAAAGCTAACGTTGCTTCTTTTGCTTGAATCTCCTACATATTTTATACTTCAAAGGTGACAGGGATTGAATTGAAGTAGGCCTTTTTATAATATTAACTTTATTTTTTAATAGGATAAATAGGTATACCAATATTTTTTTCTAATTAATTAATATCTAAGTAATGCAATTTTTTATGAAAAGAATATTACATGGATAGACTGAATAAAATAAATAAAAAATATTTCAAATGGTTTATCTTACACAGGAAGACTGTTTTCAAAATGTTGTTAACAAACTAAAGATATAAATAAATTCTTCTTCTAGAAAAGAGATGAAACGTTTTTATAGTTGTGGTTTGCGTAAGTACTTTATTTCCTGTTTTTCTTTTTTTTTAAACTTTGTTAATTTATACACTTTACATAAAAAAGTCAATTTTCGTTAAAATTGTCTCTCTAATTATTAGCTTTTCGTAAATTAGCTAACCCTTTCTCCATGTTGAGCAAGACTTAAATTATATGTGATTTAAATTTTATGTCATATTCAAAATGTAAAATGTAAAGAAATATATATATATATATATATATATATATATATATATATATATATATATATATATATATGTAAACTAAGGTACACTCGAAGAGTGGTGGGTTTATCGGTCAAAGTGGAGAAATAAAAGACAAAGACGATGGCTACTTCATCTATTTATTGAAGACGTTTCGCTTTCTGCTCAGAAAGCATCATCAGTTCATCTAAAAAGAACAATATGAAACCAAACATCCATAGAGAAGTTATAACTAAAGTGTGTTACCTTACAAAGACATGTAGCAGTCAGTGATGTAAAAAATATGAAAAAGCTTACAAAGCTGGACATTCAGAGTTAACGTTGTATATAACAATTAATTGAAACTAGGTAAAGTTTGCAATTTGACAAAATTAGCACAGCAAAAGAACATGTGATAAAAATACATGTATATATAAAAAAATTTTATAAAAACTTAGTAAAAAACATTAAGGTTTATTTTAAAGTGTAAAGAACTAGAAAGATCATTAGATTGCACTTCCAACAAATTTATTTAAAAATTATATTTTAATTTTAACTTTAGGTAACATTATAAGTTCTTAAAGATTAATAGTAATAAAGAAAAAAATGAAGTTACCAGTCTTTAGCTTACTGAGGCTCGTTGGTAAATGAATTTAAAGGTTTGACACCCACGCACAACAACGTGAGTAGAAGTGGCCTTGAAGTCACAATGACATAAACAGCAAGGCAAGCTACCAACCTCTATGTATTAAGGCGGTATATTCAGAGAATGTGATAAATTTGGTTGACAACTTGTCGTTAAAAAACCAAGCAGTGAAAGGAAAAGGTGGTTAAGATCACCATTTAACCCTACAGTGATTGATCTGTCAACAAAGAACAAAGCAAGAGATGTCAATCCAATATATCATATATTGTAATATTATGACGTCACTAGTTAGCCAGCTAACAGGTGAAGATTAATAAAAATTTCCACAGTCCAAAGGTTCAAACATTAAGGACCATAATGAAAAGGATTCTATGAATCAGATTCAATTTAAAGTTTTATCAAACAAGTTCATCAAAAAGAACAATTACTTAATTATGTAAAAGTGTTATTGACAAATATTTATAAAAAGTAAGTTGATAAATCTTAATTAAAGAAGGAATAATTTATTTATATTTTATTTTTATTTTTATTTAAATTTATTATAAGAAAATGTGATAAAGAAAAACCCAAAATGGGACAAAATTTAAGTAAACAACATATCAAGCCTAATTCTGTAAAATTAATGCATGATAAATTTGGCTCAAATTACTAATGTCCGTTCTCTTATTAAGAGTATTAGGATGTATGTATATATATATATATATATATATATATATATATATATATATATATATATATATATATATATATATATAAATCTATATACATATATATAATATATATATATATATATATATATATATATATATATATATATATATATATATATATATATATATATATATATATATATAAGTTATAGAGCGACGCCTATGGGTTTATTCAGGCCATGGACTCAGGAGTGCTGACATTGTCAAAGACATTGAACTTAGGAGTACTGACGCTATGTTTCGTAATATAGTGAATTGTATAATTGCAAATGTATATTTTTTATTTTAACTAATATTTTATGCAGTTTAGAATCTGATTTTATTGTAATTAGTCGTTTTAGCTCTAATAAATTCTTTTTAAAAAAGGACTTTTGGCATTCCCAAATTTGAGTGGCGCAGTCAGTAGGATTTTCTACATTGGTGTGTATCGTCTCACCGTCATCAGGATTTTCTTCTTGTCTATTATCTTCATCTATTTCAACAATCAGCGATTCTGTATCTGGTTCATTATTAAGATCTTGTTGAGCTTGTTCATTAAGTGTTTCCATATATTCAAAAATATTTTTTGTGTTTTCCAAATTTTTTGTTTCATTGACGTTTAGCTCTATTCTGGATAATGTATCACAATTTGTATTTAAAGATCCTTTTTTATAAATGATTTCATAATCATATTCTTCTAGCTTCAAGCGCCATCTTACTAGTTTGGAGTTGGGATCTTTCAATGAAAATAACCGCTGTAGTGGTTTATGATCAGTAATAATAGTAAAGCGTCGTCCAAATAAATACGGGCGAAAATATTTGACAGCCCATACTATTGCCAGTAACTCTTTCTCAATTGTTGAGTAATTGATTTCTGAGTTGTTCAAAGTTCTGCTTGCATAAGCAATTGGCAAGTCGGATCCAATCTTTCCTTGACTAAGTACGGCTCCTAGCGCAAAATTACTAGCATCTGTAGTGAGATTGAAAGGACGGGAGAAGTCAGGATACTGTAATATGGGTTCATTTATGAGAAGTTGTTTACAAGTTTCAAAACATTGGATGTAATCTGAATCACTTACATTGATTTCAGCATTTTTCTTCAGGCGAGTAGTTAGTGGTTTAGTAAGTTTAGAAAAATCTTTAATAAATTTTCTATAATAACCTAAAAGTCCTAAAAATCCTTTTAATTGTTTAGTATTTTTGGGTATTGGAAAATTTTTTATCGCTTTTATTTTGTCTGGGTTCGGCTTAACACCTTGTGGCGTTACGATGTGACCTAAATATGCTACTTCTTTTTTTAAAAACTCAGATTTATCTATTTGAATTTTGAAATTTGATTCTCTTAATCTTTGAAACACTTCTTTTAAATTAACTAGATGCTCCTGTAGACTTGTACTAAATATAATTATATCGTCAAGATAAACCAAACATTTTTCATTTTGTATACCTCTTAGGATATTATCCATAACCTAGGCATTCTACCTATAAAATTAGGAACCGCAAAACTCCAAAAATCTAGTCATACATTTGTACATTTTTATAATTTAAAACCACTTGTAACTGAATATAACAACCTGAACAAGCAATTTGAATATCTTAAAAATAACATTTCTAACAGCGAATTCTTTAGATCAGAGACGTACAACTACGTTAATATTATTCAATATATCAAAAACAGCATACAAGAAAAATTTAGCGGTCTAAATATTCATATTAATTTAACAAGAAGGAAAAGAGGCTTGATTAATGGCTTTGGTTCAATAGTAAAAGCAATCACAGGTAATTTAGACGCCGAAGATGGCGAAAAGATAAATTTAATACTAGAACATTTGAAAACTAATCAACTAAAATTAGAACATCAGATACTTAATCAATATTCTCTTAGTCAACAAATCATAGATAACTTCAATCAAACTATTCAAGATATTCAAACAAATGAAATAATCCTCAAAACAAAGATTTTTGAAATAAAAGACATTGTCGATTTTCAAACCAAATTTGAGAACGTTATTTATCTAAAAGACACGTTCAATGAACTCATTATCACATATAATTCCATACTTGATGTAATGGAGACTGTAGAAAATTCTATTACTTTTTGTAAGCTCAAAACCTTACACCCTAGTATTATCAAATCTAGTGATCTATTTCGAGAGTTACAAAGAATCTCTTTATTTTACAAAACACAATTACCATTTGAATTAAAACACGAAAATATTTCAGATTTTGAATCCATTTTGGAAATCACCTGTAAAATAGAGGAAAACCAAATTCAATATTTTCTAACAATTCCTATCGATTTTGAGAACATCTTTGATCTCTACTATTTATTACCTATACCCACACAAATTGAGTCAGAATTTGCAATAATAATACCTAATACAAGATATTTGCTAAAAAATAAAAATACAATAATACCTCTCAACGACATCTGCACCCACGGTAAAATTTTCCAATGTCCAAGCCGTCTACAAAATAACCAAGAACACATATGCGAAAAGGAAATAATCTTACAAGAAAACTCCAGTAATTGTCAATATATTAAGGCAGACATCCAAGGCAATCACATCGAAATCATACCAGAGATGAACCAGTTTTTGGCAATATTTCCTATGGAGGAAAAATTAACTTTCAAATGCTCTGAAGGAATTCAAATTAAAACACTGACAGGCATCTTTCTGATCGAAAATACACAGTGTACAATCCTTTTCAGAAACCAAGAATTGTTGTTCCAAGATCGAACCTTTGGACAACCAATATTAATCACCGAGCCGAAATTAAAGTTTAAAGAGTTAAGCGTTTCACCTATGAAAATAACTTTGATGAATTTAAAATTTGAAAAAAATCCAACAAACAGAATCACACCCATCATGGAACAAAGAGAAAATTACCACATTTCCAGCATTTGGACGATCATATTATATCTTGCCATCGTTGTAATAATCATCTACATTATCTATAAGAAAATAACGATAAGAACAAGAAAAGAAACCAAAAGAAAAGAAGACATAAGAATGTCAAACATACAGGACCCAGACGATTCCAGTTCGAAAATTCACCTCCCACAAGGAGCTTCAATCTAGGGGAAGAGGAGTTATAGAGCGACGCCTATGGGTTTATTCAGGCCATGGACTCAAAAGTGCTGACATTGTCAAAGACATTGAACTTAGGAGTGCTGACGCTATGTTTCGTAATATAGTGAATTGTATAATTGCAAATGTATATTTTTTATTTTAACTAATATTTTATGCAGTTTAGAATCTGATTTTATTGTAATTAGTCGTTTTAGCTCTAATAAATTCTTTTTAAAAAAGGACTTTTGGCATTCCCAAATTTGAGTTATATATATATATATATATATATATATATATATATATTATAGTTTTGAGTTTCTTGAACCGTACTATATTTAATATAAAATTAGTTCTTCTTGGGTTTAGGTTCAATAAATTATATTAAATGTGGAACTAGATTATATTTTCTATAGAAATCAACGTTTCGGCAGGAAACCCTTGCCTTTGTCAAGATTTTAAAATGTACAAGATTAAGAACAAACAGTTATTGTAAAATATGTATATATATATATATATATATATATATATATATATATATATATATATAACTTACCAAAACGTAAACCGAGACACTGACATTAATGAAGTGACAAATAAAAACAAAGTTGATATCTGGTATCTCATGGTTTACTGTCATTAGTGTATAATTATTTTTATATGGGCATATCATTGATGTTTTCGAAAAAGGTAAAGTGGAGTTATGTTATGTGGAGAGATTTTTATGGTGTTATATTTATTATTATTTAAATCAGATTGAAATATATTTTATTTAGGTTTTGTGTATCTTTTTTGTCGTTTATATATGTATATATATATATATATATATATATATATATATATATATATATTATATATATATATATATATATATATATATATATATATATATAATATATATATATATATATATATATATATATATATATATATATATTTATATACATTTATATATCCCCTTCATTCCTTGGACCTTTGTCAAGGTATGATGACACTCAAAATATTATTAGCTTGCTGTGTTAATCGGTTGCGATCCTGTGCCATATGGACGGCTTTATATAGGAAATCTGACCACTTGGAAGTTCCTCTTTTTCTTTTTTTTTCTTTTTTTTTACATAGGCATGACTCTGTAAATCGTTTTTGTGGTCTTCCTACTGATCGTCTTCCCATTGGGGAACCGTCTCTTTACTACTCTATTTGTTGTCATTCTGCTTATATGATCGTTCCATTTTACTCTTATATTTCTTAAATAGTTCTTGATGTTCTCCACCTTGCATCTACGTCGTATATTGGTACTTCTAGCTCTGTCCCATAGTGTCGTACCATCAATTTTTCTAAGTGTTTTCATCTCTGCTGTTTCTAACATCCATTTTGTCCTTTCTGTGTCAGGTCTTGTTTCTGCTGCGTATTTTGTTTCTGCTACGTGGCTCAATTTTAGTGTATATTAATTATTTTTGCCATATTTTTGTAGTATGATTAAGCAGTTTAAGGAGCCTCTACTTTCTGTATTAAGAACAAGGCCATAAAACTAATTAGTCACATCATGGAAATATGAAAGAGTAATTGATTGACGAATACATAGATAAACTGAAATATGCTATAATTAGTATAGTTGTGTGCAAAGACAGATCAACAAAAGTTTAACTTCATTAGAAGGTAGCTGATAAATACAGGAATAAAGGGGTTTAAAAGATTTATAATGATTAAAAATATATGTGTACTATATTTAGCATCTCATAATTACTGTAATAACTGTTTTTAAATTTTCAAGAATATTTAGTATTCTTTGTTTATTACTTAATTTGAACTTACTTTTAATTTTATTTACCAATTACCTACATAATATTAAACTATCTTCTAATCAAATTTATTTCATTTACCTAAAATATTAAATAATACAACGTTTTTTACAGCCGTCGGTATAAAATAATATCGATAAAACACTTTTTATTGCATGCCTATAACCAAAACATATTAACGTTTCATTGACATAAACAAAATTCGCAATTTCTATGCAAAGAACAGCCGACCTCTCGATTCATTGTTACGAGAAACACTAGAGAGCTTGTAATTCTTTGACTACTACCCCCCTTTTATAACTTTTGTTGGGAAAACTACACAGTCCTCTTCCGTTTGTCTGATCACACGATTTATTGTGTTAGTTTCCCTTTTGATTTTTTGCCCCGTCACTGTTTGGCTATCCGCCAACTGGGTTTGTTTAGTGCGAAGTATCATTTTGCTTCCTTCATCCTATTCACTCCCAAACAAGTTTTCTATATTTTTTGATTTGTTGACCAACATATAAACGACAATTGAAAGCCCCCCAGATTTTCGTGGTCGTTAAAGTAATTTATAGATTTTTCTTTATTGACCACAAAAATATCCAAGCTAACAGAATGAATGGGATAGCGGTCGTCTTACAGATTTAAGACTAAAGAAAATCTCTTAGAACCATATTTATAGCGATTTTTGCGGTATTGTATAAAAAGTATACCTGGAATAAATTTATAGCTTTCACCTTTTATTATTTTTACTTTACCTTCGGATACAAAAGCTTAACTTTTAGAAATATTAAATCTGGAATTACGAGGCAAAATGTATTCAAACCCAAATAAGTCATTATATATATATATATATATATATATATATATATATATATATATATATATATATTTACACTCAAAAATGTTTTGCATAATGTAATATTTTCAAAATTATCCACCAAATCTGGTGAAATCTATTTTTTTTAACAAAAAGTTAAACATTACAGTCCTACATATTTTAACGAAATGAGTGCATTTGTCCGGTATTTATATATTGCTGGTGTAAAAAGAGCCCAACATTTAAATACTTCAGACCTTTGGACCACGGACGGAACGGCTCCAGAATACTTGGCTACTACTATGCCAGAACGCCGTTTTCACTCTTTGGTACAAGCTATTAGGTTTGTTGGTATTGAATCTAAAGTAAAAAAAGTCCAAGAAGATCATTTGGCGCCTGTGCGATACATTCTGGATAACTTTGCTGAGAAGTGTTTACAACATTGCTCGGTGGGTAGTTACATAACTGTGGATGAGATGCTTGAGGGTTTCACAAGGAGATGCAAGATCCGCCAGTATATTGCAAATAAACCCGCGAAATATGACATAAAAATCTACACTGTTGTAGACTCTTGAATGTTTTATACACATTGAAATTTACGCAGGTAAACAACCATCTGATATATATGAACTAAAGAACGATGACCATAGTGTTGTACCAAGACTTTTAAGAGATTGTAGTGGTACTGGACGAAATGTAACTACGGAAAATTACTTTACATCTGTATCTTTGGCTAATGACTTGGTACACAACCAGCGTATAACGTTAGTTGGCAAATTACGTAAGAACAAGCGAGAGGTCCCCCCAATTGTTTTAGATGCTAAATAACGAAAAAGAAATACCTCATATTATGTACCAAAACCTAATAGAAATGTACTGATGCTGTCGGCGTTTCACAAAGATGATGAAATTGATCCAGAAAGTGGTGATGCAATAAAACCTTCAGTCATAACATTCTATAATCTAACAAAAGGAGCTGTTGATGTGGTGAACAGGATGAAGGTAGAATAATTGACTACAAGAGTGACCAACCGTTGGAGTTTAACTGTTTTTTGTTCTTTACTCAATATTGCTGGCATAAATTCACAAATTGTTTACTACAACAATACAGACACAAAGCTCAAACGAAGAATATATCTGACAGATCTTGCTAAGCAACATACGAAGCCCCATATTGTTCGTCGATAAAGTATTACATCACTGTCAATTTGCACTAAGGCAAAAAATTAGAAATATTCTAGGAAATAAAGCCATTCTAGTTGATGCTGCCGAACTAAATGATGCGAATGCGAAACTTCGTTGTTTCTTTTGCCCGAAGAGAAAAAACAGATTTAATCAGCACCGATGGCATACATGTTTGAAATCCATAAGTAAAGAGCATATTGCAGAAAGAGTTTTGACTTGCACTGACTGTATTAACAGAGGAGAAGATTCCTAAATTAATAACTTGTAATTTTTTGTTGTTCATTTTTTTTGGTTGTAAACAGTTATTTAATAAAACCGTTAAAAAAATTGCATAAAGTTGTCATTTGCAACAGTTATACTAAATTATATTTTATCATACCAGTCGTTCAATTTTTCAATAAATATATTAAATTCATAAATAAAATAACAATATAAACTATGAAAAATACTGCCAAGTACCAAATACCTTAAAAAAGGAACAACATTATTATGTTAGATAAAATCAAAGACGGTAACTATGGCGGGAGATTCATAAGCCGTACCGATCGCGGGTTGAAATTTATTTGGCACGCGTAACTAACATTCAAAATCACCGGCCGCTTCAAGCATTGTTTCTAAGAGAATGGTTTGTTTTACATAAAAAAGGCTAATAAATATTTTTGTTCAGAATTATCTCAGCTACATTTTTTATTTGAAAAATTTTTTGGTACAGCGTATAGATTTTTGGTAAATAGAGTTTTTTAGACTTTGTCCCATTTGTGTAAACGTTTTAGGGTGAAGCTGAGGGGTTAATGTGGTAAACTTTCTTTCATCTTCTGCAGTGTCTCAAAATTTACATTCTAGGCAAAATTTTGCTTGTTTGGACTTGCTGACAACTTAACTATAATTACAATAATCAAAATGTTATGAATTTATTTTACTTTAACTTAAAAAACAAGCCTTATTAATTTGTAAGGATGGGTGAAAGTATGTTTGAGCCTCAAGAGTACATTATGTGTATCTTACAATGCTCCATACGTATTCTGATATCTCCAAAAATATAAGATTGGCTTTTTACTCATAACTCGGTTAGCTTTTAAGCCACGAAGTGTTTAAAAAACCATTTTGTAGGTTTTTTAAGGGAAATAAGATAATTTAAATTAATTGTTTTTGTGCCTTTATTTTTGAAATGGATGTAGTTCAAAGGGCTGAACGAGTCACTAATTGCGAGTATATGCAAACTTTGAACAACCAATTTTTATTCTACAGAAAATAAAAAAAAATCAAGAATATCAAAACATCAAAAGCTCTATTTTATTATTTTTTAATATTTTTTGTATCACTAATACTTTTTAAATTAAAAAAAAAGCATTTTTTCAAAATAAAAAAAAATTTTAAACCCAAATTTTTTTTTAGAATAAGCACTCTAAACCTGTCAAGCGTACAAATTATATACATAATATATAAATAAAATAAATTTTAAAGCAGTAACGAACAATTTCATTCAGGCTGCTAATTAGGGGGTGAAGTTACCAATTTTTACCACTAAAGTTGTTATTTTGAGCGTACCTCGCTGAGTTTTGATGCTAGAACCTTTTTAAAAAACAAAAGTAAAACTTTTTTTAAACACTTTAAAGTTTTGATGAGTTTTCCCCAAAAAGTGCTTTATTTTTTGATTATTTTACGTTAAAATATTAGATTTGGAATTTGACAAATAACCTACTCTTCATGAGCTACAACTCTGCTTCTACTGGGTCTACACATTTCAAAAATACACCATTTTTTTATAAGCTACTTTTTTTAAGAACACTTTTTTTGATAAACACTTATTTTTGAGTTATTTTGGAACGTAGATTTTTTTAAAAAATTAACATTTTTACTCGCAAATAAGTCAAAAGTATTGACTTATTGAAAAAACTCTAGACAACAAAAGTTGCTTAGATTTACTCAATATATCCATTTCCGGATTTATTTTAAACGTTTGTTTTTTAGTCACGAGAAGGGGTGCCTTCCACCCCCCAAGTAAAATCACCCTGTCCACTTACGTGCAAAAGTGGAATAGAGGTTAAGAGAAATTTAAATCCAAATTGCCCAGCTAATCCGTCGTGACGAAGAAAATTTAACTCAAAAACTTCCATTTACTTTTTATTTCCATAAAAATATTTGCAATTACTATTTAACTTTATGCTGAATTTATTAACAAATCATAATGCTTTTAGTTCATGATATAACTGTATTAAATAAATAAATTATTTACCACGTTTTATATGTGTTTATCTAAAACCGTGTAAGTTGATAAAACCGCATAATTTTGAAGTTCAGTTAAAATGCCAAAGATTCTAAAATTACTCCCTTAATCTTTTCATACCAGAATGTTCTGCTGTTCTGTACATTCTTGTAACATCAATTGAATTGTATTTATTTGACGAAGTCAATATCATTTTGTCGATTTCGAAACGTTTTACGAAAGATCTTTCTTTTAAATTCAGTTTTAAGAAAAGCAAAAAGTTCCCCTTAGCGTCAAAACGAATAAAGAATACTTACTGTCCTAAACAAACAACTCGAGTATTCATAGCTCCAATTTAATGCCGTTGGAAGACGAATCCAATACACGACGAACAAATTTATGCGAACCGACAAAGAGAACATAAAAAGGCGACTACTACTGTGACCAACAGTTTATAGCCAAGTAAATACAATCGATAAATCGATAAACTATAAACTACACAGCTAATTTACTAAATCAGTACTATTTTCTATTCCATTTGCTGTCAATTTTATTGTGCACGATAAAAGACGACCAGAACTGTGTTCACTAAGCAATTCGTTACAAAACTCGCTTTATCTGCGTAGCTTATCAGTGTCCACAACTAGAACTCCGACAAGACCATGGTTTTGAAACTTATCAACACTTCAATGTAGTTATAAAATTGCATGTGTTAGAAAAAAGTAAATATATAAATATATAAAACTATGAATAGTTTTTGGCTATTAATTTGTAAGTGTTTATAAAAAAAAACAAATAAAAAAATAAAACTTTTGTTTACAAATTAATTACTATTAATTGAATTAAAAATATTTGCGTCCACTTTTTAACTAGCAACCTATTATCAATGTATTCTCCTAATTTAAAATGTATGTAAAAATGTGAGCTTGATTAACTACATTATGTAGTTCTGTCACAGTTTTTTCAATCATTAGTAAAGAGTACTTATCTCTACACAAAGAAATTTCTTTCAATCCTTCAGTGGTTTGTGCTTATGGATTTTCAATAGAATTGTTATGTAACATATAATTATAACCTTCGTTTTATTTAGAAACATAATATTTTGTTTAGGTTTATAAACCAATTAAAACAAAACAAATTTAAGCGATCACTTAAATAACAATGTTCTGTGGTAAAAGACCCCTTTTTTCAAGCAATTCTTTCATGTGCACACACGTAAAAACATTATGTTTCCAGTTGGTTAGTATTTCTATGGTTGACTTAACAACGTTTTATTTTTCTTTTTCAGGTAGCAAAAGTAGCATCCCAAATTAAAAAATTAAAATTACTTTCAACTTAATTTAGAGGTGTATCCACCAATGTAATCCGCTTATCAAAAAGTTTAAATTTGATTTTAAAATAAAGACACAGATACTTTTTTCAACGTTTATTCTACCCTTTTTTAATTTTACAAACAGTTTTTCATCACCTATAAACTTTTTCTGAGATAAACAAACTTTTGCACTTCGCTGATCCTCTGCCAATTAATATTAAGCTTTGAAAGGGCTTTTTCATTAAAACGTTTCTTTCTAAATTAGCTTTGTGTAGAGCACAGTCGGCCCTCGCCGGTATTTTCCAGTAAATACTGTGTAAAATACCGTGAATGATTAAAACACTTTTTGATCCACGAATCACGCAAAATTAACGGCGAGAGAGATTTAAATTTACGCATCATAGGGATACATAAACCAAACTCAGTCTGCAACATACCGAGCACGCATTATGAATAGTTAATCAGTTTTGTTGCTGTTATTGCTGACTTTCTAAATTAGGAACCATAGGACACCAGTTTGAAATAATGACTCTGATATGGATATATGTCATTGTTAGTTTTTAATTTAAGGGTCCCTTAACAATATGTTCTTTGTAGTTTATTAAATACACGCTTTTTCAAAATATAATGGGTACCATACCATAATTTTCATCTCGCATTACCTATCTTTAACATAAAAGTACAACGTCGCATTTCTTTATGACTACTAAAACTAAATATTCAATAATTGTTTGTTGTTATTTAGACACAAAGTAAAATGGAAAAATACCTATTATGTTTGAATTAGATTATAAGTTGAACTTTTACACTTTTAATGCGCTAATACTGAAAAATGACTGTTGTATTTATTTAAATAAAAATTAGACACAAATGTTGTTATTTACGTATTATTGAGAAAAACAATGCAAAGATTATTTAGGTTCATCACACCTCCCCTTTTAAAGAAAGAAATTAGCGGTGAAATTTATATATATATATATATATATATATATATATATATATATATATATATATTTATATATATATATATATATATATATATATATATATATATATATATATATATCTATATATATATATATATATATATATATATATATATATATATATATATATATATATATTAAATACATATATTAAATACATTAAATATTGGGTTTGCAGCGATAAAAAATGAAACGTGTACTCTTGTAAATTTTTGTTCTAAGCTTTCGGACATTGGTTATGTCCTTCATCAGGGAGCTACAAATGTGATGAATAGTTTGTTAACGTTGGTATTATTAATTAAAAAATTCACTACTTACAAACTAAATGAGGTTGTATCATCAACGATGTTATGTAATGTTGATAAAATCTATCACAGTCTGTCATCTTTGTTCAATATAAAAAACCTATTTCTATGTTTAAAATTAAAAAATTACTTTACATCCACAACAGTTAATTATTCTAAACACATTCATGACATTATTATTCTTAATTTTATTCTATCGCCATTAGTTTTTGTCAAAACAATCCAGTGGTTTTTATTATTGGTCTTTCAAAAATCTTCGTGTGTAAATTTAAAAATATTTGTATTGACAAGTGAAAATCCCACACCTCCAATATCAAGCAACTGGCAGTACAGCAAATTATAGGCCTATCATTAGGTGTATCGTGGCAATATAAATTATTTTATATTTATTAATATCATAAAGGAGTGAAATTTTAACCTGTCTGTGTTCCGACACATAGCTTATTAAATTAACCTAAAGAAACAAGGTCATAATTATAAAAACGTTACAATTGATTGTGATTTTGTTTTGTATGACCCCAGTATCTGTGTGTATACAAAAAAAACTTTTAAAAAAACTTTATTTGTAAAACAAAAATTCCTTTAAATGTCAATTGATAAATTATTGTTTGTGTTATTGTTGCATTTATCTAGTAGTAACAAATAGGAGAACATTTCATTTAGATGACCAATATCCGTTCTATGATTCAATGCATTGTTATTTTGGCAAATGTAGGCCATTTCAAGAAAAAGTCTTTTGGTGATGTTACTTTCCTGTTCTACTACTTTGATGTTATTGTAATCTATTAGATGCCCATTTTTAAATGTATGTTCACCCAATGCACTTCTTTCAGGATGTAGTCTATTATCAGACTTGTGGGATGTAATGCGGTCTTTAAGGCATCTTGATGTGTAACCATAGTATACTTGTTCATATATGATCCGCACGGTATACAATAAACAACATCCGTTAGGACAAGAATGCGGATGTGGGTGCGGGTGGTCTTTAAGTTTAGAAAAAACTTTGTTAACTGTTGTATATGCACTATACTTTGTACCGTTTTATATGCAATTTTGATATTATTAATTAATGAAAAAATTCTACTTAGTTTCTATCTAATGTTCTTAATGAATGGAAGAGATCCATATCTAATTATGGTTTGTTTTGTTAAAGGATCTACAGGTCCAATTCTATCTTGTGATAAAGACTGATTTTCCTCGTTTCTTAAACGACTAGTTAAATTTTGTGGAGTGTGAAACAAAATTTTCTTTAGTAGCATACTTGGGTATGAGTTCTCAGTGAATAAATTGAATAGATTGAATATTTATGGTATGACCAATAATTGAGATATCTGCCTGAACTGAGAGGTTTTCTATACCAATCAACCAGCAAATGGGTACCTTTTCGTATTAATTTGGTATCTAAAAAAGGTACTGAACCTGTAGTATCTTTACGTTCTAATGTGAATTGAATGTAGATGTTGTAACTATTGAAATACCAAAGTATATCATTTATCCCTGTGCTTGGTAATGCTAATATTATGTCATACACATATTTTTTTTATAAAATGAAATTTATAAGGTAGGACAAGGATAATGGTGTCTAGTATGTGGTCCATTACATAACAGGAAATTATTGGTGATATAGGGTTCCCCATAGGTGTACCAAAAGTTTGTATGTAAAATTTGTTGTTAAATGAAAAATAATTGTTTTCCAATAGAAAAGTTAAGAGTTTGAAAAATGTGTCCTTATCAATGTTACAATGTTGAGCAATAATCTCCCATTTATTACTAATGGCAAGTGTACGTATATCTAGATAAACATTGCTAAATAAGGATACTACATCTAGGCTCGCAATAACGTAGCCTTCTAGCAATTGTATGTTATTAAATAATTGATTAACTTGAAATGAGTCTTTAATATAGTATTCATTCTCACAATTATATGCATTCGATAAAATATCTGTTAAGTAGTTAGCAATGTTTTCTGTAGGTGTGCCAATAGAGGCTAAAATGGGTCTAACAGATAATGGGGTTTTGTGTACCTTTGGTAGACAATAAAACTTCCCAGATATACCTTTATAGTTAGATAATTTCTTTTTTGTGGCCTCATCTATTTTTTGATTGTCAAACAATGATTTTACTACTTTATTACATTTTTGTTTAATCGATGAAGTTGGATTATTATATAGTGTGGTATATGATGTATCATTTATCAATAATAGCAACAGAAAGACCAATTTAACCAATGTCCGAAAGCTTGGAATAAAAATTTACAAGAGTACACGTTTCATTTTTTATTGCTGCAAACCCAATATTTAATGTTTACTTCCTTACGTTGTCAGCAAATACTTATGGTTCATTGTCAACTACATATATATATATATATATATATATATATATATATATATATATATATATATATATATATATATATATATATATATATATGAAAATTACTGAGTTCTCGGGAAGAACCGCGTTGAGAATTTAAAACTCGACGTTTCGGCACCCATTTTGGAGCCATTATCAAGAGGGATACGGTTCGGTTCGAGTTCGGGGTCTCAATCTGCCTACTCCCCTCACTCGAGACGTACCAGTATCGTGTTCTATATTGGATGGAATGGGGTTTAGAAGTTTTTGAATGCTTCTATTGATTTGGGTTTTGTGGTAGCCGTTTTGTAGGAGTGTTTGTCTTATTGAATTGATTTCGGATGACCTGTGATTGTTGTCGCTAAGTCTTATGGAACGGGAAATAAGAGTGTTGATGACTGAATTAAGTTGAGCGGGGTGATGATGTGACTGGGCATTGAGATAGCGGTTTGTATGAGTTGGTTTCCGGTACACGGAATAGGAAAAACTGTGAGGTGGATTTTTCTGAATAAGAACATCAAGGAATGGCAAAGACGCTTCAGACTCAACTTCCATCGTGAATTGAATGCTGGAATGTATTCCATTCAGGTGGGAGAGGAAGACATCTAATGTGTCTTTACCATGGGGCCAAATGACAAAGGTGTCATCAACGTACCGTAACCAGCAGGTGGGTTTGAGATTTGACGAAGACAAGGCTACTGTTTCGAAATGTTCCATGTATATATCTGCTATTACGGGAGAGAGGGGCGATCCCATTGGGGCACCTTTGATTTGACGATAGAAACGATTTTGGAACGTGAAATATGTATTAGACATGCAGTGTTTTATAAGAGATAATGTGTCTTGGGGAATTTGATGTTTAGAGTCCAAGATGGAAATGGTTTCATCGATGGGAATGTTGGTGAATAAAGAGACAATGTCAAAACTGACTAGTATGTCTAAGGGCGAAATAGAAAAGTTTTTCAGAAGATCAATGAAATGAAAAGAGTTTTTGACAAAGGACGAGGCGTTTTCGGCTAATGGTTGTAAGGATGAAGCGAGATGTTTTGCCAATTTCTGAGTGGAACAGTTGTATGCACTGACGATGGGTCTTAGGGGAACATTGGGCTTATGGATTTTTGGAAGGCCGTATATCTTTGGAATTCGGGATGATTTTTCTCTGGGTATAAGAGATTTTTTGAGGTCTGGAGATAGAGTAGACTTATTTATAATGGATTTGGTCGTTTTTTCTAGATATGTGGTTGGATCATTTGGGACTTGTTTGTATTCTGTGGAATTCAGAAGTTCGGACATTTTGTCGAAATAGTTAGAAGAGTTGAGAATGACGGTGGCATTACCTTTGTCGGCTGGAAGGATGACGATGTCAGGGTTGTTGTAAAGTTCTTTGAGGGCACGTCTTTCTGAAAGACTGATATTTGAAGGTGGGGGTTTGGAAGTACGGAGAATTCTGGCGACATCTTGTCTGGCAACTTCGGCTTGGTCGGAAGGAAGATGGGAAATAGCTTCTTCAGTTTGACAAATAATTTTCTCAGTTGGAATGGAAAGAGGAGTGACAGAGAAATTGAAGCCTTTTGACAGAGCTTTGGTAGCTGAATCGGATATGTGAATATCTGAGAAATTATGGACAACAGTAGAAGGTTGTTGATTTGAAACGGGCGGTGGATTTTGCTGAGAGATAAGTTGGTCCAGTTTGCGTTTCTGGGTTTGGGTTTTGTTGTTAGAAATGTGTTGGGCTTTTTGGTGAGAAAGACGATCGAAAGTGTCCCATAATAATGGATGGATATTGAAAGAGTGGATGTCATTGTAGGTTTTAAGAAGTTGGGAATTTGTTGTATCTAAGTTGCGTCGGGTGGAATGAATTGAATTTCTAAGAAGCGAAAAACCAGTGGTCCAGACCTCAAAAAATCTCTTATACCCAGAGAAAAATCATCCCGAATTCCAAAGATATACGGCCTTCCAAAAATCCATAAGCCCAATGTTCCCCTAAGACCCATCGTCAGTGCATACAACTGTTCCACTCAGAAATTGGCAAAACATCTCGCTTCATCCTTACAACCATTAGCCGAAAACGCCTCGTCCTTTGTCAAAAACTCTTTTCATTTCATTGATCTTCTGAAAAACTTTTCTATTTCGCCCTCAGACATACTAGTCAGTTTTGACATTGTCTCTTTATTCACCAACATTCCCATCGATGAAACCATTTCCATCTTGGACTCTAAACATCAAATTCCCCAAGACACATTATCTCTTATAAAACACTGCATGTCTAATACATATTTCACGTTCCAAAATCGTTTCTATCGTCAAATCAAAGGTGCCCCAATGGGATCGCCCCTCTCTCCCGTAATAGCAGATATATACATGGAACATTTCGAAACAGTAGCCTTGTCTTCGTCAAATCTCAAACCCACCTGCTGGTTACGGTACGTTGATGACACCTTTGTCATTTGGCCCCATGGTAAAGACACATTAGATGTCTTCCTCTCCCACCTGAATGGAATACATTCCAGCATTCAATTCACGATGGAAGTTGAGTCTGAAGCGTCTTTGCCATTCCTTGATGTTCTTATTCAGAAAAATCCACCTCACAGTTTTTCCTATTCCGTGTACCGGAAACCAACTCATACAAACCGCTATCTCAATGCCCAGTCACATCATCACCCCGCTCAACTTAATTCAGTCATCAACACTCTTATTTCCCGTTCCATAAGACTTAGCGACAACAATCACAGGTCATCCGAAATCAATTCAATAAGACAAACACTCCTACAAAACGGCTACCACAAAACCCAAATCAATAGAAGCATTCAAAAACTTCTAAACCCCATTCCATCCAAAAAAGAAACCTTGCCGCCGGATCAACCCAAAATCTTTCTACCTTTTATTAAAGGTGTCACTGACAAGATCAGTAGAACTCTTATCCCTCTTAATATCAAAACCATCTTCACCACTCACTCCAAATTGTCCAATCTCGTTAGATCCGTAAAAGACCAAATCCCCAATGAAGACCATGGTGTCTACGAGATAGCTTGTTCCAGTTGCCCACGTACATACGTAGGACAGACAAACCGACGAATCCATAACCGTATTTACGAACATTCTCTATCAGTCAAACATTCCGATACCACTTCAGCCCTAGCCCAACATCATATTCAGACAGGCCACAAAATAGATTTCGAAAAAGCAAAAACCATCGCTCCCATCCGCTCATTAAAAGCGAGAATCATTCGTGAAGCTATCGAAATCGAAAAACGGCCTCACAGCTTGAACACGCGCGATGACGCGAAACGATTGCCGGCAACATGGCGACCCCTTCTTCAGCGACCTCCCGCCCACACCGCTCAGGCCACGTCAGTTCAGACCACGTCAGCGCATACCGTTCCCGCGCATACAGCGAGTATAAAAGCAGCCACACAGGGTAAGACCGGTTGTCACTCGACACTGGGGAGTAGGCAGATTGAGACCTCAGTGCCGAGAGACAGTTCTTGCAATATAGAACACGATACTGGTACGTCTCGAGTGAGGGGAGTAGGCAGATTGAGACCCCGAACTCGAACCGAACCGTATCCCTCTTGATAATGGCTCCAAAATGGGTGCCGAAACGTCGAGTTTTAAATTCTCAACGCGGTTCTTCCCGAGAACTCAGTAATTTTCATTCATCTGACCGCGGAAACTTATCCGAACATATATATATATATATATATATATATATATATATATATATATATATATATATATATATATATATATATATATTATATATATATATATATATGCGCTTATATATAGCTATATAATATATATATATATATATATATATATATATATATATATATATATATATATATATAGCTTAGTTTATGAGTCATTCGTAGTATTATACGAGAAAATAGCGAAATCGAGCGAGTCTCAATCGGTTTGACTGTCTTTAATGTAATGCTTGTCTGTCAATGTGGCATGGTACTTTTTTAATGCACCATTAGACTGTGGATGAAATACACTACAATTTAGTTTGTTAATCTTGAATTAAAATTAGGTCCTTGATCTGTTACAATGAATATAGGTGCCCCAAATATGCAAATATAATTTTTGACTTATTTTCGAGAAATGGTTTTAGATTCATGATTTGAAATAGGATATGCGCGTGAGAATATGAATATGGTACGGTCGTATTGGAAAGTAAGTATAAAACGATTGCCTTTTTCAGACATAATTATGAATCCTCTATATGGAAAAAATTCTCGAATGAAGATGAACTAGTAGTAGTGATTTCCATACGTTTTTTATTTTTTATTACTGATGGATTCGACCATTAGTTAATGGAAATTCATTCTATCTGAAATGAATCAATAGAACACTGAAAACTTTTGTTTTCAAAACATTCACAAAATTTATTTATTAGCACTATAGCTGTTTCGGCATGCGTGTACACTTTATAGTCTTTAATCGAATTAGTTGAGGAGGAGAGAATTGTTTGTCACAAGTTGGTCATTCAGAATTATGTCTCTATTTTTATATTTATTAACTTTCATGGATTCTAAGGGCTTTATTGTAAATGTGAAGAATTTGAAATTGGTCATTACACGAATCAATATGGTCAAGAAGGTGAATTGTGTATGTAGAATACGTTTTTCTATTATTGAAAGCACTTTTGTTCTCTGCTATCTGTTTGTTAAAAGTTCTATCAGTTTGACCGATGTAAGTTTTTGGGCAGTCGCCACATGTAAGTTTGTTTACACCACTGCGTAAGTCCTTTTGCTTTTGGCTCTTGTTATATTATATTTGCCTAAGTTCTTGTTTATTCTGGAGGATGGTGGTATTTCTTTCTTTTTTATGTGTTTAGCTATTGTTGTTGATATCTTGCCTTTATATGTAATGCAACAGAAGTTACTAGGTTTTTTTCTCTGGTGCTGGAAATACTAATTTCAAGGCTATATTATATAGTTTTTAATTCAAAATTTTGCATTTTGCATATTAAAATAGCATTTTGTGAAAGTGAAATTTCAGATGTAATAATTGGATTTTTACTATTCTAGTCTATACTAGAGCAGAAGATTCTGTAGCAGGTATACTAGGAAAAATATTTTTTACGTCAAATGAAATTAATCTGAGTTGTTAGGTAATTGAAAATGTTGTATTTTATTCTAACGAAGCCGTATAAGCTGTATAAGAAGAAACTACAGGTCTTATTAGGTAATCAGGTTTTTGTAGTTTAATAAAAGAGTATAATTTAGGAGGTTGTGGGTTAGGAGTTGAGTATAATTTTCTAACGTCAGTTTAATTTTTGTTATTTATTTGTTTAAGCTTTGTTTGTTATTTTAATATTAGCAATAGTAGTGGGGCGTTTGTCTGCTTTTGAAAATACTATGTTGTTCTCTATTGATTTATTCTAATTGAAATTGCTGTTTAATAATAGTAATTTATTTTGCAATGATACTTTTTTTGATAATATTGGCAGTTTTGTTTAACGCTACTTCACATTCTTTATTTTGCTTTCTTACTAATTCACTCTTTTGCCATGATTCCCAATTCTTAATAAATGTTTTAAATCATTTTTTATTTTGTAGCATTTATACTTTTCTTTTATTATTTTATATGGGTATATCTAATATTTCGGGTATGTCTTCCTTTTCTGGAGTTTTGATTTTATAGTGATGTATCTTTATCTTTGTATATTTAAATATATATCTTAATATCATTCGGATTTGATTTCACTTGAAATTATCAAATGTGTTTTCTGTTTTCAGAAAACTAACTTCTGAAACGTTTTTACTACTTTTATTACAATGATTATTTTTATATATAACAGTAACGATTTTTCTCGAATCACTTTTTTCTATATTTATAGTATTTATACCGAAGGTTATGTATAAGGAATCTAATACAGGTTTCAGTTTCTTTTGGCAATCTTTGATTATTTCATAGTCTGCAGAAAGGATTATTAATATATTATCGTGATTCTGGATAAAAACTTGACTTGTTTTTGTCAGTTTGTCATAGATAAATATTGATTTCTTGCTTTAGCTTAAGAATTGAGAATAAGATGAAGAATCTGGTAAATATCAACATTGGTATAAGATTTATTAAATCTTGATTAGAATTGATTGGAATTCGAATAAGTGCGTCGGCGTTAATATTAAGTTTGCCTTGTTTGTATCTTATTTCTAAATTGTATTCGTCTAAGATTAATGGCCAACGGAAGAGTCTAGAAGATAAATCTTTGTCATCGAATAGCCAAGCTAAAGATTTATGATCTGTAGTTACGACGACGTTAGTTTAAAAGAGGTAAGAACGAAAATATTTTACGCTTCGTATGATGGCCAGAAGTTCTTTTTCTGTTGTTATAGAATATTGTTTAGCTTTAGTAAGAGTACGACTTGCAATAGCGACTGGAAGATCATTTGGAGAATCTCCTTGAAAGACTGGCACCAATATCGTAGGTGCTTGCCTCTGTAGCTAAATGGAATGTTTAAGAAAAAATTGGATATTTTAAAATAATCTCGGAACATAAGAGATTTTTAAGAGTTTCGAATGAGTTCTTTTGAAGACTGATACATTTAAATTTAATTCCTTTTTTAAATAATCCAGTAAAAGGATATGCTATCCCAGAATAATATTTTATATATTTTCGGCAATAACCTGCTAAACTAAAAAATATTTGATTTGTCCGGGGACTGAAAATTCGAAAATTCAGCGACAGCTTTTATTTTGTTTTGATCAGGTTAAACACAATTTTTTGTAATTATATGTCCTAAATACATAACTTTTTTATAAGAATTCGCACCGGATAAGACATTATTCATTAACCACTGAAAAGTGGCAGGTGCTTTACGCAAACCAAATCGCATTCTGTTAAATTGGTAATTACCTGTAGGTGTATAAAATGCTGTTTTCGATGCGTCTTTTACTCCAGTCACTGTGGAGGAAAAGAGGTCAATACCTCTAAATTTTTTATAACTGAATCGATTTTGCTAAAAATTTGGAATTAGGCTTATTTTACCTCCCTCTTTAAAAGTTATATCTGCGCTAGGTGAGCTTTTTATTTTTAAGGGGTGAAATCACCCCTTATTGAAAATAATGAAAAAAATTTATATTCAAGCATTTTATGGATTTAAATCGTGTTAAATTAGGTAATTAATATTGTCAATTATAATAATGGATATTGTGTACATTCTCAACCCTTAAATAATCTTAAAAACCACCCCTTTTAATAAAAATAATTGTAAAAAATCGTTTAACAGGTTCAAACTTTTTTGTAGTGCATTTATATCATCTACAATACAATCTCTACTCATATAAAATAATTTTGGTTGATTGCAACACTTCAACCCTTAAAAACTACCCCCTATGTCAAAATATATATAAAAAAAATCTTTTTTAACAACTTCAAAAGTTTTTAATGTACATTTATATTCAAAAATTCCTTTCTCATCAATAAAATATTTTTTGATTGGTTGCTTATTTTCAACTCTTAAAAATCACCTTTATGCTCACGAAACAAATTCCCCTTTAGTAAATGTCTAAATCAAAAAATAAAGTATACTCATAATGTTTTTATTGTAAAAAATTATGCATGAAAATACTTTACATTAGAAAGTATACAAAATATATTTACAAAAATAAAAATTATTTACAATATATCAAATTATTCATTGTCTGAAACGTCATTCTCGTCGTGTTCTAACTCCACCTCTTCGTCTATTGCAGGACAGTTTTGACAATTGTCGCCAGAGCATGTTCCACACGTAGCATTGCAAAATAGACCTAGTCTACGACAGCCACACGCTGAGCCGCAACCCTTTTTGCAATTGCAAAAAAATCATTTTCAATAGTTCTTCTGGTGCAGGTGAACTGTTCATTTTTATTGGTTGTAAAATATCATCACTCTTGAACCATCCCAAATCCGTTATATCAATCCCTTTGTTTCCAAGCCATATCTGAGTTTGTAAATAAACTCTTTTGATATGCTAATACAGGGCACTTACATTTGGTACAAGAGATGATAATTTAACTGCACTATTTTTAGTGGTGGCTTTAATAAAGGATTCATATTGCATGTGTTCAAGTAATGGTGAATAATCTTTGACCTTATTCAGTTTGTTCATGTGGGTGTCTTTGGCAAGGCCATATAGCAAAATTGTACAGTATCTCCCAGCTTCTAAAATGTCTTCGAGATCTGAAGTACTCCTGTCATTGGCACTCATTGGCGGCTTGCCCACGTTCGTTAGTTCTCTGAAGCAGATGTTCAGTTTAGAGGTGACTATATTATATACATAACATATATATGAATGTATGTATGTATTATATACATAACATATATATATATATATATATATATATATATATATATATATATATATATATATATATATATATATATATATATGTATGTATGTATTATATACATATTTGTGTGAGTGTTAGTGTGTCTGTTGCCAGTTTTTCGAATATACTTGAATAAAGCATTTGTATATACAGAAAATAAGTTGAAGCTCCAAAATATAAATAACATGCTCCAAAAATTTTTTAGAATAACTCCGTTAATTTTTAAGCTACAGTGTGCATTAAAAAATATTTTGAAGGTAATTTTAAAAGCTACAAGACTAAGTGGATTAAAATATGTTAAAATTCTTTCTTTTTAAGAACCATTTTTCACGTATCTCTTATAGTTTTAGATTTATTTTGAAAAAATGTAAATTTTTAGATAATTAAAAAAAAAAGATTTTTTAAGATATACGTTTAATTTCAATTCTGATCGAAATAGTGTTATTTATACTGCTCGTTTTTTTTGAAACGCTAGAGTAATTCAAATTCTTTTCTTCGTGTTTCGCTTTGTTTTAATCGAAATGGCTTTTAGCATAGCTCATTTTAAAGGTTTTTTCTAGCTCTTTAAAAAGTGTTGTATGAGTTTTTATCAAAAAAGATGTCCATTTTCCGATATTTGATGTTAAATGCATCGAGTATAGTATCCCAAAAATAAAAAGTCACCTTCAAACAATTATAAATCGCTTAGTATTGTACTTATAAAACTTAATAAAAAACAATCCATTTGTTTTTTTATAAGCTTTATTTTTGTTCATTATAGATTTTTCAATAAAACGCTTTGTTTTTGAGTTATTCGTACAAAATCATTGAAAAACATGTTTTTTTTGCAAAAAGTTTACTTTTTCAAGTGCGTATAACTCAAAAAGTATTGATTTAGAGAAAAAAAATTATATAACATTTTTTGTTTAAAATTTGATTCTCTATCAAGTTCCGGGGTTATTTTGTCCTTTCTACCCCTGGGGTGGTTGTCAACCACCCCAGGGGTAGAAGCACACATCGGCACCATATAATTTACTACCTACTGTAAAAATTTCAAATAAATCGGTGCAGTTATAAAAAATTTAAAGGATAAATGGCACAGTAACTGGACTATTTGGAAAAAACTTCTATTTGGTGAAAGCCTGAAGTAGAAGAAGTATTGAAGAGTTTTCAATAAGCGACTTTGATTCGCATTTTTTTGTTACCTGATGCATCAAGTTTTTTAGGTACTACCCATAAATTCCATGGATAATTTGAAGGTTATATTATTTTGTGATTAAGCATTGAATTTTTTTGTCCGTGTACTTCTTGTTTATGCACTTGTGGATATTTATATATTTTGCAATTTATAGGTACAGAGGAATTGTATAAATATCGTATAAATAAAATGTGTAAAAGAGTGTGTATCTTCGTCTAAATAAATTATATGATTATAATTGTAACTAATTTTAATAATAATTTTTTTTCCTTTTTAATTAATTTATGTATTCTTAGATTTTCTTTTACCCTTTAAAATCAATTCGAATTTAAATTATCTTTTGTATTAACATCTCATATATTCTATTTTGAATTTGAAGGTAAAGAATCTAAGAAAACGTCTAATTGTTTATTATTGATTGATTCTTCGCTTGTATTTAGACATGGTGTAAGAGCATATTCGTTATCTATTACATTTATATTGCTAGGACATATATATACACCATCTAAGATTTGTACGTCTGTGCAAATGCCCTCATTGATTGTAGAATTAATGACTCTTATTTTTAGTATCATTTCTGACATTGAAACTAAAATCATTTTTTCTTTCCTTATTGTACTAAGATGATCTGAACATGACTCTTTATCTATACAGGTTTTTTGATTTATAATTTTGATTTAGCATATGATTGTCTGAGCAGGATTTTTCTTCTGAACAGGATTTTTTTTCATTTTTTATACTTCCTGAACTTGGACTTGTATTATTTGATTTATTAGATTTAGATGAGGTATGAAATAAAGGAAATTGACAGTTATGGATATCCAAAAAATTTAAATTGTAACTAATGCTACAGGTCATTGCCCAGAAGGCCTCCGAATTCCATAGGAAAATTATCGGGTACAACATGGAAATGGTGACTTACAGTGATTTTTTCATTGATTTTTAAATCTAGATATACATAACATATCGTAAATACAGGATTTAATTAGTTTTCAGTACCTCTGAGACTTATGGGTTTATCTTTATAACATGGGGCATAACCCTATAAATATTATATTCTGATAAGTGAAATATCTGCACCTGTATTATAAGAGAAAATAATTCGAATATTAAATGCGTTGAGTGCAGTTAAATTGAATATGTGCTTATTCCGTGGTTGAATGGGAAGACTCGGCTTCAGAATGAGTATTATACTTGAATTAATCTTATAAACTGACGAAATGAACTACTATATATCCCTATTCTATTCTATACTATTCTTAATTAAATATAGACAAAACAAAATAGCCAATAATTAATTTTGAACAACCGAATTTTACACCAAATCCTTAATCTAATATTAACTAGATTAAAGATTTTATTTAGACACAAAGCAAAATATGCGAAAAATACTTACTATGTTTTAATTAGATTATAATTTAAACATTCACACTTTTAATGCATCAATATAAAAAAAACAACTATTGTATTTTATTAAAGATTAGAAATGTTATTATTTACACAATACCGAGAAAGACTGTGCAAATGTTATTTAGCTACATTACAATCTAACGACAAAATCACATGTATGAATAAAAAATATTTTTTGATTTAAGCACTTGGGTCAAATCTTTACATTTTCGATTAAGGGTGCTCCGGTTAGCTTATGTAAAGGGATTAATAAAACAGACCATAACCTGTGTTAAGATAAATTTTTGAACACGTTGGTTACGGTAGACCTATAAATAATACAATACTACTTGGAAGGACGAAAGGGTATAAGAGCGAGCAATACATAAACTTTTAGAGAAAGACGGTACAGAATGCGGAATTACGGGTATATATTACTAAATGCAACTAACTCAATCTTTACAGCTGTATCTGAGACTTCATATTATTTAGGCCACCAAATGCTAATATTTTATTTTTATTATTTATTATTTATTACGCATATATAGTCCGGTCAGTATGAGATTAGTTGTAAAAGCAGTTAAATGTACTTTGTTTACAATCTTAGTATGTTCCAATGATATGGCCAATCAGAAATAATTCTTTATATTTTTGCCCGAGATTCCCCTTCTTTCTTCTTTTATCACTACTATTCTTTTTGTTTAGTTTATTCTATGCTCAGTTTGTTTTCTTTATATAGTAAGCAACCTATCTAATGTTGTAAAGTATCTTTCTCTGTCAAGGTAGTAGGTGACCTGCTGGAAATTTTCTGGTTATAATGTAAGTTTTTCCTCTCGCCGTTCCTAAATAGCTTTAAAATGGTGTTATAAAACTTTATTGTAATGATCTTTTTATCGTATTATAGGTACAATTTACTAACTACAATTTTGAGAAAGTGTAGTAAAATCGTTTTTATCATTTGAACAAATTATTTTTTAAATTCACATGAATGTTACAGTTTTTTTTAATGCAACTTTAAAAAATAAAAAAGATATTTTATACCATGTTTCGTCACAAAAACTATGATCTATTTAATATTAGAATAATTTTGTTACCTCTAAATTTTTCCATGTAATATTTTCCATTTAATCAGTTTATTTTCTTAAATTATGAAACATGTTGAATTATCAAGTATCTCGCCATTTCTTCCAATTATTTCTCCTTAAAATTTTTTTAAGTACACCTTTGGTAACGTTTCAACATCTCTTCAAATAGACAACTTTCTAAATTTGTAGGCGGTATAACCCTCCGTTAGTTATTATTTGCCTTGTTTATATAAGAATGATTCTTTCTCCTTTGGTAATTTCGAAGTGTATTACCTGAAATCGTTTAAATACCATTTTCTCTTCCACATGTTAACTTTCGAAGCAAGAGAAAGTTGTTTGATTGTAAACGGTTTTATCTACGTACCCTTAATTAGGACTAATCTGGCATGACCAACCCAAACTTTTCTCCGTCTTCTAATAAGCTTTTTAATCATTAGAGATTATCGCAAACCAAATGGTACCAATTTAAAAGCTGTTTTTTTTTCCATTAAGCTCGTTTCAACAATAACAGTATCTTTTGTTAATTTTTGATATTTTGATGCGTCATAACTTGTTAAATTATATACCTACATTTAGTTTTCTTCTTCTTCTTCCTTTGAACTATCCGTTTCGGACGTTGGCTATTAACAAGGCTATTTTGACTTTGTTTACGGCACCTCTGAACAGTTCAGTCGATGATAGTCCAAACCATTGTCGCAGGTTATGCATCCATGAGTGTCGTGTTCTTTCCGGTCCCCTCCTACTGTCGATTCTTCCTTGGACTATTAACTGTAGCAGCCGGTACTTAGTATGCCTCATGACATGTCCGAAGTACTCAAGCTTCCGTTTCTTTACGGTGAAGATTATTTCTTTGCTTTTGCCTATTCTCTGCATTACTTCCACGTTAGTGATGTGGTCTGTCCAGGATATCCGAAGAATACGGCGATATATCCACAGCTCAAAGGATTCTAGTTTCTTCAGGGTGGCTTCCGTTGTGGTTCATGCCTCTGCTTCATAGAACAAGACCGGGAAGACATAACACTTGACTAGTCCTAATTTTAGTTCCATTGAGATTTTGCTTGTGAACAACTTTTTCATATTGTTGAACGCGTTTCGCACTTTTTCAATTCGTGATCTTATTTCTGTTGACTGGTCCCATTTTGTGGTGACTATGATTCCAAGGTATGTGTATGTCTCCACTTGTTCTATTTTTCAGTTGTTTAATGTCAATTGCATCGGAGGTTGTTGTGTTCTGCTGATGAGCATGCATTTAGTTTTGGTTGTATTGAGTTCTAAACCATATTCTTGACTTGCTGTGTGTATGCTTTGCACGAGTCTTTGAAGCTCGTTGCAGTCATTTGCGATAATAACTGTGTAGTCAGCATATCTAATATTATTGATTACCTCTCCGTTTACTTTGATACCCTCCGAAACTTCTCCCAGTGCTTCTCTGAAGATTTGTTCAGAGTATATATTAAACAGGAGCGGCGAGAGGACGCATCCCTGTCGTACACCCTTTTTAATATCTATCTTCCCACTGTGTAAGTTGCCCATCTTTATCTCAGCACTTTGGTTCCAATAGAGACTGGTTATTATGCGCAGATCCTTGCCATCAATATGCATCTTCCTGAGCATTTCCATGAGTTTATCATGTTTGACCTTGTCAAACGCCTTGGAGAAGTCGATGAAGCACAAGTGGACGTCCTTGTGCATGTCTCTGCATCTTTGAATTAAAACTTGCAGACTGAAGATCGCCTCTCTTGTGCCCAATGCGCTTCGGAATCCGAACTGTGACTCCGATATATTTGCTTCGCATTTGTTATATATTCTATTGTGTATGATTTTGGTAAAAACTTTGGTAATGTGAAAACTTTGGTAATATGATTTAACTATGTGATATAACTATAACACTATAATACAAGCGAGTCTCCTATGATTGGGAAAGTTGCAAAAGTTCTTGCAAGTCAAAAGTAACGAACTAGAAGTTGTCATCGGCTTATGTTTCTTTTGTCAGCTTTTCTTGCATCCTAAAAATTTTTTTCTCGCTTGATTTCTATTATACTCCACTTGTAGGTCTACCGTTTATTTGGTGTAACATCCTGATATTATATGCATGGCAGACACCGATCTTGCTTCGATTTAAAGAAACACAAATTGTAATTTGTGCAGAATTAAGTGCGGTATACGTTTTGACTTACTGCTTTCACCTTTTTTAATGCATAAACTTTTATACAAATCGTACATCTTATTAATTGAAATTTTTTTTATCCAAATATCAATCTTACTTGCTTTTTTGATGTAGTATAGGGGCAATGTCGGAAAACTTTCGATGTGTTGCTTAACCAATAGCAAGACATTTTCAGGAGTTTTATTTTCGGACACTTTTTCCCAGGAGAACTTGTACCAGCAAGTGCCGTTTTAATTGGCTTAATGGAAATGCATGGTGCAACGGCTTGACTTTTCACTTTTATGCGAAATTTGTTCCACTATTTTAATTTTAAAATCCACAAGGAAACTAAGTTCCTGTGTTTGGCTGTATACCATATATTAAAAATTTTGAATAAAATCCTTTATAAAAAGGTATATAAAAAACCCAGTTGGGCTATGTTAAATTGGCAAAACGTTTTCGGAATAAGTATTCCATCATCAGTACCCTAAAAGTATTTAACCACTTAATTAAAAAAGAATTGAAATAATTTAAGTTTTGACTAAGGTTAGTGTAAAATGTGGTTAATACTTACAAGTTAATACATGGATGTAGCCACTAAATATGGGGTTACAAACCCTTTAAAAATTGCTAATTTAAATTTAGTTTACATAATGTCTGTTTTACAATTTAGATGGTAAAGTTACCGTTGGATTGGTAACATGGTGACATATGACTCTGCAATAAGTTGCAAGTCCTGAGACGGTATGTCTACGAGGACTTCAATAAAGCAACTGATTAAAATGACAATCTTAGCAGGTTATGACGGAAGTTGTGACAGAGCTGTCAGTGTAACTATATATGTCTATTTAAGACAAAAGCCAACGTTATTTAAAAATTGTGAATGAATTGAAATAAAATAAAATTATAACAGTATCAACCATCAATGTTATTGTTGTGAATTATGTATGTAAGATAAAGTTATGGTGAGAAAATTATGTGATTAAAGTTAGGCAACCAACTATACAGTGTCAAGTGGTGAGATGAAAAGATTCTAATATAAGGCCCTTTATGTTTTAATAACATCTGGTACCTGGAAAATGGAAACTAGACACAGGTGGACAGTTGGGTTCTTGAAAAGTATAGGAATTAATATGTTTGATATGTGAGAATGTTATTCAATGAATGAAATAAAACTATTGTAGTATAAGATAGATGTAAAAAATTGACTTATAACTCAATTATATTAGGCCCTGTATGTCAAAAAAACAACATTTGGTACCTGGAAAATATAGAATTTCTTGAGTTGCAAGTTCATAAATGTAATATCTGATTGGGTGTTAACAAACTGAGTTATGTATTTATATTTTAAGTGTTTACAGGTATCTGAAATGGACAAAAAATTGATGGTTGGAAGTGGTTTTATAATGTGCTGGTCATAAAGTACTCAACTTATAACTTGAGAAAAGGCCCTATCTGTTATAAAGCAACACTAGGTACATAAGGAAAATAAAAGATTAAGTTATAAGTTGGTGGGTTGAATGAACTATTGGTCTATATTGAATATATTAGTAAACTGAAATTGTTGTTGGTGGCTCTGTAGAATTTGAGTAAAGAGGATAAAAATTAAGGTGTTTTTTAGAGAGAATTGTGATAAACGGATAGACTACGGAAGGCTGAGGTCCCAGAGAACCGAAGCCAAACCCTGAGGGAATTGTGTAGAGAAGTAAAATAAGAATTTAATAGTCAGGAAGGGGTGGGGGGATGACGGGTGATCTGATCTGAATTTGGAAATGACGAAATAGAGGAATGTAAAGTATTGGTTATAGTGGTTAAGAAATGAAATTTGGTTTGAAAAGAAAAGAGTGTGATAAATGGAGAGTAAAGTGTATTGGAAGAAAATTTATTAGAATTGACTAAGGAGGATGGTAGACTATTAATGAATATGGATTTTTAATTATAGAAGTAAATTGGGAATGTGGGTTAGGAGAATAGTTGGCGATGGAGAGGAAGAAAATCTCGATTGAATGAAACATGGCGATTAACGCAATTTGGGCTTTTTTGTTTTTCTTTAAGAATTTCAAGATCTTCGTATAAATCTAATTTGAGGAAATTTTTTTGGGAGATATTGTGGATGAGTGAAACGTCTTCTGGGATATTGAGGGTGTGGTTGTGTTCTTTGAGATGTTGGGAGAAAGTGGAAGTGTTTTCTCTTTTTATGTGCTCTAGAGAGCGTGAAGAAAGAGATCTGCATGTTCTACCTATGTAGGTGGCATTGCAATCTGAACATTTAAGTCTGTATACTCCACTCCGGTTCATATAGTTGATAGGATCTTTGGAATTAGAAATATGTTGTCCCAGATTGTTGGGTACTTTGAAAGAAACATGGATGTTTTCAACAGAACGTTGGATGAGATTTCGAATATCTCCAGAAAGACTTTCATGATAGAAAGGGAGTGAAACATAGTTGGGTTTGGTGGTAAGGTCTCTGGGGAACGCAGTCTCCCGCAGGGTCTTGAGGCGTTTTTTGTGGATGAATTTGTTAATGATGTTGTGATCATATCCGTTGTTGACTGCTATTTGTCTGAGTATATTTAGTTCTTTTTTGTAGTTTAAATCTGACAGTGGAATGCTTTCTAGACGATGGATGTAACTATGAAAAGCTGCATGTTTATGTGACATAGGATGGTTAGATGAAAAAGGAATTACGTGGTCAGTCTGTGTAGGTTTCCTATAGATACTGAAGTCGAAGTGGTCATTTAATCTGGTGATGGTTAGATCAAGAAAATTAATTGACTTGGAAGATTCTAGTTCCATGGTGAACTTGATATTGGGGTGAATTTGGTTGATTTTGGAAAGTAAAAGTTCAGCTGAATTGGAATTACCTGAAATGAAGACTAAACAGTCATCAACATAACGAAACCAGTGTAATATTTCAGGGTTTTTCATGATATGTGTGGATTCTAAATGATCCATGAAGACATCAGCTAATAAAGGGGAGAGACAGCTGCCCATGGCTAAGCCATCAGGTTGTCTATAGTAATTGTTGTTAAAAACGAAGAAATCTTGATCTAAACAAAGTTGTAATAGTTGGATAATGTAGGTAGTGGTAGATGAGGTAATGGAGTTGGCTCTTAGAAGTGAATGAACCAGATTAATTGTTTCTAGTTTGGGGACAGAGGTGAATAGATTGCTAACATCAAATGAAAGCATAGTGATGTTGGGGTGAAGATTGATGTGTTGTAAATTATTGACTAGATGACTAGTATTTTTGACTGAGAATCGAGGGGTGAAGTTCGTCATATTATTAATTAGATTCAATATAAATTTTGATAGAATGGAAACTGGAGTGTTTATGAAACTAACAACTGGACGAATGGGAATGCCCTCCTTGTGTATCTTAGGTAAACCATACAGTCTGGGTGTCAAAGGGTTACTTGGGATTTTATAATATGGTGCAAAATGTTCAGAGAAAAAGTCTGTGAAATGTTTAATGTTATCTTTTAATTTGTTTATAAACTTTTTAGAGGGGTCTGTTGCAAGTAAAGTGAAGTTATTATTATCAAGGAAAGTAGAAACTTTATTGTTGTATGATGTTTGATCTAAAATCACTAGACAGTTACCTTTGTCAGCTTTGCTGATGATTAAGTTATTAGATTTGATTTTCTTCTTGATGGAATGAAGGGTCTTGAGGTGTTCATTGCGTTTGTTTTGAGACATTTGATGAAAATTGGGTGTTGAATGAAGAATGGGTGTTAAATGAAGATTTTGTGCGTTGGAAGAAAAGTTGGAAGATGAGGGTGTGTTGGTATTAAGTACTGTTGAAGAATTAGAAGGATAATTTTTGTTTTTAAATTTGTTGATGGTATTGAAGCAAGAGTTTCTGATAGAAGTTTTTTGATTTAACGGGACTGAGAGGTTTTGGATGATAATATCTAGCTCAATGGAGAGACTCTGAAGGTCTTTTTCGGAAACCTTACGGGGGATGGAGTATTTGAGACCTAGGTTTAGAAGATGAAGTTCATTGTTGTCGAAGGTAACTGAAGAGAGATTTTTTAATCTTGGGTGAAAAGAAAAATTAGAGAATTTACTGTTGTTGTTACTGTTACTATTTGATGAATTATGTTTATTTTTGATAAGATTATTTAATTTAGATTTAAGTTTATTGAATTTGGTAAAAGTTACATTGTCCAATCTGTCCTGAACATCATTCAAAAAATTATTTAAATTGTCGAAGCCCATGCAATCAAGTAGAGAGTCATATGTTACCTTAAGTTTACAATCAATGTAGTTGAGCTTTCCATAATGGTTACAAATCTCCTTTTTCAGAATTTTCCGTTGGAAGGTGTTCTTTAGGTTGACTGGAACATTTCCTGGAGTTTTTATCTTACAAAAAGTAGGGAAGACCTGGTTATTTATACATTGGGAGATGAACCAAATATCCAGCTTCAAAGTGCATCTTTTAGTGGCTAAGCGCATGTACTGAGGAGCCAAGTTGACCATACCGTCAAATTAAAATCCACAAGGAAACTAAGTTCCTGTGTTTGGCTGTATACCATATATTAAAAATTTTGAATAAAATCCTTTATAAAAAGGTATATAAAAAACCCAGTTGGGCTATGTTAAATTGGCAAAACGTTTTCGGAATAAGTATTCCATCATCAGTACCCTAAAAGTATTTAACCACTTAATTAAAAAAGAATTGAAATAATTTAAGTTTTGACTAAGGTTAGTGTAAAATGTGGTTAATACTTACAAGTTAATACATGGATGTAGCCACTAAATATGGGGTTACAAACCCTTTAAAAATTGCTAATTTAAATTTAGTTTACATAATGTCTGTTTTACAATTTAGATGGTAAAGTTACCGTTGGATTGGTAACATGGTGACATATGACTCTGCAATAAGTTGCAAGTCCTGAGACGGTATGTCTACGAGGACTTCAATAAAGCAACTGATTAAAATGACAATCTTAGCAGGTTATGACGGAAGTTGTGACAGAGCTGTCAGTGTAACTATATATGTCTATTTAAGACAAAAGCCAACGTTATTTAAAAATTGTGAATGAATTGAAATAAAATAAAATTATAACAGTATCAACCATCAATGTTATTGTTGTGAATTATGTATGTAAGATAAAGTTATGGTGAGAAAATTATGTGATTAAAGTTAGGCAACCAACTATACAGTGTCAAGTGGTGAGATGAAAAGATTCTAATATAAGGCCCTTTATGTTTTAATAACATCTGGTACCTGGAAAATGGAAACTAGACACAGGTGGACAGTTGGGTTCTTGAAAAGTATAGGAATTAATATGTTTGATATGTGAGAATGTTATTCAATGAATGAAATAAAACTATTGTAGTATAAGATAGATGTAAAAAATTGACTTATAACTCAATTATATTAGGCCCTGTATGTCAAAAAAACAACATTTGGTACCTGGAAAATATAGAATTTCTTGAGTTGCAAGTTCATAAATGTAATATCTGATTGGGTGTTAACAAACTGAGTTATGTATTTATATTTTAAGTGTTTACAGGTATCTGAAATGGACAAAAAATTGATGGTTGGAAGTGGTTTTATAATGTGCTGGTCATAAAGTACTCAACTTATAACTTGAGAAAAGGCCCTATCTGTTATAAAGCAACACTAGGTACATAAGGAAAATAAAAGATTAAGTTATAAGTTGGTGGGTTGAATGAACTATTGGTCTATATTGAATATATTAGTAAACTGAAATTGTTGTTGGTGGCTCTGTAGAATTTGAGTAAAGAGGATAAAAATTAAGGTGTTTTTTAGAGAGAATTGTGATAAACGGATAGACTACGGAAGGCTGAGGTCCCAGAGAACCGAAGCCAAACCCTGAGGGAATTGTGTAGAGAAGTAAAATAAGAATTTAATAGTCAGGAAGGGGTGGGGGGATGACGGGTGATCTGATCTGAATTTGGAAATGACGAAATAGAGGAATGTAAAGTATTGGTTATAGTGGTTAAGAAATGAAATTTGGTTTGAAAAGAAAAGAGTGTGATAAATGGAGAGTAAAGTGTATTGGAAGAAAATTTATTAGAATTGACTAAGGAGGATGGTAGACTATTAATGAATATGGATTTTTAATTATAGAAGTAAATTGGGAATGTGGGTTAGGAGAATAGTTGGCGATGGAGAGGAAGAAAATCTCGATTGAATGAAACATGGCGATTAACGCAATTTGGGCTTTTTTGTTTTTCTTTAAGAATTTCAAGATCTTCGTATAAATCTAATTTGAGGAAATTTTTTTGGGAGATATTGTGGATGAGTGAAACGTCTTCTGGGATATTGAGGGTGTGGTTGTGTTCTTTGAGATGTTGGGAGAAAGTGGAAGTGTTTTCTCTTTTTATGTGCTCTAGAGAGCGTGAAGAAAGAGATCTGCATGTTCTACCTATGTAGGTGGCATTGCAATCTGAACATTTAAGTCTGTATACTCCACTCCGGTTCATATAGTTGATAGGATCTTTGGAATTAGAAATATGTTGTCCCAGATTGTTGGGTACTTTGAAAGAAACATGGATGTTTTCAACAGAACGTTGGATGAGATTTCGAATATCTCCAGAAAGACTTTCATGATAGAAAGGGAGTGAAACATAGTTGGGTTTGGTGGTAAGGTCTCTGGGGAACGCAGTCTCCCGCAGGGTCTTGAGGCGTTTTTTGTGGATGAATTTGTTAATGATGTTGTGATCATATCCGTTGTTGACTGCTATTTGTCTGAGTATATTTAGTTCTTTTTTGTAGTTTAAATCTGACAGTGGAATGCTTTCTAGACGATGGATGTAACTATGAAAAGCTGCATGTTTATGTGACATAGGATGGTTAGATGAAAAAGGAATTACGTGGTCAGTCTGTGTAGGTTTCCTATAGATACTGAAGTCGAAGTGGTCATTTAATCTGGTGATGGTTAGATCAAGAAAATTAATTGACTTGGAAGATTCTAGTTCCATGGTGAACTTGATATTGGGGTGAATTTGGTTGATTTTGGAAAGTAAAAGTTCAGCTGAATTGGAATTACCTGAAATGAAGACTAAACAGTCATCAACATAACGAAACCAGTGTAATATTTCAGGGTTTTTCATGATATGTGTGGATTCTAAATGATCCATGAAGACATCAGCTAATAAAGGGGAGAGACAGCTGCCCATGGCTAAGCCATCAGGTTGTCTATAGTAATTGTTGTTAAAAACGAAGAAATCTTGATCTAAACAAAGTTGTAATAGTTGGATAATGTAGGTAGTGGTAGATGAGGTAATGGAGTTGGCTCTTAGAAGTGAATGAACCAGATTAATTGTTTCTAGTTTGGGGACAGAGGTGAATAGATTGCTAACATCAAATGAAAGCATAGTGATGTTGGGGTGAAGATTGATGTGTTGTAAATTATTGACTAGATGACTAGTATTTTTGACTGAGAATCGAGGGGTGAAGTTCGTCATATTATTAATTAGATTCAATATAAATTTTGATAGAATGGAAACTGGAGTGTTTATGAAACTAACAACTGGACGAATGGGAATGCCCTCCTTGTGTATCTTAGGTAAACCATACAGTCTGGGTGTCAAAGGGTTACTTGGGATTTTATAATATGGTGCAAAATGTTCAGAGAAAAAGTCTGTGAAATGTTTAATGTTATCTTTTAATTTGTTTATAAACTTTTTAGAGGGGTCTGTTGCAAGTAAAGTGAAGTTATTATTATCAAGGAAAGTAGAAACTTTATTGTTGTATGATGTTTGATCTAAAATCACTAGACAGTTACCTTTGTCAGCTTTGCTGATGATTAAGTTATTAGATTTGATTTTCTTCTTGATGGAATGAAGGGTCTTGAGGTGTTCATTGCGTTTGTTTTGAGACATTTGATGAAAATTGGGTGTTGAATGAAGAATGGGTGTTAAATGAAGATTTTGTGCGTTGGAAGAAAAGTTGGAAGATGAGGGTGTGTTGGTATTAAGTACTGTTGAAGAATTAGAAGGATAATTTTTGTTTTTAAATTTGTTGATGGTATTGAAGCAAGAGTTTCTGATAGAAGTTTTTTGATTTAACGGGACTGAGAGGTTTTGGATGATAATATCTAGCTCAATGGAGAGACTCTGAAGGTCTTTTTCGGAAACCTTACGGGGGATGGAGTATTTGAGACCTAGGTTTAGAAGATGAAGTTCATTGTTGTCGAAGGTAACTGAAGAGAGATTTTTTAATCTTGGGTGAAAAGAAAAATTAGAGAATTTACTGTTGTTGTTACTGTTACTATTTGATGAATTATGTTTATTTTTGATAAGATTATTTAATTTAGATTTAAGTTTATTGAATTTGGTAAAAGTTACATTGTCCAATCTGTCCTGAACATCATTCAAAAAATTATTTAAATTGTCGAAGCCCATGCAATCAAGTAGAGAGTCATATGTTACCTTAAGTTTACAATCAATGTAGTTGAGCTTTCCATAATGGTTACAAATCTCCTTTTTCAGAATTTTCCGTTGGAAGGTGTTCTTTAGGTTGACTGGAACATTTCCTGGAGTTTTTATCTTACAAAAAGTAGGGAAGACCTGGTTATTTATACATTGGGAGATGAACCAAATATCCAGCTTCAAAGTGCATCTTTTAGTGGCTAAGCGCATGTACTGAGGAGCCAAGTTGACCATACCGTCAAATTAAAATCCACAAGGAAACTAAGTTCCTGTGTTTGGCTGTATACCATATATTAAAAATTTTGAATAAAATCCTTTATAAAAAGGTATATAAAAAACCCAGTTGGGCTATGTTAAATTGGCAAAACGTTTTCGGAATAAGTATTCCATCATCAGTACCCTAAAAGTATTTAACCACTTAATTAAAAAAGAATTGAAATAATTTAAGTTTTGACTAAGGTTAGTGTAAAATGTGGTTAATACTTACAAGTTAATACATGGATGTAGCCACTAAATATGGGGTTACAAACCCTTTAAAAATTGCTAATTTAAATTTAGTTTACATAATGTCTGTTTTACAATTTAGATGGTAAAGTTACCGTTGGATTGGTAACATGGTGACATATGACTCTGCAATAAGTTGCAAGTCCTGAGACGGTATGTCTACGAGGACTTCAATAAAGCAACTGATTAAAATGACAATCTTAGCAGGTTATGACGGAAGTTGTGACAGAGCTGTCAGTGTAACTATATATGTCTATTTAAGACAAAAGCCAACGTTATTTAAAAATTGTGAATGAATTGAAATAAAATAAAATTATAACAGTATCAACCATCAATGTTATTGTTGTGAATTATGTATGTAAGATAAAGTTATGGTGAGAAAATTATGTGATTAAAGTTAGGCAACCAACTATACAGTGTCAAGTGGTGAGATGAAAAGATTCTAATATAAGGCCCTTTATGTTTTAATAACATCTGGTACCTGGAAAATGGAAACTAGACACAGGTGGACAGTTGGGTTCTTGAAAAGTATAGGAATTAATATGTTTGATATGTGAGAATGTTATTCAATGAATGAAATAAAACTATTGTAGTATAAGATAGATGTAAAAAATTGACTTATAACTCAATTATATTAGGCCCTGTATGTCAAAAAAACAACATTTGGTACCTGGAAAATATAGAATTTCTTGAGTTGCAAGTTCATAAATGTAATATCTGATTGGGTGTTAACAAACTGAGTTATGTATTTATATTTTAAGTGTTTACAGGTATCTGAAATGGACAAAAAATTGATGGTTGGAAGTGGTTTTATAATGTGCTGGTCATAAAGTACTCAACTTATAACTTGAGAAAAGGCCCTATCTGTTATAAAGCAACACTAGGTACATAAGGAAAATAAAAGATTAAGTTATAAGTTGGTGGGTTGAATGAACTATTGGTCTATATTGAATATATTAGTAAACTGAAATTGTTGTTGGTGGCTCTGTAGAATTTGAGTAAAGAGGATAAAAATTAAGGTGTTTTTTAGAGAGAATTGTGATAAACGGATAGACTACGGAAGGCTGAGGTCCCAGAGAACCGAAGCCAAACCCTGAGGGAATTGTGTAGAGAAGTAAAATAAGAATTTAATAGTCAGGAAGGGGTGGGGGGATGACGGGTGATCTGATCTGAATTTGGAAATGACGAAATAGAGGAATGTAAAGTATTGGTTATAGTGGTTAAGAAATGAAATTTGGTTTGAAAAGAAAAGAGTGTGATAAATGGAGAGTAAAGTGTATTGGAAGAAAATTTATTAGAATTGACTAAGGAGGATGGTAGACTATTAATGAATATGGATTTTTAATTATAGAAGTAAATTGGGAATGTGGGTTAGGAGAATAGTTGGCGATGGAGAGGAAGAAAATCTCGAAATTAAAGAAATTAAATAATCTTATCAAAAATAAACATAATTCATCAAATAGTAACAGTAACAACAACAGTAAATTCTCTAATTTTTCTTTTCACCCAAGATTAAAAAATCTCTCTTCAGTTACCTTCGACAACAATGAACTTCATCTTCTAAACCTAGGTCTCAAATACTCCATCCCCCGTAAGGTTTCCGAAAAAGACCTTCAGAGTCTCTCCATTGAGCTAGATATTATCATCCAAAACCTCTCAGTCCCGTTAAATCAAAAAACTTCTATCAGAAACTCTTGCTTCAATACCATCAACAAATTTAAAAACAAAAATTATCCTTCTAATTCTTCAACAGTACTTAATACCAACACACCCTCATCTTCCAACTTTTCTTCCAACGCACAAAATCTTCATTTAACACCCATTCTTCATTCAACACCCAATTTTCATCAAATGTCTCAAAACAAACGCAATGAACACCTCAAGACCCTTCATTCCATCAAGAAGAAAATCAAATCTAATAACTTAATCATCAGCAAAGCTGACAAAGGTAACTGTCTAGTGATTTTAGATCAAACATCATACAACAATAAAGTTTCTACTTTCCTTGATAATAATAACTTCACTTTACTTGCAACAGACCCCTCTAAAAAGTTTATAAACAAATTAAAAGATAACATTAAACATTTCACAGACTTTTTCTCTGAACATTTTGCACCATATTATAAAATCCCAAGTAACCCTTTGACACCCAGACTGTATGGTTTACCTAAGATACACAAGGAGGGCATTCCCATTCGTCCAGTTGTTAGTTTCATAAACACTCCAGTTTCCATTCTATCAAAATTTATATTGAATCTAATTAATAATATGACGAACTTCACCCCTCGATTCTCAGTCAAAAATACTAGTCATCTAGTCAATAATTTACAACACATCAATCTTCACCCCAACATCACTATGCTTTCATTTGATGTTAGCAATCTATTCACCTCTGTCCCCAAACTAGAAACAATTAATCTGGTTCATTCACTTCTAAGAGCCAACTCCATTACCTCATCTACCACTACCTACATTATCCAACTATTACAACTTTGTTTAGATCAAGATTTCTTCGTTTTTAACAACAATTACTATAGACAACCTGATGGCTTAGCCATGGGCAGCTGTCTCTCCCCTTTATTAGCTGATGTCTTCATGGATCATTTAGAATCCACACATATCATGAAAAACCCTGAAATATTACACTGGTTTCGTTATGTTGATGACTGTTTAGTCTTCATTTCAGGTAATTCCAATTCAGCTGAACTTTTACTTTCCAAAATCAACCAAATTCACCCCAATATCAAGTTCACCATGGAACTAGAATCTTCCAAGTCAATTAATTTTCTTGATCTAACCATCACCAGATTAAATGACCACTTCGACTTCAGTATCTATAGGAAACCTACACAGACTGACCACGTAATTCCTTTTTCATCTAACCATCCTATGTCACATAAACATGCAGCTTTTCATAGTTACATCCATCGTCTAGAAAGCATTCCACTGTCAGATTTAAACTACAAAAAAGAACTAAATATACTCAGACAAATAGCAGTCAACAACGGATATGATCACAACATCATTAACAAATTCATCCACAAAAAACGCCTCAAGACCCTGCGGGAGACTGCGTTCCCCAGAGACCTTACCACCAAACCCAACTATGTTTCACTCCCTTTCTATCATGAAAGTCTTTCTGGAGATATTCGAAATCTCATCCAACGTTCTGTTGAAAACATCCATGTTTCTTTCAAAGTACCCAACAATCTGGGACAACATATTTCTAATTCCAAAGATCCTATCAACTATATGAACCGGAGTGGAGTATACAGACTTAAATGTTCAGATTGCAATGCCACCTACATAGGTAGAACATGCAGATCTCTTTCTTCACGCTCTCTAGAGCACATAAAAAGAGAAAACACTTCCACTTTCTCCCAACATCTCAAAGAACACAACCACACCCTCAATATCCCAGAAGACGTTTCACTCATCCACAATATCTCCCAAAAAAATTTCCTCAAATTAGATTTATACGAAGATCTTGAAATTCTTAAAGAAAAACAAAAAAGCCCAAATTGCGTTAATCGCCATGTTTCATTCAATCGAGATTTTCTTCCTCTCCATCGCCAACTATTCTCCTAACCCACATTCCCAATTTACTTCTATAATTAAAAATCCATATTCATTAATAGTCTACCATCCTCCTTAGTCAATTCTAATAAATTTTCTTCCAATACACTTTACTCTCCATTTATCACACTCTTTTCTTTTCAAACCAAATTTCATTTCTTAACCACTATAACCAATACTTTACATTCCTCTATTTCGTCATTTCCAAATTCAGATCAGATCACCCGTCATCCCCCCACCCCTTCCTGACTATTAAATTCTTATTTTACTTCTCTACACAATTCCCTCAGGGTTTGGCTTCGGTTCTCTGGGACCTCAGCCTTCCGTAGTCTATCCGTTTATCACAATTCTCTCTAAAAAACACCTTAATTTTTATCCTCTTTACTCAAATTCTACAGAGCCACCAACAACAATTTCAGTTTACTAATATATTCAATATAGACCAATAGTTCATTCAACCCACCAACTTATAACTTAATCTTTTATTTTCCTTATGTACCTAGTGTTGCTTTATAACAGATAGGGCCTTTTCTCAAGTTATAAGTTGAGTACTTTATGACCAGCACATTATAAAACCACTTCCAACCATCAATTTTTTGTCCATTTCAGATACCTGTAAACACTTAAAATATAAATACATAACTCAGTTTGTTAACACCCAATCAGATATTACATTTATGAACTTGCAACTCAAGAAATTCTATATTTTCCAGGTACCAAATGTTGTTTTTTTGACATACAGGGCCTAATATAATTGAGTTATAAGTCAATTTTTTACATCTATCTTATACTACAATAGTTTTATTTCATTCATTGAATAACATTCTCACATATCAAACATATTAATTCCTATACTTTTCAAGAACCCAACTGTCCACCTGTGTCTAGTTTCCATTTTCCAGGTACCAGATGTTATTAAAACATAAAGGGCCTTATATTAGAATCTTTTCATCTCACCACTTGACACTGTATAGTTGGTTGCCTAACTTTAATCACATAATTTTCTCACCATAACTTTATCTTACATACATAATTCACAACAATAACATTGATGGTTGATACTGTTATAATTTTATTTTATTTCAATTCATTCACAATTTTTAAATAACGTTGGCTTTTGTCTTAAATAGACATATATAGTTACACTGACAGCTCTGTCACAACTTCCGTCATAACCTGCTAAGATTGTCATTTTAATCAGTTGCTTTATTGAAGTCCTCGTAGACATACCGTCTCAGGACTTGCAACTTATTGCAGAGTCATATGTCACCATGTTACCAATCCAACGGTAACTTTACCATCTAAATTGTAAAACAGACATTATGTAAACTAAATTTAAATTAGCAATTTTTAAAGGGTTTGTAACCCCATATTTAGTGGCTACATCCATGTATTAACTTGTAAGTATTAACCACATTTTACACTAACCTTAGTCAAAACTTAAATTATTTCAATTCTTTTTTAATTAAGTGGTTAAATACTTTTAGGGTACTGATGATGGAATACTTATTCCGAAAACGTTTTGCCAATTTAACATAGCCCAACTGGGTTTTTTATATACCTTTTTATAAAGGATTTTATTCAAAATTTTTAATATATGGTATACAGCCAAACACAGGAACTTAGTTTCCTTGTGGATTTTAATTTGACGGTATGGTCAACTTGGCTCCTCAGTACATGCGCTTAGCCACTAAAAGATGCACTTTGAAGCTGGATATTTGGTTCATCTCCCAATGTATAAATAACCAGGTCTTCCCTACTTTTTGTAAGATAAAAACTCCAGGAAATGTTCCAGTCAACCTAAAGAACACCTTCCAACGGAAAATTCTGAAAAAGGAGATTTGTAACCATTATGGAAAGCTCAACTACATTGATTGTAAACTTAAGGTAACATATGACTCTCTACTTGATTGCATGGGCTTCGACAATTTAAATAATTTTTTGAATGATGTTCAGGACAGATTGGACAATGTAACTTTTACCAAATTCAATAAACTTAAATCTAAATTAAATAATCTTATCAAAAATAAACATAATTCATCAAATAGTAACAGTAACAACAACAGTAAATTCTCTAATTTTTCTTTTCACCCAAGATTAAAAAATCTCTCTTCAGTTACCTTCGACAACAATGAACTTCATCTTCTAAACCTAGGTCTCAAATACTCCATCCCCCGTAAGGTTTCCGAAAAAGACCTTCAGAGTCTCTCCATTGAGCTAGATATTATCATCCAAAACCTCTCAGTCCCGTTAAATCAAAAAACTTCTATCAGAAACTCTTGCTTCAATACCATCAACAAATTTAAAAACAAAAATTATCCTTCTAATTCTTCAACAGTACTTAATACCAACACACCCTCATCTTCCAACTTTTCTTCCAACGCACAAAATCTTCATTTAACACCCATTCTTCATTCAACACCCAATTTTCATCAAATGTCTCAAAACAAACGCAATGAACACCTCAAGACCCTTCATTCCATCAAGAAGAAAATCAAATCTAATAACTTAATCATCAGCAAAGCTGACAAAGGTAACTGTCTAGTGATTTTAGATCAAACATCATACAACAATAAAGTTTCTACTTTCCTTGATAATAATAACTTCACTTTACTTGCAACAGACCCCTCTAAAAAGTTTATAAACAAATTAAAAGATAACATTAAACATTTCACAGACTTTTTCTCTGAACATTTTGCACCATATTATAAAATCCCAAGTAACCCTTTGACACCCAGACTGTATGGTTTACCTAAGATACACAAGGAGGGCATTCCCATTCGTCCAGTTGTTAGTTTCATAAACACTCCAGTTTCCATTCTATCAAAATTTATATTGAATCTAATTAATAATATGACGAACTTCACCCCTCGATTCTCAGTCAAAAATACTAGTCATCTAGTCAATAATTTACAACACATCAATCTTCACCCCAACATCACTATGCTTTCATTTGATGTTAGCAATCTATTCACCTCTGTCCCCAAACTAGAAACAATTAATCTGGTTCATTCACTTCTAAGAGCCAACTCCATTACCTCATCTACCACTACCTACATTATCCAACTATTACAACTTTGTTTAGATCAAGATTTCTTCGTTTTTAACAACAATTACTATAGACAACCTGATGGCTTAGCCATGGGCAGCTGTCTCTCCCCTTTATTAGCTGATGTCTTCATGGATCATTTAGAATCCACACATATCATGAAAAACCCTGAAATATTACACTGGTTTCGTTATGTTGATGACTGTTTAGTCTTCATTTCAGGTAATTCCAATTCAGCTGAACTTTTACTTTCCAAAATCAACCAAATTCACCCCAATATCAAGTTCACCATGGAACTAGAATCTTCCAAGTCAATTAATTTTCTTGATCTAACCATCACCAGATTAAATGACCACTTCGACTTCAGTATCTATAGGAAACCTACACAGACTGACCACGTAATTCCTTTTTCATCTAACCATCCTATGTCACATAAACATGCAGCTTTTCATAGTTACATCCATCGTCTAGAAAGCATTCCACTGTCAGATTTAAACTACAAAAAAGAACTAAATATACTCAGACAAATAGCAGTCAACAACGGATATGATCACAACATCATTAACAAATTCATCCACAAAAAACGCCTCAAGACCCTGCGGGAGACTGCGTTCCCCAGAGACCTTACCACCAAACCCAACTATGTTTCACTCCCTTTCTATCATGAAAGTCTTTCTGGAGATATTCGAAATCTCATCCAACGTTCTGTTGAAAACATCCATGTTTCTTTCAAAGTACCCAACAATCTGGGACAACATATTTCTAATTCCAAAGATCCTATCAACTATATGAACCGGAGTGGAGTATACAGACTTAAATGTTCAGATTGCAATGCCACCTACATAGGTAGAACATGCAGATCTCTTTCTTCACGCTCTCTAGAGCACATAAAAAGAGAAAACACTTCCACTTTCTCCCAACATCTCAAAGAACACAACCACACCCTCAATATCCCAGAAGACGTTTCACTCATCCACAATATCTCCCAAAAAAATTTCCTCAAATTAGATTTATACGAAGATCTTGAAATTCTTAAAGAAAAACAAAAAAGCCCAAATTGCGTTAATCGCCATGTTTCATTCAATCGAGATTTTCTTCCTCTCCATCGCCAACTATTCTCCTAACCCACATTCCCAATTTACTTCTATAATTAAAAATCCATATTCATTAATAGTCTACCATCCTCCTTAGTCAATTCTAATAAATTTTCTTCCAATACACTTTACTCTCCATTTATCACACTCTTTTCTTTTCAAACCAAATTTCATTTCTTAACCACTATAACCAATACTTTACATTCCTCTATTTCGTCATTTCCAAATTCAGATCAGATCACCCGTCATCCCCCCACCCCTTCCTGACTATTAAATTCTTATTTTACTTCTCTACACAATTCCCTCAGGGTTTGGCTTCGGTTCTCTGGGACCTCAGCCTTCCGTAGTCTATCCGTTTATCACAATTCTCTCTAAAAAACACCTTAATTTTTATCCTCTTTACTCAAATTCTACAGAGCCACCAACAACAATTTCAGTTTACTAATATATTCAATATAGACCAATAGTTCATTCAACCCACCAACTTATAACTTAATCTTTTATTTTCCTTATGTACCTAGTGTTGCTTTATAACAGATAGGGCCTTTTCTCAAGTTATAAGTTGAGTACTTTATGACCAGCACATTATAAAACCACTTCCAACCATCAATTTTTTGTCCATTTCAGATACCTGTAAACACTTAAAATATAAATACATAACTCAGTTTGTTAACACCCAATCAGATATTACATTTATGAACTTGCAACTCAAGAAATTCTATATTTTCCAGGTACCAAATGTTGTTTTTTTGACATACAGGGCCTAATATAATTGAGTTATAAGTCAATTTTTTACATCTATCTTATACTACAATAGTTTTATTTCATTCATTGAATAACATTCTCACATATCAAACATATTAATTCCTATACTTTTCAAGAACCCAACTGTCCACCTGTGTCTAGTTTCCATTTTCCAGGTACCAGATGTTATTAAAACATAAAGGGCCTTATATTAGAATCTTTTCATCTCACCACTTGACACTGTATAGTTGGTTGCCTAACTTTAATCACATAATTTTCTCACCATAACTTTATCTTACATACATAATTCACAACAATAACATTGATGGTTGATACTGTTATAATTTTATTTTATTTCAATTCATTCACAATTTTTAAATAACGTTGGCTTTTGTCTTAAATAGACATATATAGTTACACTGACAGCTCTGTCACAACTTCCGTCATAACCTGCTAAGATTGTCATTTTAATCAGTTGCTTTATTGAAGTCCTCGTAGACATACCGTCTCAGGACTTGCAACTTATTGCAGAGTCATATGTCACCATGTTACCAATCCAACGGTAACTTTACCATCTAAATTGTAAAACAGACATTATGTAAACTAAATTTAAATTAGCAATTTTTAAAGGGTTTGTAACCCCATATTTAGTGGCTACATCCATGTATTAACTTGTAAGTATTAACCACATTTTACACTAACCTTAGTCAAAACTTAAATTATTTCAATTCTTTTTTAATTAAGTGGTTAAATACTTTTAGGGTACTGATGATGGAATACTTATTCCGAAAACGTTTTGCCAATTTAACATAGCCCAACTGGGTTTTTTATATACCTTTTTATAAAGGATTTTATTCAAAATATTTTAATTTTAGTTTCTGTTTGTACCTGACTGTTTGTAACTGACTTGAGTCGGTTGTTACTACTCGTTGGAGTACGTCCAATTTTGAAGCGAAAATCTGTTCATTTTCCTAAAAGTGAAACTCTTTAACATCGATCCAGTGTCAGAATAATTTATTATTATATTATATTATTATTATATTTAAAATTTATTAATAATTAATGGACTCGACCGTTACTTTATGAAAATTCATTTGATCTAATAATAAAACACTGAAACTTTTGTTATCAAAACTTTTAAAACTTTTAATTAAAGTGGTATATACGAAGTGGAGTCCATATGCAACTACCCAAAACTTACATTGGTTACAATGGTAGAACTTTTAACAAAGGTATAGCAGAACAAAGGCTTTCAATAAAAAAAAACAGATTCTACTTACGCACTTTACCTTCTAGACCATAATCATTCTTGTAATGACGAATTTTAAATACTTTACATTTAAAATAAAGGCCTTAAGCTATCATTACTAGAATCTTTAAAAATTAACAAATTAAAAAATATAGACATAAACCTGAATGACCATTATGAGACCAACAGTTCTCCTCTTCTCAACTTGTTTAGTTGAAGACTAGGAACTTAAAGGCATACCAAAAATAGATCACTTAAGAAAGGCACTCTGCTGTGTACAGATGTAGTGATAAAAAATAAAAATTATAACATACATTTTGTGAAAAGTTTAAAAACAAAGTTTTAGTATTTTATTGTTAGATAAAATTTATTACTTTAAATATATTGTAATCTAAGGGTCATCTGGCCTCGTTATGTCTCTAATTTCAACTACTAGATATATAAAGCTCAATATTTTTTTTTTATTTTTCAGATATACTGAGGATAGTCCGATAGGACTGAAAACATTTTGAAACTTTATTAATCCATTTTGGATTTTTTAAAAATTTTTAATAAATCTTTACCATTTTATACAAGAAGTTTTTATTTCATAGTACTTCAGTTTTTTTTTAAACTATGGTATTGTCATCGAATGCCATAGTCTGCCATAGAGCGATAAATCCCTATTTATCGCTAGAACAGCGCATATAAATATTGGCGATTTTCAGGTCAGCCAGGGCAGTCCCTCACGGGCTCTCCGAGGGTTTAGTGCTCTTGGGGCGCTACTTCCTGCTGTTCCAATTATACTCTGTGGCTGAGATATTGTTTCAACTTAACTTGGTGTTTTTATTTCGACGAAGAAATTGTCATGTAAGAAATATCTTGCTTTTTTCAAGGCAAGACACCGAAGATAAATATTTTCCAAGTCCATAACTCGAAAATGGACTTAAGTAGAGGAGCTCTCGACAGTATATTCAAAGCCCTCTACAGAGCACCCGGGGATATCAAAAGGTGGTTAGGCCCTTAATTGTTCCCCCGAGGTGACAGTATACAACCAAACACTAGGATTTTCCCTTTTAACTTTTAAAACATAAATAATCGGTTTATGGTACTGTTTATGATATTGCTTTGGGTTTACAGTTCCAGTAAAAATGTTATTTTATTCCTAACGTTTTATTTTGACACATCCCGTTTTCAGTCTACGTTTACGAGCCCTAACAACTATATGTTGGAACAAGCAGTTATTTTGCGAATAAAATACCAATTAACCGAAATTCTTTAATTTAATTGTTTTTTAATTGTAAATACGAAATAAGCAATACTATTTATGATGTATGGAATTATTTTTGCAGTGCTCTCCACACCAATAGGCAGAAGAAGCAAATTATGTTTTAAAACAAAACTGAGAATAGTAAACAGCGTAATAATAACAACGCTCACATACACCTCCGCTGCTTGGGGATACACCTGCAAAAGCAACGGGAAAAAAATCCAAACGACACAAAACGAAATGATAAGGGAAGCAATAGATCTACCAAGGTATGTGCCCCTAAGAAATCTATACAGACATTTCGGGCAGGAAAGAATAGTAAGGAAAATGGATGAAAGAGCCCACGAAATATTTAACGGGCTAAGAAACCACCCAAGCAGACTGCTAAAAGAGCTAATAGACTAAGACGAAAATGTTAGAACGGTACACAGACGACCTAAGCAACAAATAGCTGGATTCAGAGCAACTCAAGAATAGCCACACAGCAACAAATTTTTAGACAGTGAGCCTCAAAAAAAAAATGAGGCGAAGTTGCTGCAGCCAATCGAGAGATGGCTGGTTGGATGAGTTTGGACGGCTGTAGCAACTCAGTCTCAGTCTGACGAGGCTAAAACGATAGTATATAAGAACAATATACACCGAGGTGTGTGAGGACAATATACACCTGGGAATGCACACCCCAACACACGCACACATGGTAGTAGTTTAGATGTAGTAAAAATATAAAACCCAAAAAAACATATACACGGAGTGTTTGAGAGCAGTATACACTTGGGAATGCACACTCCATAGTTAAGTTAGATTAGTAGTAGCAGTTAAGGTAAAAAAAATCGCTCACTGTCTTAACAAAACCATGTCTTCAGCAAAAATCGAAAGTCATATGCTGATTGTCCAAAAACCAATAAACCCAAATTACAATGTATAAAAGGCCCGTCAGGCCTTTTATACCAGCCAAGAGGCATAGGCCTCTCAGGCAGATCGTATGCTGATCTAAACGCGAATTCCGAGCACTGAGGTCATGTGCGACATATGGGCTCGGTGGCCGGACCCTACTCGGATGCTCGGCCGGCGAGGAGAACAAAATTTATTTTGCCAAATCGGCGGCTGAGTGTACGAGCACACACTCTTTTCGGACAGAGAGTCATCAGCCCAGGCTGGTGGCTCTCTGTTCGGAACACACACTTTTTCTTTTAGGGACACCAGTCCCGATGTCAATGTAGAGTAAATTCTATAGAGTCAGTAAAGTAAATAGGGAGAAAAGCCGATATGTGTGCTACCCCTACAGTTAGATGGCTTAACCACAGTCAATAAAAACAGAGGGTGTCCCATTACCCGGGGCATCCAAAGTAATTTTCATATTATAAGCCTCCTCACGTAAGTCACACGCTGAGGAGGGGTTAAGGTAAAGCCTGGGGGTCAGATAGGTACCACTTCAATAACGAAGTGTGACCGATTTGATCTTCGGACATGTGGATCCCACTTTACAATGGTATACACATGTTCCTTAGGGGCAGGGTTGATCACATGTGTGTGTGTGTGTGTATTATTTTTACAGTTTATTTATATATTTTATGTTGATTATTATTCAATTAATTATTTGATATCCAAAAATGCTGACAACTAAATATTGGAACAAGAGGTTTTTATTAAATTGTATTAAAAGTTATTAAGGCGTAACGTCGCCTTTAGTTTAAATAACAGACTGAACTTTTTTAGGGATTGTGTTAACTAGGCCTTCACAGAATTCAGGTGTGAAACTATCCCATATTTTTCGTAATTTAGCACAAAGTTGTGGAAAAGTACGCTGAAAGTTATTTCTTAGGCGTTGTTTCATTTTGTGTCAAAGTGTCTTTATTGGATTAAGATCCGGGCTGCTAGAAGGATGTGACAAAACTTTAACGTCATGTTATCCCATCCATTTTTTCCTGCTGCCTGTTCCTTTCTCCGTCCTGCCAAAAGATAAAATCTCCGGACGGATATAACTTTTTCGCACTTTGTACTCGTAGAAACGAATATTTAAGGAGATATTGATATTTAACTACGTTTATTATGGCCTCAATGAAATGTAAACTTCCCAACCCCATGGCCGACAACTACACGATGAAGCCCTGTGAAAACTTTACAGTTCTGTTTGGACAATCCTTATGGAGTGCTTCTGTTTTTTCTCAAATCACACGCTTTTGATAATCTTGCACACATACAAATTCGAATTCGATAATCAAATATGCTTTCGTCGCTATAGATAACTTTGTCTTAGTTGTGATTGGTCCACGATAGTTTTGATTTAACCTAAATATAGCGATTCCTTTTTTGAATTTTTTTCAACAATGGTTTTTCTCTGGCCTACTCAAATAAATCAAAACACAGAAAATTTAAATCTCAAAAAACCTATCAAACATACCTTATAAAAACTAAGACCGCTTTTGTCGATATATTTCCGACATGATTCTTTTAAAACATTTATCCCAGTTTCTCTATTCCTTCTAGCGTCTCGTGGTGTATTTTTTCTTCCCGCCTTACGTATTCCAATTACATGCTTTACACTCCTGTAAGAAACAGCTTTTGGACGGCTTGGGTTTTTGCCGCAAACATCAATACTGGAAGTTTCACCATATTTCTTAAAAATATTAAATATGGTTGAATGAAAGTTAAGTTCTATAAGAGAAGCACCCACTCATAATTGTTTTTATATAGGTGCTGGTTTAGTTTTAATATGAAAATAAGTTATATGTAAATTTATCAATTAATATAAATACTATGTGTGTATGCAATCAAATTACGGTACCTGTGATGTTGATGGACACTTCTTCTTCTTCCTCAGTGCACTGGGCGATTCGGGAACAAAATCTTCTCACAATGTCACGTGGTCAGGGTATTAGTTACACAAATACTGGAGTGTTTAGCGCGACGATTTATACAGGACTATCTCTAAACTAAGATTGAAAAATATGCGTGTCGCCCGTAGCTTGCTCCCTTAAGACTAGGGGGGGGGGCTGTACAGGTCCGTATTAATTTACGATAAGAAGACATACACACACGTTAAGTAAAGAATTAAAATATAAAAATAAAATAATAAAATTATTAATAAAAACTGAGAATATGTGGAGGGACGTAACATTCCCACCCACCAAAATGCATATTTGCATTTTTAGTCAATATAAGGCAAAGGGCATAGCTTAACCAAAGGTCGCCTAAGTTCACCTTTCGCGGTTTTTACGATAGCTACGCGAGCAATATCATCTTGACCAAAAATTAAAGTTTTAATTCGACCCATTTGCCATTGTAAGGGAGGCTTGGTCTCATTACGTATTAGTACGAGTGTACCTATATTAGGATTACCCTCATTTTTATGCCACTTCGAGCGTTGATGAAGAGTATGTAAATATTCTCTGCTCCATCTTTGCCAAAAGTCTGCATGTAATCGTTGCAGCAATTGCCAACGACTTAGTCTATTTAAATTAACATCACTGTAATCCCGATCGGGAATTATCTTTAAAGGCTCTAGTGTAAGAAAATGACCAGGTGTTAACACTGAAAAATCATTTGGATCATTACTGACAGGACATAAGGGACGACTATTTAAGACAGCCTCTATTTGTATTAGTAATGTGTTGAATTCTTCATAGGTTAAAACCTGTTCGCCTATGACTCTAGACACATGTGTTTTTACGCTTTTTATACCCGCTTCAAACAATCCACCAAAATGGGAAGCTGCCGGAGGATTTAAATGCCATGTAATGACGTCGTTTTTGTCAAAATGTGACTTAATGTCTTCTAAATAGGATTTTGCTCCTACAAAATTTGTTCCGCAATCAGAATAGACAACAAAGCAACGTCCTCGGCGTGCTATAAAACGTCTGAATGAGGCTAAAAATGCCTCGGTACCAAGTTTGGATACCAATTCTAAGTGCAAAGCCTTAGCGGCAAAGCATACAAATAGGCAAATATAGGCTTTCGTTCGTTTAGCATTTTTAAGATTATTGGCTCGTATCAGAAAACGACCGCCAAAGTCGACGCCAACGCAAGAAAATGGTTTGGCCTTGGATATCCGTAGGTCGGGAAGAGCCCCCATAGGTGGCTGATAATTTTGAGGTTTTAGTCTCCAACAGGAAAGACATTTTGAAAGAACACTACGAATAACACGTTTGGATGAAATTATCCAAAAGTTTTGTGACAAGTTGAATGCCTGCATGTAGATGTACAATATGGATTTCCGAAATAAGTAATTTAATAAAATTACCTTTGGAAGGTAAAAGAAGAGGAAAGCGCTTGTCATACGCTAATTCTGACTGGCTAAGTCTTCCGCCCACTCTTAGGAGATCATGTGAATCAAAAAAGGGATTTAATTTTTTCAAATATTTGAATTTTATAGCATTACCTTTAACCTGTTCTATTTCCTCCTTTAAATATCTTTGTTGCACTAATCTAATTAGTTGATTAGTGGCGTTACTTTGTTCCTGAATAGAAAGCTTTCCAACTGTTCGTTGATTGGCTGATTTTAGGTTACCAACAAATCTAAGAACATAGGAAAAGATACGTTTTAATTTTGAAAAGGAAGAAAATCGATTACAGAGATTATCGACAAATTCATCAGATGGAAAAGACAAAAGACAACTTTTCTGTTTCAATTCTAAGTTATGTTCAATAGAATCGGTCAAAGAGAATGACCAGTTATCTTCAGTAGTGCGAAGAAACTCCGGACCCACCCACCAAGCAGGAGTATTTAAGAAATCCTCAGGGAAAAGTCCACGGGATCCGTGATCCGCACTATTTAATGAAGAAGGAATATATCGCCAGTGTTTTGAAGCTATCCTGTCTTGAATATAAGAAATTCTGTTACTGACGAAGGTTTTCCATTTATATGGCTGTGAATTAATCCAATGAAGAACAACAGTCGAATCTGACCATGCGTAAATTCTACTAAACTGTATAGTGAGAGTCTGCAGTATATAAGATAATAATTTACTAAGAATTACTGCTGCATTGAGCTCGAGACGAGGAATAGTTTGTACCCTGGTAGGGGATACCTTTGTTCGAGCTAAAAGAAAATAAGTTTTGATGACTCCTGTATCATAACACACACGAAGGTATGTAACAGCAGAAGATCCACGTAAAGAAGCGTCGCAAAAGCCATGAAGCTCACAGGAAATAATTGCATTTAAAGAAATATGACGAGGTATAGTAAACTTAGATAGTATAGGCAGTTCAATTTTAAATTGTTTCCACCTTGAAGTAATTTCCAAAGGTGGAGTTGCATCCCAATCTAAATTAAGTAGCCAAAGACGTTGAATAATAGTCTTCACTATCAAAGTGACAGGGTTAAGAATACCGTAAGGATCGAATATGCGAGCTATTTGGGATAAGAGATTGCGCTTTGTGCAGGAAGCTTGAAGAGGTAAAATTTTGTAAAAGAAATCATCAGATGATGGATTCCATCCAAATCCTAATACCTTTAACGAAGATTGATCTAAGTCAAATGAAAAAGACTGTTGCAGAATATGATCCAAAGGAATATTAGCGAGAGAGAATAACTGAGGGGCATTACTTGCCCATTTTCGTAACTCAAATCCACCACGTTTCAATAAAGATATTAATTCTTTTATAGCAAGAACACTATTTTCTAAAGAATCCTTTCCTGTCACCACATCATCTACGTAAGTATCTTTTAGAAAGGTAAAAGAAATAATAAGTTAGACTTACTCACAATCAATTTAATTTAACTAATCGGATGGCCGGTTTCGCTTTCTATAATATGCAAAGCATCTTCAGGTCACGATACAAAGTTAAAATGCTGAAAATAATAATCCCATATTAGGGTGTTGTCTAATAAAGATAAAACATAGGTAGATGATATAAATTATATAAATTACAGTAATTATGCCAATATTACATGTCTGTGGTTTTATAAATGAATAAAATATTTAAGCAGACAAGGTAAGACCCACAAATTGGTAACATAGTCTATTAAACTGTAATGAATTAATAAATAAACAAATAAATAAACATTACTTACATGCTGGTACTCTATTAATTGGTGGTTGAAAGAACATGGTTCAAACTATCTTGGATTGTTGATTGGAGAACTCAGGTCAACTATTGTAATTGTTTAACAGTAAACGGGAAAGTTCTTGAGGAGACAGATTTTATCCAATGAAGTAGAGATAGGTGAAATGTATTGTTTGTTTGATGAAAGTAATGTTCTATACCATTAAGTTCTTTACAGTTATTTATATTTATTCTGGAGATATATTTATGAAATATGTGTTATTTATTGAGATTTTATGTTTTGTTTTGGAAGGTGACAGTTGTAAGACAATGAATAAGAATGGATGTACAGATTGTGTGGGTGTGCAATTAAATAAGCTTGTAGTTATCAAATTTCTTTGATAAAGTTGTTGCAATATCTGGCAAATTCTTGTAAAGTCCACAAAATTTTATGTTAAAATTAAATTAAGACACTTTTACACACACAGAAACACACAGAAAACACTTAAAAAACGGGGGACGAAACAGACATTTAATTTAAAAGGAGAGGATTCTTTAAAAGAACTACATTTCTTACTAGGAGACAATGAGTCTTTTTATGTGCTGTATATCAGATTTTAGAGGTAAACTTGACAAATGTAGGTTAAAGTGTGACAGTTCTTCTTCTATTTTAAATGCTGTAAGTTAAGTTATCTAGTTTATGAAATAAGATGATATTAATAAAATAAAATCTAAAATTTTTTTAATTTTAGATATCAAAGTTATTTGATGTGTTAATATTGGCATACTTTAACAAACTTTAAATAATTGATTTCAATGTAACAATATAAATAATAGTACTACTTATTCTATGATAACTAACTCAGCTTAGTCAAAGTTACAGAACAAACTTAAGTGATTATTTGTTAATTAAATTAAATATGTACATTTGTAATCAAAATGTATAACGTATAACAAAATTACAAACTTTCTTTGAAATAATTGTTGGTGTGAGTTATCTGTCATGGTGTGTATAAGTATTTTCAAATGTTTATTCCAGTTCTAATATGTTAATATGGAACTTAAATAATAAGCAAATAAACCATTGTTGATAAAATTATTGATAGATTAAAGAAATTGATTGAAGAAATTGACTGAATAATTAAGTATTCAATAGTTAGTTGGTAATTTTAATATCTGACAGTTGGGACCGGAAATTGGTTATACCAACAGGTAAAAGGTTCTCTATTTAAACCGGTGTAAAGTAAAATTATTCTTATTTCAATTTTTCTATACCATGAGCAGAAGTAACATCACACCGACATGAACAATGGTGAGTTTGTACAATAATTTCTGTGACACTTTAACAATTTCAACTTTAAAACAGTTTATAGTTAAAATATAATATTTCTATTTGAAAATGTAGATTTGCAAATTATTAGGAATAACAAATTCTATTTAATTAATACTGCCAGTCTGAACGACTTTACCATGTTGTGTTGGGAACAATCAAACCACATGTTAAATTTAAAATTAAATATTAAATATTTTGTAAAGTGAGTGTATGTCGCAACCGGATGGGGTGTAATAATAATATTGGGTTAAATAAGTTGAGGTACCATACCAGTTCAATACTGATGTTTAATACAGTTTTAGGAAAATGTAGTTTATAGTAACATGTTGATGAATTCTGTGAACAAAAAACTTAGATCCATGGGGGACCATATTTTAAACTTTATGTAGAAATTCAAATAATCTAAGGAGTATATCAAATGTATTTGAATGTATATGGGATACTGGAATAAAAAAGTTTGACCATGATGTTGAAGTTAATTCCAAAATTGTGCATGAAGATAATGGATACTGTATGGAAAACCTCCTATAAAAGTTGATTTTGGGTAATCAATTAATAAGTATATGGATTTTGGTGTGGAGAACAGAAATGGAGTGAGATCAGGTAAAATTATTTATATTAAATTTTATATCAATACTGAGTATACTGGTGTGTACTCTAGTTCTAACTGTGCATTTAAAGTATCAGATGTGTGATTTTTTAGGGATTTTAATATTTCTAAATGTTCCAGGTTATTAAGTAATGAGCCTTTATTACAAGTATGGAGGATTGTGAAATCTGTTTGTGGATCAAAGCTGTGGTTTTTTTGTCGGATATGTTGGGAGAAATGTGATTGACCCGATGTTGGACGTTCTATATATCTAAGATGTTCTCTTAGTCTAATATTAAAGGATCTGAAGGTTCTACCAATATAGCATGCATTGCAGGTATGGCAGCTCAACTTATACACTCCGCTATACTCAAGTGAGTTACGTTTATCTTTGTTATTCAAGAAAGTCAATCCTAAATTAGAGGCAGTTTTAAAAGAGATGTTTATGTAGTCATCAAAGACTTTTGCTATCTTATAAGAAAGTTCACCTATGTATGTTAAAGATCTGTAAGGTTTTTGTTCCACCATTTCATTAGAATGTTGTGTATATACTTGGTGTTCTAACATTCTATTTGTCTTTTTATGTAAAATTTTATTCACTAGATTAATTGAATAACCATTATTTATAGCTATTTGTTGAATAATTTTTAATTCTTTATTGAATGATGTTAAAGTTAATGGTAACGATATTAAACGATTAATGTAACTGTAGAATGCTGCCATTTTGTGTTGAATAGGATGGTGTGAGTCAGCTGGTATAACTGTACCAGTATGAGTTGGCTTTCTATAAAGGCTTCTCCTGATTATTTGAATTTCTACATAAAGTTTAAAATATGGTCCCCCATGGATCTAAGTTTTTTGTTCACAGAATTCATCAACATGTTACTATAAACTACATTTTCCCAAAACTATTTTAACATCAGTATTGAACTGGTATGGTACCTCAACTTATTTAACCCAATATTATTATTACACCCCATCCGGTTGCGACATACACTCACTTTACAAAATATTTAATATTTAATTTCAAATTTAACACGTGGTTTGATTGTTCCCAACACAACATGGTAAAGTCGTTCAGACTGGCAGTATTAATTAAATAGAATTTGTTATTCCTAATAATTTGCAAATCTACATTTTCAAATAGAAATATTATATTTTAACTATAAACTGTTTTAAAGTTGAAATTGTTAAAGTGTCACAGAAATTATTGTACAAACTCACCATTGTTCATGTCGGTGTGATGTTACTTCTGCTCATGGTATAGAAAAATTGAAATAAGAATAATTTTACTTTACACCGGTTTAAATAGAGAACCTTTTACCTGTTGGTATAACCAATTTCCGGTCCCAACTGTCAGATATTAAATTTACCAACTAACTATTGAATACTTAATTATTCAGTCAATTTCTTCAATCAATTTCTTTAATCTATCAATAATTTTATCAACAATGGTTTATTTGCTTATTATTTAAGTTCCATATTAACATATTAGAACTGGAATAAACATTTGAAAATACTTATACACACCATGACAGATAACTCACACCAACAATTATTTCAAAGAAAGTTTGTAATTTTGTTATACGTTATACATTTTGATTACAAATGTACATATTTAATTTAATTAACAAATAATCACTTAAGTTTGTTCTGTAACTTTGACTAAGCTGAGTTAGTTATCATAGAATAAGTAGTACTATTATTTATATTGTTACATTGAAATCAATTATTTAAAGTTTGTTAAAGTATGCCAATATTAACACATCAAATAACTTTGATATCTAAAATTTAAAAAATTTTAGATTTTATTTTATTAATATCATCTTATTTCATAAACTAGATAACTTAACTTACAGCATTTAAAATAGAAGAAGAACTGTCACACTTTAACCTACATTTGTCAAGTTTACCTCTAAAATCTGATATACAGCACATAAAAAAACTCATTGTCTCCTAGTAAGAAATGTAGTTCTTTTAAAGAATCCTCTCCTTTTAAATTAAATGTCTGTTTCGTCCCCCGTTTTTTAAGTGTTTTCTGTGTGTTTCTGTGTGTGTAAAAGTGTCTTAATTTAATTTTAACATAAAATTTTGTGGACCTTACAAGAATTTGCCAGATATTGCAACAACTTTATCAAAGAAATTTGATAACTACAAGCTTATTTAATTGCACACCCACACAATCTGTACATCCATTCTTATTCATTGTCTTACAACTGTCACCTTCCAAAACAAAACATAAAATCTCAATAAATAACACATATTTCATAAATATATCTCCAGAATAAATATAAATAACTGTAAAGAACTTAATGGTATAGAACATTACTTTCATCAAACAAACAATACATTTCACCTATCTCTACTTCATTGGATAAAATCTGTCTCCTCAAGAACTTCCCCGTTTACTGTTAAACAATTACAATAGTTGACCTGAGTTCTCCAATCAACAATCCAAGATAGTTTGAACCATGTTCTTTCAACCACCAATTAATAGAGTACCGGCATGTAAGTAATGTTTATTTATTTGTTTATTTATTAATTCATTACAGTTTAATAGACTATGTTACCAATTTGTGGGTCTTACCTTGTCTGCTTAAATATTTTATTCATTTATAAAACCACAGACATGTAATATTGGCATAATTACTGTAATTTATATAATTTATATCATCTACCTATGTTTTATCTTTATTAGACAACACCCTAATATGGGATTATTATTTTCAGCATTTTAACTTTGTATCGTGACCTGAAGATGCTTTGCATATTATAGAAAGCGAAACCGGTCGTCCGATTAGTTAAATTAAATTGATTGTGAGTAAGTCTAACTTATTATTTCTTTTACCTTTTGAAATGGACTCACACAATCAACACATTCATGATTTATCTTTTAGAAGTATAGATGAGGCTACAGGTAAGTCCGGTTCGTCGAGTGCTAGCTGCTGTAGAGTACGAATTGCAAGATATGGTGAGCTAGACACACCGAAAGTAACCCGAGTAAGTTCGTATTCAGCAATAGATTCCTGTTCCGAAAAACGCCAAAGTATTCTTTGAAATCTTTGTTGCTCAGGAGCGATAAGAATCTGAGTAAACATGGATTTAATATCTGCAGTAAAGACATATTTATGAAACCTGAATTTAAGCAATAAATTTACAAGATCATTTTGTAATTTTGGACCTGAATATAACGTATCGTTTAAAGACGGAAAGTTAGGGGCGTGTGCGGAAGCATCAAACACAACGCGCAATGGAGTAGTACTGGACTCCTTGTAAATACAATGGTGTGGTAGATAATAAGCAATATTTATTGCCGTACTTGGCTGAATAGGATTTAAATAAAGATTATCTATGAAACTTTTGATAAAGCTTGAATATTGAATCTTAAGTGATTCATTTTTGGCAAATCTGCGCTCTAAAGAACTAAATCTTTGTAAGGCTAAACGTTTCGTGTCGCCAAAAGAAGGTATTTCGTTTTTGAAATGCAGCTTTACTACAAATCTGCCCTCGGAATTTCTATAAGTGGTATGAGTATAAAGCTTCTCACAGAATGAGTCTTCCGGAGAATAAGATTTAACTTCTGGTACTTCCTCAATGGCCCAGAATTGTTTTAATGTCGCATCTAATTGCTCAGAATCATTAGCAGAAAATGACGTGAAACAGGAATGAATATTTGTTATATTTGTAGGTGGAATATTTCCCATCAAAACATAACCGAAACTTGTTTCAAGAGCTTAAAGCTGATCATTACGGGTTTTAATAATTCCTCCTGTTAAGATGTAAGGAAAGATATTTGCTCCTAATAGAACATCAACTTTACCTGGAATATTTGCCATTTTATCAGCCAACCTTAAATGTTGAAGATACGGCAAGTTGTCTAAAGAAATTGGAACAGTTGGCATGTTTTGACAGATTTGAGGAAGAATTATTGCATCTATCTTGCAATGAAAGTTTATGTCATAAGACGAAGAAATGTTCAATTTTACGCCTGATTTGGCTGGGGTGCACATTCTATCAAGACCTTGTATCGATAAAGCCGCATTGAATTTAGGGAGACTTAATTTGTCTGCACATTCTTTACTAATGAAGTTAGCTTGAGACGCACTGTCTAATAAGGCTCTAACTTCCAAGGCTTTACCAAAACGATCGAGAACATAGATTGTAGCTGTAGCTAGCAAGACATTATTTGTCAAAGTATTTGATAAGGCGGAAACAGAAGGCATAGGATCGTTAGATGAACTAGCAACCTCGTTGTGAGAAGAAGAAGAAGAAGAAGAATCATTCGCATTGAGATTATCAAAGTGAAGAGAAGTATGATGTTTTTTATTACAATGTGTACATCTTTTGGATGAAGGGCATTTGATCGTAACATGAGTTTTAGACAAGCAGTTTATACAACATTTATTCTGTTTAGCAAAGTCAAAACGTTTTTGAGGTGATTCAGCAAGAAATTGATTGCATTTAAATAAAGCATGATCTGAACCACAAAATAGACACTTATTTTTGACAGAACTGGTCAAAAATGTAGAAGTTTGACGAGATGAATACCTTACGTTATTAGAAGTATCGGAATTAATAGATTTAACATTTTTGCTGACTTGTGTTTTATATGACTCCAATGAAGTGCAACGCTGCAATGCGAACTTATAAACTTCCTCATAGGAAGGTACATTTTTTGAAGCAAAGTGTAATTCAAAAGCCCTAACTGTTTCTACATCCAATTTGTCCATCAGTAAATTCATTAAAATAAAGTCCCATTGAGCGGGAGAAAAAAGTAATTTTTCTAAAGAGGCTAAGTTTTCATTGAAAATATCTAATAATTTTCTAAGTGAAACAGGATCATCAGTTTTAACCACACTGGCATTTTGAATATTTTTCCATAATGCTCTAGATAAGTCTCGTTTACCTTCATAGCGATCAATTAAGGTGTTGTAAGCAATTATATAATTAGAATCTTGCAGCTTAATGCTTTTAATTAAATTGTAAGGTACTCCCTTAAGTGATTGCAGAAGATAACTAAACTTTTCTATATTAGAAAGATCAGAATTATTATGTACAAGAGCATTATATATAACGATAAATGTGGGGAAATCTGTAATCTCGCCCGCAAATATACTTAAATTCAGTTTAGGAAGATTTACGTTACGTTTTGATTTGATTTGTGGATCAGCGGACACATTTTGAGTTCCACTAGTTGTATTATTTAATAAAGAATTATGTTTAAAATAAAGAGAAGCTATTTTATTAATACTATTGGCAAATTCAAACCTAATTATTTCTTCCGTATCCAAATTTGCGTCTTCCTCGACAGCAATTAAATTAATTAATTCAGTATGCTGATTATTGAAGCTAGTATTGATAGCTTCATAATCTTTTGCAGCAAAGAGAAACCCTGGAATTAATGAACCATCAACCAACACTTCCTCTGCCAGCTTTTCCATTTGTTTAATCTTACAAATGTCAACGTTTCTCAATGCACGCAAACGAACAATTCTATTTGAACTTCTAGAAGACATTATTGTAGATATAGAAAAAGAAATTTATGTAACACAAAGAACCTTTAAAGAATGATCTCAATAAATTCAATATGTACTCGTAATATGTAATATATGTAATACTTTTAAAGTTATGAAACTCAATAAGTATCAGTAAGAATAAATATTTATTATATATGAGTATGTATAATCGAGCAAACAAAAAAACACTCCAAGTATTATTTAAACAAAATCAATATATATTTATTTAATTGTAACTAGAAATATACGCATAAAATGTGTTCAATTAATATTGCGTTTTTTTTAATTTCCTAAGTTATTTAAAATAAATATATAATCATATAAACCCCTTGTATTTAAAGAATTCTAAATTGTAGATTGTAACAGAAATTGAACGTGTTTTGGAAAGTTTCAACGGCTGTACTTCGATTTAACAATAAGTCAGGTAGAGACCCTGGTTGGGATTATCGCATCTGTTGCCAGATGTGTACGGCTGTGGAATTTTTTCAATGATTTTAAACGACCTTTGATAAGAAACTTTTGCCCAAATATTTAAAAATTTATATAATTTGATCACGTTTCTAATTGAATAAATTACTTCAAACTAATTTTAATCCGGCTCGAAGGACCAATGTTCATAGCTCATAGAAGGTTCATAGAAGGACCAGGCTCATAATTGTTTTTATATACGTGCTGGTTTAGTTTTAATATGAAAATAAGTTATATGTAAATTTATCAATTAATATAAATACTATGTGTGTATGCAATCAAATTACGGTACCTGTGATGTTGATGGATACTTCTTCTTCTTCCTCAGTGCACTGGGCGATTCGGGAACAAAATCTTCTCACAATGTCACGTGGTCTGGGTAATAGTTACACAAATACTGGAGTGTTTAGCGCGACGATTTATACAGGACTATCTCTAAACTAAGATTGAAAAATATGCGTGTCGCCCGTAGCTTGCTCCCTTAAGACTAGGGGGGGGGGCTGTACAGGTCCGTATTAATTTACGATAACAAGACATACACACACGTTAAGTAAAGAATTAAAATATAAAAATAAAATAATAAAATTATTAATAAAAACTGAGAATATGTGGAGGGACGTAACAATGGTAGTTGTTGCTACAGTCAATTCACTGGAAATTTCACGCATTGTTCCCGTCATGGACTGATGATTAAGAATTTCTCGAACTTTTGGATCAGTAGGTTTTTCACGTGCCATTATTATACTTTACTCGTAATAAAACTGACGGTTGTCGGTTTTCATACTCAAATAACGCGTGACAATTATGCGTGACCTACTGGTAAGTTTGATTTCAAAGCCTTCTTTGTGCCCTGCTGTCATTTTTTTGACAGCCTGGAACAAAAAAGGCAATTATTTATAGAAGTTTTTGATTATCAAACAATTAATTAAATAGTAATCCATATAAAATATATAATTAAGCCGCAAAAATATTTCCATGTATCTTAAAAAATGTTGTTAATTTCATATTTACAAATAAAAAAATAATATTTTATAAATAAATAATTAATAATAAATATTTAAAAATAATATTTACAAAAATTCTTTTGTAAATGGGCTTTATATTCACAAAATAACTGCTTCATCCAACATATAATTGTTAGGGCTCGTATATACATAATATATTGTAAGTTTCAAAAGGGGAATTGTGATTTCGGCCTACATTTTCAATTAACATTTATGACTTTTAGATGATATCTTTAAAGTATTTGACTAATTGATATTTTAACTGTTTCTTGTCTAGATTTTTAATAAAAATTTCTGCTATAAGTTTTCTTACAACTTTTCTTAAGAACTCTATTATTCATCATTTTGTAATCGAATGCCAATTTGCGACTAGTTACATTTTTTTACAATTCTTGTTTTCTGAATACAAACATTCTGGTTGTGCCCTTATCCTATTGTGACAAATTATGAACATAAAGGCAAAAACGTCGATTCCATCTCGTTTACATATATATTTGTTTATGCTTTATGTATGTGAGAAATTGGATTGGGAGTCCCGACTTTCCCTTTCCCAGTCTGTCTTCGATCTGCCATTACCTAATGAGGCCCAATTATATGCCAAAAGATATTGTTACAAAAACAAGTAAGAAAAAAAAAATTAAAGAGAAAAAAGTCTCGACTATATCATCTCTAATACGAATACAGTTATTTAAAACAAATTACAGAAATTTGTTTGTGTATCTATTAACTTAAGGTATTTCATATTTTATATTTACTTTTTGTATTAAGTTGGTTGAATTCAAAAAATAATTACAAATGAAATAAAATAGTAATTGTACATTATTTTTGTTGTTTTATGTTATTCTCTATAGCCAATAGCCATATAACATGAAAAAACAAAAAACAGATTTGTTAACCAATGATCAATAGACGATTCTACGTAAAAAGTAAGATGAATCGCTATGAAACTTTTTGCTTTAGATTCGGAAAGTTTGTAAAATAATTCATGGTAGTAAAATAAAAATTAAATTTTGGGCAAAAGAAAATTGCATTTCCAAAGTCCATACAAAATTAAAAATTTGTAATTGGGAAAATGACGGCAGGAATGAGTTTAAGTTGGTTAGTTAGAGCGACCTGGTGCTGGAGGTGGACCTCATCTCCTAGAGTATGTTAATATAATTCTAAATCGGTATACAGACATTACTCGGGGGGTTTTCGACGTCACTGAACACGAATATTATAATGACAATGGTCCTTGAGCTACCTGGTGACCAGAGTGGATTTCGTCTCCTGGAGTTTTATGTTATTTTCATTCAAAATCAGTCGAAGGTCATTACTAGGGGGTTTTCGAGATGAATGAATACAAATATTATGACAGCGATGATCCTCGAGCAACCCCAAGACCATTTTCTACCTCGTATCCTAGGGTTTTATGATTTTTTTTTTCGAAATCAGTCAACGCGCATTACTCGGGTATTTTTGGGGTTGCTGAACAAGAATATTATGATGGAGATGACCTCCAAGTTTTAGTGCCCAGTGTAAACTTCTGTTGAAATTTGCTTTTTTTTTCAGTTGTTATGAAAGTGCGGTTTCAAATAATAATAAAAATATGATTTTTTGAATATAAATACAGAAAAAAAAAATAAAATCGTATCATTCTTCCTTATCTTCTTCTGCATCATATAAGTAATTTTTTCATCCTTTCTTATATTCGTGCCATTTTCACTAAGCACAATTTTTACGTGCCAAATTGCAAACCAAGCCATTCTTTCTGCATCCACATTTTTATACAAAAAACAATGATCTTCACATTAATTTGAAATAGAGCGAGGAGAAAAAAACGTACTTTAACTATGTAACTTGGATGATATTTATGTATTAGTACGTGTGAGAAAATAAGTATAAGAGCACCTGTGAAAGAAACGGCGGGAGCTGCTACAGGGGACATTTAAATGTATCACCTGAAATTTCGGCAGCGCTACCAACTGCTTAATTAAAAAATAATTGTTTGGTTTGGTACAGCTGGCGCAAAAAAATCTTTGATTTGTTCTCTTTGGAATCATTTTAGTTTTTTTTTTGTAGTAAATGGTATACGCAGCAAGAGAGGAGATGTCAAGAATATTGTAAAAAAAAAACCAAGTGACCTTGCACACATTTAATCCATTGTATTGACACCAGTTTTGTGTTTATTATAAAACGAAATTATGGTGCTGAGCAAAACCAAAACTTTGTTTTTCTTCAATACATAAAAAACATATCGTAACTTTTTCATCAAAGCCAAAAAGAGTCAAAAAAAATTTGACGAGAGCTCTTCTGTTTTCAATGCTTTCAATTCTTAAGAAATGTATGGCTTATTTTATTTTTCGAAGTGCCAACGATAAAGAAGTTCCCGAAAGAAGAGTTTTAGCTAAAGGCACAGAAGTAAAAAATCTATCCATACTTATGTTTCGACTAGATCCTTTAAAATAGACTGCAAGCCTTTGACAACTCTTTGTCCTTAATTTACAAATTGAGTATTACCTATCTTGCCATTATAAATAATTCGTTTGAACGAAAACTCGTTTCTATCATATATTTATATACTCAATAAAAGTCGTTCTGCTTCGGAACAAAAGAGCTGTTCATCGATGATTCAATTTTCTGTTGGCTTGTAAATAGCAGCCAAGTTGGCATTAAGCATATTCGAGACATCAGTAATTAGTGTAGCTTTATCATTACCTGTTCGTGCACGACATGTACTCTGGTCATCAAATTGTATAAACCGTAAAATCGATTGAACTCGATTTTACGGTTCATGACGGTTCAATCATGGTTCAGTCGAACCATGATTGAACGATACTAAGGAAGTGATGCATCTTCTACACGATACGTACAATATTATACTAACAATAGATTACAACTATTGTTCTTTTTTGTATAAATTGCATAAAGTGCTTACAAATACCGTTGAAATATAAATACAACACAGGCATATGAAAATATCCAAACTAACTTACTCTGCATAGCAGACGGTTTACAGAACGAACACACAAAGTAAGTGTGACTTTTTTGTTTGTTATTTGGATATATATATATATATATATATATATATATATATATATATATATATATATATATATATATATATATATATATATATATATATATATAATATAAAGTTTTATACATATGTATATATATATATATGTATTTTGGCTATTGTTTGTTGTTATTTATTTAGGTATAAATTTTGAGTTTGAGATTTTTCTTTGTCACTAGAAGAGAAGTCAAAGTGGCGTATTTTTTGGCAAATTGTTTATAATTTTTCTTTAGTTGGTGTATTTTTTTTCCCTTCAATTCTTTTATTTATGTGGTACTAAGAATGTCATAAGAACCACCTCACATATTTTCGGACTCGGCTTGTTCATTTTGTGTACTTCAAACATTGTCCATCGTCTATTGTCTTACAAGATACAGTGTAAACTCACTTAGGTACAATTTAGCCATTAAAAGAAGATATCTATACATTAATTACCTCTTCTAAATTACCATGTAGATAGCGGCTATACCCTAGTATTATGTAAGATAAGAATCACCATTAAATACATCACGATCGAGAGAGCGGCGACAATAGAAACAAAAATCAGAGCCAAAGGAATAAATATGGAATTCTTGAAATACTTACTTCTGAAATAAAAAAAGAATATCGGATAAAATTGTTGGGAATAAAACATTCGATAACATCGAGTAAAACTGAGAAAAGCTCAAAAATAACATAATAATTAACGCAACCACAGAATTATTTGGAGAAAGGAAAGTAACGAAAACTAACATATCAAAAAAGAAAACCCCTTTAGGATTTAGAGAGAAGGTGAAGGCAAGATGTGAAGAAAAGACGAAATCATTTTTACAATACAGAACACAACAAACACAAAAGGCATACAGCCTCTATAAACGAATCACAAATGAAACGAATACTTTAGTTAGACAAATAAAAAGGTAATACTGACAGATCTTCTCAAAACAGATGGAACATTACTTCTACGAAACACAAAAAAAGAAATAAAAAGAATTATCAGAAAAAAAAAATAAACAAACTAATAAAAACGAACACGTTCAGAAAAAAAAAATGAAGAGAAATATTTCGATCACTTTTTGCTAATGATGACGAAAATAAACCACCAACACCAGGGGTGACGACAACTAAAGAAATAAATATTGAGGAAGAAGAGGTAAAGGAAGCATTAAGCAAATTAAAAACTAGAAAATAACCAGGGAATGACAGAATCCCGAACGAACTCATAGAGTACGGAGGATCAGATCTTACGAAACAACTATTAAAACTAATCCAAAAAATAACGAAATAAAACAGAATTCCTCAAGAATGGAGATCAAGCAACATAATAACTCTCTTCAAAAAAAAAGACAAACCGTACTCGCAAAATTACAAAGGAATTAATTTATGGCATTGTAAGTCAAATTTAAAATTAACAACCACAGTCATAACAAATAACTATAAATGAAATTATCACACTAGCAGAAGAACAACAAGGTTTTAGTTCGTAAAGATTAGAGCAAAAACAATATGGAAAAATAAAAATATCGCCAGAGAAATGAAAGGCAAAATTTACAAAACAGTCACAACAGTCATCAGATCAATGATGATATACGCGGCAAAAACAGAGAGCATATAACAAATAGAGCAGTAAAGAGAGCAAGAGACGGTTTTCAATAGAAAGACGATGAGTAGGAAGACCAGGTAAACGATGGAATGACAACTTACTGGAGGCACATTGAAAAACAGACAGAGTCATATACATATAAAAAGAAGAAGAAGAACAATAAAAAAAAACTATTATCTATGACTCATCAAGTAAACTATTTTGAAAATTACTTCAACTGCAATCACATGATGTTACTAACACTCTTATTGATAAAAAATTGTCAACCTATCTTGATTATAAACAAATTTAATCGGTTATCAAAAGGTTACAAGTTTCTCAGCAAAAAGAAATGATTGTCCTTGCGCACAAGGTTGTCGCGCGTCTAATAAAAATTGTTACAACTTTTTGATAATTTAGCTTGGAAATCTGAACTTTCCAGAAAACTTGTTTAAACATTATGTTTTAATGTGGATTTGTTTACAAAGAGAGATTTTTGTTTACATATTAAAATTTAAAATAGAATGCGGGTCTAGGTCGATGACAATGGTTGTAAATGTTAATACTTAAAGAGCAACATGCTTCCTTGCTCGACTTGAACACGTGGTTCTTGTCAGTTAAAACGACACTGACCAACTGGCTGAGTTGACAGGCGTGACAGGTGAATGGCTATTCACAACAACACAGTATTCAATTCCTTTTGGCTATTCAATCAACATTTCACATTTCTTCCTTTCTAATTTTGATAGTATCATTCACTTTAGCTCAACCCCATTTAAATTCATTTAAATATAACTCACAATAGGGTAATACTATATTGCTACTAACAAATATCAGAAATCGGTTTGGTGATCAGAGAACAGAAGAGCCCCCACAAATAGATACAGATGAAAAATTAAACATTCTCACCGAAGAAGTTTTGTAGGCAATAAAAGACGCAAAGAACAACAAGGCACCCGGCAAAGACCTAATAACAGCCGAAAATTTTAAACACCTAAGTGATAATGCTGTCAGGAAATTAACATACCTCTACAACATTATATATGAAAATGGCATAATACCGCATGACTGACTAACGTCCACATATATAGCTCTTCCTAAAAAACAAAAAGTATAGAAATGTAATGACCATCGAACTGTATCCCTAATGAGTCATGCCCTAATAAGTGTGAAGAATACCTGAGTCGTTATCAATATGGTTTTAGAAAGGGTACAGGCACTGGAGAAGCAATTATGGGATTGACACTGATGGCAGAAAGGTATCTTGAGGTTCTAAAACGGCTGTATGTGTGCTTTGTCGATTAAAGAAAGGCCTTTGACCGCATCAAATACAGAAAATTAATTGAGGTGCTAAAAGAAGTACGGTTGGACGGACATGACATAGCTATCATAAGTAATACATACTGGAACCACACAGGATGCGTTCGAACAGAAAACGGAAATACCAAGTACATCAATATAGAACGAGAAGCGCATCAAGGGGGCATTTTATTCCCCCTATTATTTATTGTATATACCGAACATACAGTGAACAGCTAAATTATGGAACATTATCATTATTTCGAGAACCGTCGAGTTTTGAGGGAAATCTCGAAACAGGTTGATTTTTGTTAATACATACCCATTTTATAACGTACATGGAGTAGGGATGTTGTCACCGGTGTACGTGTAGTGACGTCTTCGTTAATTTTTTTAAATAGAAATCGGTATAATGCGACACCTCATTTAAACGAGAATTTAATTCTCTATTTAACATTACATTTTTAACTAAAATATTTTTTAAGGGTACAAAAACAATTTTTTTAACAACTTTTTATAAATTAAGACAATAAATATTATTATTTAAATAAAATTAATTTCATATGAAGACATTTACTAATAATATATTAGCTACTATTACAAAATTTTATATTAAAAAGTTACATTAGTTTTTGATCATACCCAAAAATCGACTACAACCTCGTTATGTTAATGCCGTCTTCCTGAATTTTACTTCCTCTCACCTCAACCAGTTGGTCTGTGTTGTTTTAACTGACAAGAACCACGTATTCAAGTCGAGCAAGGAAGCATGTTGCTCTTTAAGTATTAACATTTACAACCGTTGTCATCGACCTAGAGTCGCATATATTTTAAATTTTAATATTTTAATCTCCACTGCAGTTTTAGAGTTAGCTATATGTACCAAAAGAATGCACTGATGATGATGTGAGCTAGATCGAAAACGTTACACATCTCTAATTTTTGAACGACACTTTTAACAAGTTTTAATTAAATGTTTTTATACCAATATACAAATTTTGAAGTTTTTTACTTCTGTATTACTTTTTTACCTATGGTATACAGTCAACTACTGGGATTTTCCCGTTAATTTTTCTTGTTTATTTACATGTTCCCTTAGTCCAGTCATAAATTTTACTACTAAAACTTGTTCAGATTCTCATTTTTGTACTTGATTTACCTACTAGCCAGATAGGTATGGTTTTATCGAAAACTGCAGCAATTTTTACTAAATCCATTACCATTAAAAACACATTCTAAAGATATTTGCACTAAATCGATTTTTGTGTGCAGTCTTTAAAGAAACCTTTTTGTATACAGTGATTAATAGCAAATCTATAAAACAATTATTTTCAACATTACAGATTTTTTGCGAAGACTTTGTGAAAAACCGCTGTCTAATATTATTTTATTTTATTTGGTAATAACTCTTCATCTCAAAATATTCGCTACAGTATTCATAATAACTGAATTGTACTTTATAAAGTTGCCTTTTTGATATCCTGGTAACCTTTCGTTGGTAAGATTAATAAAATTAGGGTTTTCAATTTCATTTAAAGCTCTTTATGACTGGAAGTATACTTTGTTTAGTAAACAAAATTATGAGGAAACGTTTACTTAATCAAATTTGCTTAATAAACCGATATTCCATTTCTTGTTTACATTTCACCATTGAAATACGCTTGGTTTATTAATACTAAATTAGATGAATACTTTCTTTTATTTCTCCAAAATTTATTGATTCTCCGGTCATTCGCTATTATAATAAATATAACAATAAAATATTCCTTTTCATACTGGTTTTGTGTTATTTTGGATTTTTAATATTTATAGATAAGATAACATGCACGTGACTGTTTTAATAATTCCTAGAAAATATTGTTATTCCAAAGTGGAATGGATATGAAATCAATTTGTATCATAAATTTTATTACAAATTAGGTATATAAAATGGCCAGTACTCATAATTACCCGCAGAGAAGGTCTTCTGTTTCCATGTGCTTCTTGTAAAACGCACCTAATGTTTATTAAAATTACCTAATCTTTAAGAAGGAATTTATTTAACCTACTTAGTAGTAGTAGTGCGCCTGCAGTCTACATCTCACGTTGCATATGTTCTTTGATATATTTAGTCGTAGTTAGCCAAGCTTTATAGCATACAGCTACATTGTTCTTTGTTGGTTTTGGAACAAGGTCTAAAAAAAAATTGTAAATTTTAATTACGGAGTCACGCATTTTAGGAAAACGGAGCGAAAATACGTTTGGGGTAAGCTCGGGCCGGATACTGGATGTATGTCAAAGTTGACCACTAATTTTGTTCAAAGTTTGATATATCTTGGGTACTAAATTTCTTCTGATACCATTGCTTATTATTTTGTTATGATTTGCAGCCTACCAAAAGCGCAATTAATCTGAAAAATCGCTTTTTTACTTTATCTTGACATTCTGGACCATTTTCATACTGTTATTGTTCATTATTTTTCTCGGATATTTAAAAAAATTGACATATCATAACTTATTACCGTTATCGTTTGTATATTTCTAAATGTTGTTCTAATTGTCCCCATTAGCATCATTTGTATCGTTATCTATATATTGAAAGTCTTAGAGTTACAGTTTTACGTCTGGTCTATAAGAACCACATGCTAATTCTAAAAATCTATGTATTGGTATCGTTTTTTCAGTAAACAGTATTTGAAAGAATTGGGATCAGTACTACTTCTCAATGTCGATGAAAGTTTCGTCCCGAACAAGACGGATTCTTAATTTGTCTCATCAAAATGCTTCTTTAAATATACGAAGATGGTTGCGTTTCGATTTAATTTGAGTCTCTTACCACTCCCTAACGTGTGTTTCTGGGTCTACCCGTCATCGGAGAGAGTTTGTAAGAAAGCTTCTTTAAATTGTGGTGAGCAAATGTGCCTGTTGTGTACATGACTAAATATTTTCCAATTATCTTATCGTAAAAAAATTTATTTGGTACTTTTTGATTTGCGCAGACGACAAAGTCAAGGACTATACTAATGAAGATGTGAATGAGGTGGCGCTAAAGGTTGAATTAGAGACAACGAAGAGGAAATTACAGAAAAGAATGACGAAATATCTAATGATTCTGACAGCAAAGTGAAAATAATGTATAATGGCACTTGCAAGATATAGTAGTAAAGATGATACTACTATGTGGCTAAAGGAACCTACCACCAAGAAAAGAAATCGTATAAAGAATCTAATTGGGAAACCACCAAGGACCTGTTTCATCAATGTTGGCGTCATTCAGCATGGAAGACCTCTTTAAGCTTTTTATTACTTCTGAAACTGTTGAAAAAATAGTCACTTACACAAACTAAAGCGGTAGTGTAGAAATACAAAACCGTAATAATCAAAATGGCTTTGCATAAATAAGTGTAGATAAAACAGAAATATATACGTTTCTAGGTTTACTAATCTATGCTGGGGCTATGAAAATTAACAGCGAATCAGTGCAAATGCTGTGAAATGACGAGTTTTGCTTTAAGAAGCCCATGTACTCAGTAGTGATGCCCCTTTCAAATATCGAGTTTAATGTGATTTGATAACATTAATACCAGACAATAAAGAAGAGATGTAGATAAATTGGGACCAATCCGCGATCTATCGAAATGTTTGCAAAAAATTTCCAGAAGCAGTACAATATGGGCTTTAACCTCACAGTATATGAGTAACTACTGCCATTTCGTGGCAAATTGACATATAGTGTATGTTTATTCTTTCGAAAAACATAGAAATATACATTTAAATACATTTAATATTCTTTTGGAACAAAACAGTATACATACATTAGATAACCTCAATAGAAATAATGATATATTAGCGACAGTTGTCAATCTATCAAAAAGATATTTAAATGGAATAATGAGTTTAATGCTGTCAAATTGTCTAAACTCTGCTTTTAATCATTCATCTATTCCAAAATTGGACATAATTAACTCAGTGGAGAAAAAATCTCAATATTTACCAACTTAAGATAAAGAAGAATATAGAGTATTATACAAACCTGAATTAAAAAAGTCTATTAAAATTAAAAAAAAAACATAAGCAAAGAGGAACTAAGGGCTATAAGAACTTTAGACAAGGGAAGTTCAACTGTGATAATGGTAATAATATAATGGGGGATAATAATAATAATAATTTATCGATATAAAAACAAAATTAAAGATCTAATAACAAACGGACATTATACAAATGTAACAAAAGATCCAACAAAGCCTTTGGAGAACAGAATATATAGAACTTTATTCAAGTTTTAAGGATTATTTAACAAAATTTTTATCAAAGAAGATTAATTACACCTCATTACAGTAAGACCCTTCATGTTTATGGAGTACCGAAAGTTCATAAAACGAATATAACACATTATAGTACCTTGAAATCTCCTTGTACTGAACTGTCAAAATTTGTATTAAATATTATACATCCATTTGAAAATAAAAATGGTACATTTATAAAAAATAAACATTTTTAAAAATAAACACAGCATGGTAGAGATATGTAGATGAGATATTCTCAATACGGCCTCATGGCTCAGAGTTGTTGTACACATTCCTGAATGATATAAATGACAAAGAAGAGACAATAACATTTTTTATCATGGAAACGAAATATAATAACATAATACCTTTCCTGGATGTTTTAATCTCCAAGAACGGTACTGGATATGCGACTCACGTAAAAAAAAACTAACACAAACCAACAGATATCTAACACACACACACACACACACACACACACGAAGTGATCAACCCTGCCCCTAGGAACATGTGTATACCAATGTAAGAATGGGATCCACATGTCCGAAGATCAAACGGGTCACACTTCGCTAGTCAAAGTGGTACCTATCTGACCCCCATCTGCTTTTCCACCACCCCTCCTCATCGTGTGACTTACGTGAGGAGGCTTATGATCTGAAATTTACTTAAGATGCCCTGGGTAATAGTACATCCTCGGCTTTTAGTGAATGTGGTTATGCCACCTAACTGTAGGGGTAGCCACATCTAGGCTTTTCTCCCTATTTACTTTACTGACTCTATTGATTTTACTCTACTTTACGTCGGGACTTGAGTCCCTAAAAAAAGAAAAAAGAGCGTGTGTTTCGACCATAGAGCCATCAGCCTGAGCTGATGACTCTATGTCCGGAAAAGAGTGTGTGCTCGGTCACTCAGCCACCGATTTGGCAAAATAAATTTTGTTCTCCTCGCCGGCTGAGCACCCGAAAGGGGTCCGGCCACCAAGCCCATGTATGCCGCACATGACCACAGTGCTCGGATTTCGCGAGTAGATCTTTCATTCGATCTGCCTTAAGGGCCTAGTCCGCGGAGCGGTATATAGAAGGCCTGACGGGCCCCTTCTGTATTTGCTATATAAGGTAAATTTACGTTAAATGGTTTAGTGAAAAGTATGAATATATCGATATGAATTTACGTTATTTAATCAGAAAACCCCCTTTTTTTTGTGGACTTCCTTGTGGCATCGGAACTATAAAATGCGTGAGCAACAATTCTTTCCTTTTTTCCTTAATCCTAATTGTGTGCGTGTATTGGGGTGTGCATTCTCAAGTGTATAATGCTCTTACACACCCCGGTGTATATTGGACTTATAATTACCTAAAAACCTAAAAACCTAAAAAAGAAAAGCGTACCCTCTCGCCAGAGTTTTTTTGGTGTGTTTTCTGATTGACTGCATTTCTTTGTTCGTTCTTCTTGCAACCATCTCATTCTTTATTTATTCGTTCGGGTTTTCCCTATATCGAGCTATCTGTTGTTTTGGTCTTCTGTGTACCGTCCTTCTGTTTTCATTGTAGTTAGTCAGCTCTCTTAACATTCTGCTTGGGTGTTTTCTTAGTCCGTTGAAAATTTCATATGCTCTCTCGTCTAGCGTGCGTAGGATTCTTGTTTGTCCTGAGTCTCTATATACATATCTCAAGGGTACGTACCTTGGTATGTTAAGGGCATCTCTGACTATTTGATTTTGAGTGGTCTATATCTTTTTCCTGTTTGTTTTACAGGTGTGTCACCACGCAGCGTATGCATATGTTAGGACTGGCAGGATAATACTATTTGCAACCCTGATTTTGGTTTTAAACTGTAGTTTACTTTTCCTTCCAATAAGTGTTGAGAGCTGACTTTTCAACGCTTTGGCTTTGCGTATTTGCTGATTGATATGCTCAGTAAAGGTTAGCTTCTTATCTAGATGTACCCCTAGGTATTTAGCCTGGTTGATCCAGTCTACTGGAGTGTTTTTGATTGTAATTTCGCGATTTGGTACACTTCTTCTGTGACTAAACATTACAGCCTGTGTTTTGTCTAGATTTAGGGCTATTTTCCATTTTATGCACCATCTTTGGAATCTGTTTAGTGCTCATTGCAGATGATTAGCTGCATGATCCGGGTTTCTCCAGCTAACAGCTATTGCTGTATCGTCAGCGTAAAGACTCAACAGAGAGCCTGGCTCTTTTGGCATGTCGGCCGTATAGATGGTGTACAGGTACGACGACAGCACCGCTCCCTGATATGACGCAAGGAGGCATGTCATCGCCTCACTGTAACCAAATTCATTCATTTTATAGATGAGTCCATGGTGCCAGACTCTGTCGAAGGCTTTGCTGACGTCCAGAAAAGCTTTAGCTGTGTACATTTTTTCATTAAATCCTTTAATGATGAATTCTGTATTGAGTCTTTTTAGTATGGCTCTTTCCGCTATCTTGCTTATAGATGATAACTGATAGGTCTGTAATTTTGCGGAAATGTGCCGTTTTTATCAGGTTTTGCAATCATTATTACGTGTGCCTCTTACCACCTTCTGGGAAATATCGTAGTTTTAGCATGTTGTTTATTATGTTAGTGATATAAACAATAGCTTTTGTTGGTAGATATTTTAGCGACCTATTTGTGATGTTGTCGGGTCCTGGGGCTTTTTTGGCATTTGTTATTTTTATAAGTTCCTTTATTTCTTCGGGAGAGGTATGTGTAATACCTATTCTGCCCTTTTTCCTTCTAAGTCTTCTCGCTGTTCTTTCTACCCCTTCTTCAAAGTCATTTGAACGCCCTTTCTAGTTCGTCCTTCATGACTTCGACTTTGTCGATTTCCGCATGGACAATCCCGTTTACTCCGTGTAGGGGAGTTATGGGTTTCTTTCGGAGGATTTTAGATAACTTCCAGAAGGCGGATTTGTTAGGATTTAGCTCATCGATATAGGAGTCCCAGCTTTCATTTCTATGATTTTGAAGTTGTTTTTTCACTTCGCTGTCTAGCTCATTTGCAATCCTTTTGTCTTCTACCGTTCTGGTGCGGTAGGCTCTTCTTCTTTTCCGGTTTTTCTCTTTGATTAGGTTTTGAAGTTTTATACTTACATCCCTGAATCTTCCTTTTTGTCTTGTGATTGTTTCGCTTTTGGAGCTGGCATCGCTAGCATTGTTTATTGCTTGTTCTAGTTTTATTACACTGTCTTGTAGTTCTGTAATATTATTAATTGTTGGGATGTTACCGATGTTCTCGCTCACAATTCTTCTGAAGTTTGGCCAACTTGTCTTCTTTCTGTTGTAGGGCTGCAAATAGTTCAATTCTATTTCGCCCAGGGTCAGGACGATTAATTTATGTGTCGAATCGCCTTCATTTAGAGAGTGTATCTCGTATTGTTGACCCACGTTGTGTAGGATTGCAATGTCGAGATACGTAGGGAGTTCTCCGTGGAAACATGTCGGTTCTGTTGGTCCGATGACATATGTGTTCGGCCTGTTCTCGAGATGGTTGCAGAGATATCTTTCGTTTCGGTTGGTCGTCCTGTCAAACCAATTGGGAGATCTAGCATTTAGGTCTCCAATAATTATAGTTGGCTCTTCTGAGTTCAGTATTAGGCTCAAATCTTCGTTGAAAATCGGATCATGTGGTCTAACGTAAGCTGATACTATTTTTAGTGTTTCGTTGTTGGCCTTAAGTCGAATAATTGTGGCTTCCATTGTCACCAGTCCGTCTGGTGTTAAGATGTACTCGTGTTCGAGTCCCTTTTTGACTAATATAGCTGCTCCTCCTGATAATGCTCTATGATCTGTTCTATAGATATCGTAGCCTGGCAATTTTGTTTTTTTCCTTTCCACTAGTTTGGTTTATTGAAGGGCTACGATATCGAGCTCTAATCTGTTTATTATTTCATCCAGAAGGTTGATCTTTTTGAATATTCTGCTGGAATTCCATGACCCAATGCGTAGATCTTCGTTTTGGTTTGCTAACATTTTCGGACGGCTTCTCCAAATGCAGTCATCATTTTTGTTGCTTTGTCCATCATGGACATCATTTCCATCATTTTGTTATTATACTCTGTATGGAAGTTTGCGATGAGGGTAGCTGCGTCCTGTACCGACACTTCTTGTGGTTGTGCTGGAGCTTCTGTGGTGGTTTCAGCAAATTTTTTCGCTGACTGTGCGTAGCTGACTCCTTTGCAGATTGGAGAGCTGTTTATGGGTCTTCCTACCGGTCTTTTTGGACAGGTGTTTTCTTTTTTGGGGCCTTAGAGCATCCTCTATAATTTGCTGTGTGCGCTTCACCACAGTTTGCACATTTGGAGTCGGTTTCCTGGCTTTTCTCACAGTCGTTACTGATGTGGTTTTCTTCGCATTTTACACATCTGGATCCGCAATGGCAATCCTTTGAGCTGTGATAGAACCCTTGACAGTTATAACACTGTAGGGTGTCTTTTGTGATTTTGAATTCATCCTCCACATAAATGCGCATGTAGCATATATCAGATATTTTTTTAATTTTTGCAACGTCTTCCTCTTTGAGGGTGACGATGAAATGTGGCAGTACTTTTTTATCAGCTTTTTTGGAGATCATATTGATCACCCTTGTTGCTTCTATTCCTTTATTGTATAGTTCGTCTTTAATTGCTACTGTGCTAGTAGTAGCAGATAGCCCTTTTATAATGACTCTTTTTGGTTTATCGCTATCTATGGGATATGCGATGAATTCTACTTTTGGAGTGTGTTCTTCTAGGATATGTACCATTCCTAGGTAATCTTTTCTGGTTTTTGTGTTAATAGCAATCGATCTGCCTGATCGTGCAAACTTATTGACTGATATTATGCCTTGGTTGGCTGCTCTCTGCAGGATTTTTTGGTGTTCTCCTACAGTTTTTAGGATTATCGCCGGTGGTTTCGGCTCTTTTATTATTGGCTCTTTTACTGTAGGCTCCTCGCTTGTTTGCGGTGAGTCTTTTGGTACGTCGTTTTTTTTTCAACTTGGCTATTTTTGCTCAAGTTATTTTGGGCAGTTTTCTTTTTCTGGCTTCTTTCATGAGCCTCTTTCGCAGCCTTGTTAAATTCGTTTTATTTCCGCTGATTTATTATCTGCGTCTGCTTTTCGGCGACGCTTATTTTTGTTTTCACACTACTGTCTGATTTCTCAGTAGTGGTGCCTGTCTTTTTTCCTTTTTTGTTTTGGACTTATGTCCAACCTGCAGGTTCTTTGGTTGTTATGATTCTTTCCGGCTCTTTAGGCTTGCCTTTGCTACCGGATGGCTTTGCGGGGGGAGGCGAACCGATTCCTAGACTAGCTTTACAACGTCATTATCGAGGGAGGCTTTTCACGGGTCGATTTCTATTATTGACTCCTCTTTCTCCTTGGCTGCTGTTAATGCCATTATATGTTGTACAAGTTTTTGTATCTCCTTGTCCTTTTCTTTGTTTTCGTTTCTCAGCTCAGTCATCTGAGCGAGAAGGTCTTGGATTTGTTTATTTGCCTTTTCCTCGCGGATACGGCTTTCTTCTTTTAGGGATTTGATCTGTTCCGTCAGTACATTGACCGACCTTAAAAGCTCATTGGCCTTTTCCCTTTCCGCCATTTCTCTGGCCTTTTTCTTTACTTCTTCGTCATTTTTGGAGACGTCCACGGCGGGTTGTGTCTCTATTACCGTTGGGAGCGGGGCTTTGCGCGATTCTGCAGCTAGGCTCGGATCTTTGACGATGGCGTCCATCGTATTAACATCGTTATCGGTGTCGATTTCGCTCCTTTTTTCTTCCTCCGACTCGGGCAGATAGGAGTCATCGTCAGAAGATATCACGATTTCTATGTCGTCGATCGTGAATATCACTCATATTGCCGTAAGGCAGTGAACAAATAGTTCATAAGATACAAGAAAATTCTACTTAGACGAGTCTGTTTTTTTTCCACCGACTGACCGCTGTCAGTACGGCTTACTGGGTGCCGTCCCAGATACCTCGCGGTAGTTCACTCCCTGTATTCACAGTGAGGGATCCTCTTCCTGTTTCTCACACCTCAGGAGCAGGGGCCGTTTCTGTCCGACCTTGTCAAATGTCAAGGCCTTACAGTGTCATCCCTGACGATACACTGAGGTGATCCCGAATTCTTCGCAAACGCGAAGCTATTATAGCCTCCGCGAGGAGCCTATAAAAACAGCTGCTCGACGGTTTAACTAGTAACAATCTCGCATCCGCTTTTCGCTAATATATAGGACAAGTGCCTATGCCACACTCGGTGTCTTACCCACCGGGAGCTGAAAAGCTCCGTTGACGATAGGTCAGTCGCCCCCACCTAAGCACGCTTCTCTCTTGAGCACGTTCGTACTGTTCGACTGCTCGAGTCGAACTACAGATATCTAAGTTAAAAATCAAACCACATTATCAATATTAAAAAGGAAATCATTGAATTCTTATACGATAGAGCATTATACTTGTCTTATACGAGTCTTATACTTGTTCCAACGACTATTCGTTCTTAGAGGAAAAATATTTGTTAACATCTGTTTTAATAAAAACTAATTAATCTTTATCATTATAAATCAAGAATTTTCAACAGTTGACCGAATAGAACAGAACAATTTAATACGAGATCCTACAGCATACACAAGGAATAATACGAGGAAAATAACAATACCACACATAACAGGATTATCAGAAAAACTTAAAAAGGTCAAAAATAATCTCAACATTTCAACAACATCCAAAACAACAAACACATTAGGATCTATTTTATCTAAAACTAAACCTAACAATGAACAAGAAAGAACAAAGGATTGTATTTATAAAATACCTTGTGAATGCGATCAGTTTTAAGGCCAATAAATGTTGGAATAAGTTAACATCAATCTTATATTAAAAATATAGAATTTAGTAGATACAAATTATGTAAACATGCATGGGAAAATGAACATATGGATCAATGAAACGAATGGTAAAAAGAGAAAAATTAAAGAAGCGGCTATAATTGTGCTAAATAAGACTAATTGTGTCGCAAATAATTTGGCAGAAGAATCTAGTTACCCATATTGTAAGTAGTTACCCAAATGTAAGACTAAATATTTATCATGTCGTGATAGTATTATGACGTTTTTTTCTTATAATTTACTATGCAATCACTAACAGGAGAATTTAGCTGTCATCATGGCATGGAGTTATTTTTTTATATTTTTTCTGACGAATATTCTCAAGTTGCAGTTGGTTTCATGTAATCCAATGAACTATCTTACAATAAAGTCGTTCCAGAAACCCAACTCAGCAATATTGTCAATATGATTTTAAAGTCGTTTACTTTAAAATGTATAATATATGTCTGAATTGTCAATATAAATGACTCCAACGGTAAAGAATTTTTCGCCACGTAACAAAAAACAAAACTTGTTTAATTTGTTAATGTTTGTATTTTGATAACGATTTCCAAGTGTAGAAACTAAAACGTCAATAAACCTATTTGAAAATTTGGTTGTGGCTTATTGCCATTAAAATAGTTTACTTAAATCTTAAATTACTTTAAGATGCCACAAGAAAATAGCTTCAAAACAGTTAAATAGGATTTCGGTCCCGTCTAAACATCATACCGAGCGATAAGAAGTATTCACTTCGAAAAGAAAAAACGATAGCAGCAAGAACCATGAACCCATTAAACGACTGTCGTCTCAAGTGTAAAATAAGGATTTCTGATGACATGACGTTTACTTTTTGAGAAATACGGGTGAGCGTAATAAAAGGAAAAATTCTATATTCTCTTTGATCTGTATAGTGGATAAAAAACTGTACAAGTGCGAAATAATTTTGACAGAGTACGAAACTTTTCTTGTTAATATGAATTTTGTGTTAGTGGAAAAAGAGGACAAATATGTAAGAAGTGTTTAATTGCTACGTTTGGAGAAGCCGATGCCTTTATAAACCAGATTATATTAAACAGATATTCGTCAATGACTACGACAATTACAACAGATCAAAGAGGTCAGAGTTCTCTCAAAAATTAATGGTCAGAAAATGTTTTAAATAAAGTTTTCTCACATATTCGAAGCTTTCCTTCACACGAAAGTCACTATTGTGGACAAACAACATATAAAATATACTTACAGTCAGATTTGACAAGATTTGAAAAGAAAGCTTTCCTAAAATATAAGTCAGAAAAAACGAATGAATCATATGAAAAATATAAAAGAATAAGTACTGAAACTCATCAAATGGTAAGAAAAACAAAAACAGACTACTGGACAAGATTCACAAAAGGACTAGAGATGGATTTCTATGGACAACAGAAACAAGTATGGCGCTTCATAAGACAACAAAGAAGCGAAATGAAAGAACTAGTTGAAATAGAACACATACAAAAGGATACATCGGTGGCCTTCCTGACAGAAATGTTTAAAAATTAAAGCGAAGAACCTTTACCAGAAACGCCAAATATAATAACTGAGGAAAAGACCGAACTCTCCCAAAACGATGTAAAAGAAGGAATAAACAAATTAAAAAACAGAAAGTCACCAGGAGAAGATCAAATACCAAATGAACTCTTGAAATATGGGGGTGATCATCTTGTACAATAACTGCAACTTCTTATTAATAAAATAATCACCACGAACAGAATACCAGATGAATGGAGAAGAGCGATCATGGTGATGTTCTTCAAAAAAGGAAATAAGAAAGATCCCAACAATTATCGAGCAATAAATCTATTAAATACAACACTCAAATTAACAACACGAATAATAGCGACAAAAATAAACGAAGGAATATCTCTGCAAGAGGAACAGCAAGGATTTCAGACAGGAAGGTCATGCACGGATGCAGTTTTTGTAATAAGACAAATAAAAGGAAAGTTGCTGGAATACAACAAACCAGCATATAAAATATGTGTCTGATAGATTTGAAGAAAGCGTTTGATAGAGTGAGAATTCGGGACGCATTAGACAAGGAGAAGTTAAAAAAAGAAGAGGATATAGAATGGGAGAAAAGGAAATAAGGATAATATGCTACGCCGACGACGACATAATAACAGCCGAAAATAAAGATGACCTACAAAGATTAATTAAAAAATTCGAAGATACGGGGCTCATATACAACATGGAGATCTCAACGGAGAAAACTAAAGCGATAGTAATATTAGCGGAACCGAGAAGATGTAAGTTAGTCGTAAATAACAAAATATTAGAACAAGTGATAGAAACCGAATACTTGGGAATAAAACTGCCAAGCTACGTAAAAGTGGAAGAAGAAGTACAAAAACAAGTGAACATGGCAAACAGAGCAGCAGGATGTCCCAACAACACAATCTGGAGAAACAAATACCTCACAACGGAAACGAAAACCAGGATATATAAATCAACAATAAGACCGATAATGACATACACAGCGGAAACAAGAGCAGATACGGCGAAAACTTAAAGACTACTGGAAACAACAGAAATGAAAGTCTTACGAAAAATACCAAACCAAACTCTAAGAGACAGAGTAAGAAGTGAGGAAATACGAGCGAGATGTGGTATAGAGGAAATAAACGCGTGGACCAAAAGAAGAAAAGTGGAATGGAATCAATACATCGAAAGAATGACAGAAAATAGAACAGTATGAATAGCAAGAGACAAATTGTCAAATGGAAGAAGATCATTGGGACGACCGAGGAAAAGATGGTTAGACAACATCAATTGAGGCTAAAAACCGAAGTAAAACAGGCATTTTGCCTATTTATAAAGTAGGAAGAAGAAGAAGATCAGATTTGACTATCGCTAAAATGTATGGTCTTGATAAAGAAAACACAGAAATAAAAAATTCTACGTCAATGACAATTTTCTCTACAAAATTTTATGAACCTGGGTTAAAATTCAAAAAGACCCAAAAAGATACGTGTTCTACAAACGATAATATAATAATTAAAGTATCATACGAAGAAGAAAACAAAAAGAAACAAAAAATTCTAGAGCAGAAAAGCCATCACTTAGCAACTTAAGAATATATACTTAGGCATTTAATTCGCTAGTATATAAGTATATAACGCAAAGTCAAGTGATGAAACTTTACCTAAACAAGATCTGTTAACAGCAGTATTTGTTTCTCATTTGCAACAATGTTTGCCAACTCCTAAATTTATTTAGTAGGTTTTTAGAAAAAAATTCCCAAAACATCACTAAGGCATTTTTTCAACAAAAAATTGCAAATAATTCGAAAAGGAAGCATTTTTTTAAAAATTACCAGGAGCGAAAAAGTAATTAGTAATGAGATACGTCTAAAAAAAAGTACTCGATGCGATTCAGTAAATTATTTTGTTTTTTTTTTTATTTTTATTTTAAAAATAAAAAAAAATACATTTGAACTTCGAAAAATATATAGAATTAAAAACAAAGATTTGGTACGGTAGAAATGCAAAAAAATTAGTATGTATATTCCGTTTATGAGCGTCTTTTTAGGGTCAAACCGGGCTGTTTAGTGTTTTGGGTTGACGTTTTGTCTGCATGTGCAGAAAACATATTCTAATAATATTTTAATCTTTATTTCTATTTACATATCTTTATTTTAAAAGATTAATCACAATAAAATAAATAGTAATATTTTGTAGATACACATATTTCTTTTATCCTCGTAAACAGACAATGTTCTCAGAACTAAATCAATGAATAATACTCGGACCATCTTGATAAGGCACAAGACAAATGAACCGACTATTCTAATTAGGAACTAAATCATGATAGATTCGATTGTGAACCTTCGAGAAATCACTGTGAACGGTAGTTGATGTATTATGCCTATCTCGTAATTTGTCATGATGATTGTGTTAACCAACACCTCCTCATTTTAACATAATCAGAGATTAATTGAACAGCAATTAATCCCATAGACAATATTTGAAGCTATTGTAATTATTTTGTAAGTGTGTTTTGTAAAATAGATAGGTATGTATTATTTGTGTATTGTACATACAAACAATACTGTAGGTGACCTACTTTATACTATAATAAGCGACTGGCATATTCATTATTCGAGGGAAATCAAGGTGCCAAAATTTACATTGTTTAAAATTATAGATATTTCTATTGGATGGATTTAAAAACTTTATTTTTAAATTTTAATGATTTTTTTAATTATCTCAAGATTTATCATTTATTTAATTATTACTCTTGTGCTATGAATAAGGCTTATGTCGTTTGTCCAAGAAGAAAAACATCGATGCTACTGCAAAAATTAGTGACCAGTAAAATTTTCTGATGTATCTGTTTTATTGAGATTTTAGACATGTTATAAAAATATAATTATATCAAAATAACACATATTCTCAAAATTGTTGTGGCAATAGCAAACTTATTATTCCGGTGGCATATTTAGTTTTCGAGTAAAATAAAGGTGCTAAAATTTACATTGTTTAAAATTGTGTCGTGTCATTTGGATCGCAAACCTTCGAAAGGAGACGGCGCAATGAGAAGAAAATTGTGTCTAAATTTATTAAATAGATTTATAAACTTAAATTACTTTTTTAATTATTGTAAGATTTATTTCTTTTTAAAGATAATTCTTGTCCTATTTATAGGTCTCATATCATTTTTTCAGGAAGGAAAACATCAATGCTACTGCAAAAAATTGAAACTAATAAAATTTTCGGATATATCTGTTTTATTGCTGTAAAAGTATACAGTGTGTCCGTAAAGTATGGAATAAATTCGATATTTCCTAAATGAAAAGCCTTTTTAAAAACATTGAAAACACGTTGATTTTTAAATTTAGTGTTCTACATTTTACAATAAAATTTCATTATACAAGGTGATATATATTCTGTCCTATTAAGAAAGAACCCCGTATCTCCACTATAGCGAGTTTTGAGAAAAACGCGAATAAAGATTTTTGTTTAATCCCTTGTGCGTTTAGTACAATAATAACACAAAATTATTTAGGGTAGAGTGTGTAGCATCGTAGTTAACTTTTTCAAAAAAAAATTGCAAAATTACCATATTATGGACATTAGTTATGTGACATACGGGCTAACAAAGCAAAGCATTATGTCAAGTTCACTTAGCTAAAACCACGTATTATCCAAATTTGTCTTAAGCTTTAGTTTAAGTTTATTTAAAAATACAAAATGAAAATTAGTATTAATTGGAAGTTGGCAATTCTTCCCAAAATTGATTGCGGTTCGCCGGTATAGTTTGACCTTAAGTTTTTAAATATTTGTCCTTTTATCTTCTTAGCAATCCCAGAAAGTTTCGTCACAGGTGTGGGGTCCTTTATCTCAGATTTTAACACTGTGGCCTGCAAAAAGTCCATCTCTATCAACTCCTCGCTAACGTCAATCTTAACGTGTAAAATCTTGCTCTCTCTTTTCACAATTACTTTAACAATTTGTGATAGGTAAATATGTGACTCTGTTTTCTTTAATTTTGACTGTAATGATAAGTCTTTCCAGATAAGAAAATCGGAAACCCCCATTTCTTTCACCACAACACTGGTGATGAAACTATTAGCGGTGTTGCTTTATTCCTTAAAAAAAACCTCGCATATCGTTTTATACTACGTTAAAAACCCGTATCTGCTGAGCATATACCAGGTTTTTACTACGAAGCATTAAATGCCAGGTTTATACTAAGCATAATAGTCATTTTTGGCGTTTACGCGGAAACTAATTTCTTTCATAATATATTTAGAAATGTAAAATACAGGTTTCTCTCTATGTGAAATTGTTATATAAATCGTAATTATTCATATGGTGCAAATATCCCAATTTTTAAAATTTTGGAGATACGGAGTTCTTTCTTAGTAGGGCAGTATTACAGCGATGACGTCATCGGCTCTTTTATTTTAAATGTAATATCCTGTATACTAGGACATTTTTAGATCGATAAAAATGAGCTGATTTTAAAAAAGTATAATACTTGGGTCTAATGGACATATTTTGAAAGATATGCGCTTAGAAAATAAATTATTTATTATTAATTGCAAAAAAGTAGCCTACTTCTGTTTTTGGTAGACTGTAATTATTTTTAGTAACGTTCAATAACAATTAAGTAGTACAATAATTGTAATAATTCGTGAATGTTCGGTATTATTGCTTAGAATTAATTTTAAGTGAAAATGAATTTGAGTGTAAAGCAAAGAATTGAAATACTTATGATGATTGGGTAGGGAGACAAATCGCGAACTTAGATGGAAGTGTGTAATTTATTTAATGATAAATTTCTAGAAATACCCATCATGCAGTCAACAATAAGTAAGATCAAAAAGAAATTTCGAGAAACTGGTACGGTTAAAAATGCACGCAAATCAGGTCGTCCCTCTGTAAATTATGTTACAACATTAGATGTTCTACTTGCTTTTGAAGAAGATGCACACACTTCTATTCGTAAGGTTAATAGGGATCTTGATGTTTGCAAAATAGCGGTAAACAAAGTACGTAAAAGTAAGTAAAGTAATTAAAATGCACAGTTGTACAGGAATTAAACGAGGATGATCCAGATAAAAGAATAAAATTTTGCGAAATAATGATGGATAACAGCCACCTTAACCCTCTCTTGGTTCAAAACATTATTTTTTCTGATGAGGCTACATTCAAATTAAATGGCGAGGTCAACCGTCAGTATTTTAGATACTGGGCAAAAGAAAACTCCAACTGGATAAGAAAACATCATACACAATACCCGCAAAAGGTAAACGTATGAGCTGGCATTGTAAGAAATAAAATCATTGGACCCTACTATTTCGAAGGTAATTTAAGCGGGCCAGCATACCTTCAGTTTTTAAGTGGGTATCTCGTACCTACTTTAGTTAATTTATTCCCCAGTACAAATAATCTTGGAGGTTTTGATAAAAGTTTATGGTTTCAATAGGATGGTGCGCCTCCGCATTATGCTTTAGATGTTCGAAGGTACCTAAACGAAATTTTTCCAACAGGTGGATTGGAAGATGTGGACATATTGAATAGCCAGCGAGGTTACCAGACCTCAATTCTTGAGATTAGTTTATGTGGGGTCATTTAAAGAATGTTGTTTATAAAACGAAACATGCAAATATGGGAGACTTAAAAACAAGAATTCGTAACGAAATATTTTCCAAAAAAAGCATAAACAAGGTTCTACAAGAATTTGTACAACGTTTGGGTTACTGTCAAATACAACTAGGGCTACAATTCGAACATTTAAGATCAAGTCATGTATTAATTACTGGATTCCTATCAAGTTATTTATTATAATTTATTTATAATTTATTAATATTATAAATCAATAAAAATTGATTTTCTAAGCGCATATCTTTCAAATTATATTCTTTAGACTCCCAGTATTATACTTTTTTGGAATTAGCTCATTTTTATCAATCTAGAAATGTCCTAATATACAGGGTGTTACATTAAAAAAAAGAGACAATGAGTCATCACCGTAATGTGTATCACCGTGTATACTGAAATTTTATTATATATATAAGTGTTTTAGATTTTTTTAAAAAGGCTTTTCACTTAGGAAATATCGAATTTATTCCATACTTTACGGACACACTGTATATCAAAATTACACATAATCTCGAAATTTTTATTAATTTTTATTTAAATAATTATTTTATTTTAATTTCTTTTTTAATTTGTTAATTCCTTTACCTTCAGTTTCTTTTTCACTATTTTTTCTTCAAAATGTAGTTGGCGCCCTCTCTCTTTCTTTTTTCTCTCTGTCTGTCCGGTAGTAAGTATTCTGCTCTATGTTGTCAGAAGAGCTAATTCCATCATAGGCATACGTCCTGTGACATCTGTGCTTAACTTTATTGCAGTCTCTCTCTACTTTCTCTCACTGTCAATCAAGTTGTCTAATCATGGTAGGATATTGTTTTTTTGATATAAGGTTGAATGCTCGAATAAATGAACTTTATTGAACAAAAATTAAAGGCAAATATCGAGCACAATTTTAATAATCAAATTTTGCCCAAGTACTTTTGCTTTCTACAGCATCATCAGGGGCATTTCGTCAAATTTGGGCTATCCAGCATGCGCAGAATGTAATAAACATTAAATTAAACTAAGATAGTACATAACACTACACTAGAACAAGGACAAACAGTTTAAAATTATTTAAAAAATATTCCACGCTACATTCTTGTCGGCAACAGGAGAGTGCAGAATGGTGCAGAACCATTCTCTGTCCTGTATAGTCGTGTATAGTATGGGTAGGTTCATCATCCCATCCCACACAACATAAACTGGCAGCCTATCATAATATGTTACATAAATTAACAGAAATTCCAATGTCAAAATACACTTTTAAGACATAATTAAATATCATTAAGCAAATAGCAGTAAGCAATGGATACAACGAACAAACAATTAGTAAAATGTTAAATCAAAAACTACACAAGAAAGTCCTGAAATTCGTATTTCCACCACCAGAGAAAAAACCCAGTACCTTCTGCTCGATTACATATACAGACAAAATATCAACAAAATTAGCCAAACTTATAAAAAAGAAAGGAATAACATCAGCTTTCAGAACAAATAACAACCTAGGCAAATATGTTAAAAACAACAAGGGTCAAAATAAAACACACTTACACAGTGGTGTGTACAAACTTAAATGTGGCGACTGTCCAAAAACTTACATCGGTCAAACTGGTAGAAATTTTAATAAACGAATGGCAGAACATAAAAGGGCTTTCAATAGAAAAACAGATTTTACATACGCACTTCACCTTCTAAATCATAATCATTCTTTTAGTGACGAATTTAAAATTCTTCGCATTCAAAATAAAGGCCTTAAACTATCTTTGTTAGAATCTATGGAAATCAACAAATTAAAAAACACAGATATAATTCTGAATGATCAACTTTAGACAAACAGTTCTCCCCTCCTGAACTTATTTCATTAGAAACTATAAAGTGTAAACGCATGCCAAAAATAGATCACTTAAGAAAGGCAATCAGCCGAAACAGCTGTAGTGATAAGAGTTTAAAATAAATTTTGTGAAAGCTTTGAAAACAAAGTTTTCAGTGTGTTATTGTTACATAAAATGAATTTCCATTCAGTAAATAGTAATTACTATTTGATACGGTTTACGGTTCGAAGGTTGGAACTAGAATCTTTCATTCATTATTATTGATATGGTCTTTTGTGGGATTTTGTAAAATGCGCAGACTTTGAAATCATATCGCCTTTTTCAATTTAAAATAACTTGTCTCTATTCACTTTGTAACTCATTTGACAATAAAACATTATCTATATAAAAACGTATTTCATAAATCATTTGTTAAATTGAAAACTGAATATTATTTCTGGGGCTTAAATCGATATTTTGATTACCTCTAGTTTTTAAATTCAATCAACCAGATTGATCCGTTAATATTTGCTTGTGCGTGAAAAACCAGTAAAATGGTAAATCAAGAACCGCCGTCATATAACTGACAAATATTTACACTCATGTATCGACTGAACTTTCATTTTTCATCTCCCTTTTTGTGCACAGCGTTTATAGAGAAGTTTGATGTTTTGTGAGAATATTAGAAACCAAAATCTTCGGTTCTGCAGCTATTTCTAAGGTAATAGAGTTTCTAAAAATTAAAGTTTTATTTCACTTTTCAACGTCTAATTACATTTACAATTGATGAAATTACGAGATAAATAGTATAATAGTTCTAGCGGACTCCTTACTAAAGAAATCCGAAAAATATACAATTCCCCATAACTTTTTAAATTTTTTTTTATTAAGAAATATTTTAAAGTATTTTACTGTTACATTCTGGTCAACAATAATCAATAATATACTTATATTATTAATAGTTAATAAAAGATGGAATTATGGAGCGTCTTCTTAGATTATCCTAAAAAGAATGCACTATAACTAATAAGCAATACTACATAGCACTATACTCTGCTTTTCACTATAGAACTAAACTAAACTATCTTTAAGGCTCTCGTCCTTTTGAGTCTTCTTTTACCCGATTGTTACGTTGACATTCTCATGGCTATGGTGCCTCTGCTCGTACTTGCTGCTATCTAATTGATCACTTTATCCACTTTATTCCCAGGTCCCGGTAGGGGTCACTGTTATGCACGGACTAAGGGAGAACAACGATATTTTTCACTATTCTCTTCTTACATCTTTGGACGGTATTTGTATCAGTAGCTTTGGTGTAACGGGTAGATACACTAAACTCTTTACAGAGAGTAACTCTTCTACACTCCCCAGTAAAGGACAGACTACTTCAGAGCCTGGCAAACCCTACCATTACGCCAGCTACTGTTTCTCTTCTAAGCTCCCCACTAAGAGAAAACAGGTCCCAATCCTGTCCTCTATCTAATCCCCATATATCCTTTCCTTCACATACTTCGACCGGAACATAAGGCACATGGGGAATGATCCTGGATCAGCTTATCAGTGGATTTTCACAAGCAAAGCTATATCAGCAGAATGGTTATTATATAGGGCAGGGGAATTAATTGCATTATTTGCAAGCAAGTAATGCTAGATGTCTAAGAAAATACCTTGGATGGTGTCACGCAGTTTGAGCGGTGACCGGTGCTACTTTGAGTCCAGGTCAAAGAGTGCAAAATTGACCATCTGCCACGCGAATGTAAGTGATCAGGCATCACGTTGAAATTCAGCTACTAGTCCAAGAAAATTACAACTCAAAAAATTATTTAATATCGTTATATGGAACGTACAAAGACTAAAGACAATCACGGATAAGCTGCCAATTATTGAAAGAGAGCTGGCAAGGTATAAATTTAAAATCTCTAGAACAGCTGAAACGCATTGGTAGGAGCGGGCCATTTTAGAACAGACAATGGCAATTATGTTTACTTCTCCGGCAATAAGACCCAGAACTATATAATTGTTGCCATTCTCGCCTCATTAAGATTATAAAAATCTGTCGTTAAATTTAAAGCTGTGAGCCATAGGATATTTCATCTTAAACTGGAAGGGAAACTACATAAACTCCATATTATACAAGTTTATGCGCCAACCAGTACAGCAGACGACATAATAGTCGAGTAATTCTACATAAAAATTGGAAACAACTATTGCCAACAACTTTCCAAATACAGAGCTAACCTTAATATACGGAGACTTTAACGCCAAGGTTAGCTATACTACACAAAATAACGGCCTAAAGAATCTGCTGGGAAAGTATAGCATAGGTCAAAGAAATGAAAGAGGAGGCCGTTCAATCGAGTTTACTATCACAAATAACTATTCTCTTATGAATACTTAATTTAAACATCATGTACGCTGACTTTGTACTTAAAAAATTCTTGGAGATAGTTTTATAACTATCTCCGAGAAAAATTGACTACATTCTGACTAATATTCGCTAAAAAATCATCTATTTAAACAGTCTGATCATGTCTAGGAGCAATATGTGGATAAAAGCATACTTTCCTCGTAGCTAAAGTAAAGCACAAATTTAAAGCGCCTAACAAAACGAAAAGAGAAAGTGAATAGAACTAAAAAAGAAGGACGACTTTCTCCAAGAAGTGCAAAAAAGTATGCCCTCTATTGGTAAGGGTACATCATAAGAAATATAAGAGACTATTAAACATTCCAAATAACCACCCAACCGTAAATTATCCAGAGAAACAAAAACACTGGATAAAACCGTTAAAAAAATTGAAAATGGAAAAAATCGTTAAGTAATGTACATATTGTACATAAAGGGAACAAGCTAATTTAAAAGACCACTACAAAGACATAAAACAAAGTCTTGTAGCTGGCACCTTTAAGCCTGGTAGTGCAGGGTTTACTTAGCACCAAAAATTAAGAAACAATGCATATCCAAATATGTAACGTAAAATAATACGTGGGGTACTCCAGGTAACTCACTGATCAAAATTTAGGTTTCAGGGATGTTAATTATTAAATTGTTTTAATTGTGTAAAAACCTTAAAATCTTAGCTACTCGAAATTTCAGGGATAAAATTGACCAGTATTCAACTGGAGGTCGAAAAATATGGTCCTAGAGTCGCCAAAGGACCCCACGTCGTTGTTTAAGGATTTATTATTAAACATTTATATTTTGAACATCATATACAAAACTTTATTTATTTATTTTATAAAGTGATATATTGTTGAATGCTAAAATAAATAAACTTTTTATTAAATATTGTCCAAGTGCTTCCGCTTCTACGGTCTCTTCAGGGTCATTTCGTCAAAATTAGGCTATTGGGCTATTAATTTGGTGAATGTCATAAACATCAACTTATACCTTTTCATAGCCCGAGACAAAGGACAAACAGTTTAAAACTTATTATAAAATTAAACAAGCTACATATTAGGCGACCGGAGGAGAGATTATGAATGAGATTCTCAGCTCTCCTATATGAATAGAGGTAGATGGCAGAAGGCAGATTTTATAAACGATACTCTATTTGCAGTTATTACAGAATATCCAACACATGTCTTAGTTAAGGTAATGTCTGGTATTTATTATTATTAGGCTTAAAATTATAGGGTTTGTACAATAGCTTATATATAGAGTTTTTATTATTTGAAGACACTTTAGCAAAGTAGGTCAGAAAAAGTTGTGGCCTGCGAAGCGAAAGGAGAAGTTCACCTGTTTCACAGCGAAGACTTTCGAAGAACTGGTTCCGAACGCTCCGAGACATATTCGTAATAAGGTAATCTGAATATTGTCAAGAGTTCTTAAATAAGTTTTTGATGTTGACATGTATACAAAGCATCCATAATCCAGTCGAAGGCAAATAAGAAATACGTATACCTTAATTAGGATGTTTTCATCAGCTCCAAAATTATAGTTTGCTAGAAATTTTAATAGATTTAATCTAGTTAAGTAATTAGTGTTAACGTTTGTAATCTGTGTTTTTCATATTCTTCTTGTGCCACTCCTATCGGAGATTGATAATCATCAAGGCTATGCTGATCTTGTTTACAGCTGACCTAAAGAGTTCATTAGTGGTACAGCTAAACCACTCTCTCAAATTACGCAGCCATGACATTCTTCCACGGCCTGGATTCCGTTTTCCTTCTTTTTTTCCTTGTATTATATTTTGAAGTAATGCGTATTTATGTCCTCTCATCACGTGACCCAAATATTCGAGTTTTCTTCGTTTGATCGTTGACAAAATTTCTGGGTCTTTTCCTATACTTCGCATTACTTCAAAATTTGTAACTCTTTCAACCCAACTTATCTTCAGCATTCGACGGTAGCACCACATCTCGAAACTTTCAATATTTTTTATATTGTTCTGCTTGAGAGTCCAGGCCTCTAAACCGTATAATAGCGTGTTAAATACGTAGCCCCTTAGCATTCTTAATCGGAGAGGGATGCTTATATCTCTGGTGCAGAAGAATTTCCTCATCTTTATGAAAGTGGCCCTGGCAATTTCGATACGTCTTTTTATTTCATTGTTTTGGTCTCCAGTTTCGTTTATTGAAGTACCCAAGTATTTGTAGCTTGATACTTTTTCAATTTGAATGCTGTTTATACTAATATGTGTTGGTTGTGTCATGTTCTTACTGAAGACCATATACTTAGTTTTTTTGATATTGATACTTATGCCATAATTGTTGCAGGCAATATTTATATTTGTAAGTAATCGTTGTAATTCTTCTACTGTTCTTGCAACCAGTACAGTGTCGTCTGCGTATCGAATATTATTTACAACCTCTCCATTGATTACGATTCCTTCGTTTGATTGCAAAAGGGTTTCCTGGCAGATGCTTTCACTATAAACATTAAATAGCAGCGGTGACAAAATGCGTCCTTGTCGTACTCCTCTACGTATTTCTATTGCTTGTGATATCTCATTTTCTATTTTGATATTAGCTTTCTGATTCCAATATAGATTGAGCATTATTCGCAGATCTTTATTATCTATGTCCTTTCTTTTAAAAATGTTTTTTAGCTTATCATGGAGGACTCTGTCAAACGCTTTTTCAAACTCGATAAAACATGCATGTACTTCCTGATTAACGTCTAGGCATCTTTGTGTAAGAACATTCAAACCGAAAAGAGCTTCTCGAGTACCTAATCCCTTTCTGAACCCCATCTGTGTATCACTAATATCTAAATCCAACTTTTAATAAACTCGGTTGTGGATGACTTTTAGAAATATCTTTAGTAGATGACTCATTAAAGATATTGTTCGATATTCTGAACATTCTTTTGCATTAGATTTCTTTGGCAGTGTAACGAATGTAGACAACAGCCACTCTTGTGGTATAATACCAGTTTTGTATATTGTGTTAAATAAGTGCAATATTATACCTATCGAGTCATCATTCAAGAGCTTTAGCAATTCAGTAGGAACCTTATCAGGACCATTTGCCTTTCCAGTTTTGGAATTTCTAAGTGCCGCTTCTACTTCACATTTTAGGATTTCGGGTCCCGTTTCACCATTTACCTGAATAATGTTATTTCTGTTGTCCTCAAACAATTCTCTTATCTATTTACTCCATTTATTAATTTTTTCTGTTAAATCTATAATAATCTTTCCGTCTTTGTTCTTAAGCAAACTTATTTGATGTCTTCTTTGAGTTCCTGTAATTTCTTTTACTTTTTTATGTACATTGAATGTGTCATATTTTCTTTCATAGTTTTCCATTTCTACACATTGTTCTTCAATCCATAATTCTTTGGCCTTCTTTATTCTTTGCTTTATGTTCTTATCAATCTCTCTGTATTTTTGTGCATTATTCTTCATTTTACATCTTTCATCCATTAGTTCTAGTATGTCTGGTGTCATCCATACCTTGTGTTTCTTTGCAGATCTGGTTAGGTGTTTCTTTCCCGTAGTTCTTATTGTAGTGTTTATATACTTAAGTTTTTCATCTATGTTGTCTGTTCTGCGGATTTGACTTTCTGCTATTCTGAGGCTGGTGTTTATTTCTTCTTGCACTGTTTGTCGTAGGTGTTCACTTTTTAGCTGGCTTAAGTCTAACGTTGGGATGATGGTTTTTCTTTGGTCTAACTTCTATGACAGATACTACTGGATTATGATCCGACCCAATATCAGCTCCTATCATAACTAAACGGTCACTCCTTTCATTTCTGTTACCTAAGCCATATTCACTGACATTTTCTCCAACTTTACCCTGACCTACCTTGGCGTTCAGATCGCCCATTACTATGTTAATGTGTTGTCTCTTTGTTATTCTCATCGCCTCGTTTAAAGTATTATAGAATTTTTTCCATATTAGTCGACTATCAAAAATTAAACCTAGTATCTTGTGTTCATTGGCTGCTGTAAACGAAGTATCATTCAATGTAATTTAAGATTATAATATGCTACGTGTTATTTGACTGAATATATTTACTTTTGATTTTTCAGCAGAGAAATAAATACCAAAAGTTATAGACCGAGGTCAGTTAATTTAGTTTTTTTTGGATTCAGTTTATAATTGTGAACGTATCTTTACCGCGGCAATAAAAAATCAGCTCGTCAGCATATAAGTTGTACTTCACTAGGTTGTGAATATTCTTACAAATATCATTGATAGTTATAATAAATAAAGTGGAACTTAAAACTGATCGCGTTCCACTTAAAACTGATCGATTTTCTGCGTTCAGGAAAACGCAGTACCTTGGGGTACTGCGTTTTCCTGAACATTGAGGAATTTTTTGTATTAACTAATACTTCAAAGTGGCAATTAGAGAGAAACTATTTGATAAAAGAAAATGTTTTTCCCATACTATTGCATTTTTTTTAAATTTGGTCAATACAGTAGTACGTAACAGAGTATTGGAGGTCAACTGTCGATGTCAAATGATGTTGCTATTATATCTCGCCCTTTTTGAAAGGCGGTTGTGATCTGTGTTTGTAACATTCTTAAGTTGCTAGCCGAGCTTCAAGGTGGACGGAATCCCGATTAAGCTGAATATAAAATTTTGTGTCTTCCTAGAAACCACATAAGTCTTTTGTTTAGTAGTTTTTCTAGCAGGTTACATAAGGTGCATGTTAGTGAAATAGGATTAAATTATATTTCTCCCCGAATATCTGAAAATAACAAACACTTATTGCAAATGTGTTATCTATATTGGTTTGTCAAAAACCTTGAGCTCTTAGCAAGAATAATTGCTTTTTATCAATAGGTTGGTAAAAAAAACTGGACAATTGTTTATAAATATTGAAATACTTGCTTGTTGCCGAAGCAATGAAGAAAATATTACCAATCTGTACATACATGTTTGTTTATCACTATTTGTAATTAAATACTTAATATGACTGTTATTTACGGCAATAAATTGGGAAAAATTGCACTAATTTACAGAGTGATATGTACAAGTTCACTCAAAATCGCCCTAAAAAAAATATTGATTTATTGATATTAACTGAAATGTGAGTATTTGGTAATATCTAATGTATGCAGCTTGTCGTTTATATTCATCATCTCCTTTAACGTCTAAAGACGGTTTAACAATTTAAACACGATTTTCCTTCAGTCACCAGAAGACGATGGTTTTTGTATTATTTAATTGTGTGTGAGATGTTGCTACGACAAACCTTTATATACAACGACACCGGATAAAATATATTTTCTGAAATGAAACCCGAGATATTTTAATTGTAAGCTGCTGTGCCAACAACAGTAAAGCAACACAGCGTGATCAAGAACGTTACAGATGGGAAATGCTGCATATTAAGAAAATTAATGAGAAACCAACCTCTTGTTTAACCTAGTCGTCTTATTTATACGACTAATATAATTATTTTTATAATTACGGTATTTAATTATTATATAAAAGGTATTTAAAGCAGATATGAAGGTACTCTTCATTTTAAAAATGTTTTGGGAAAAAGGTAGAAAAAGTAAAGTATTAATCTTTCACAAGGAAACTAAGTTCCTGTAGAGACATATGAGACAAGAGTACTTCATTTTCGACTTCAATTTTAGTTTTAGTGTTAGTGTTAATGTATTTTGTTAAATTTTTTATGTTTTTGGAGTGACGATATATATATATATATATATATATATATATATATATATATATATATATATATATATATATATATATATATATATATATATATATATATATATATATATATATATATATATTGCAGAATTAAAAAACCATCTTGTGCTTTGGCAGAACATGTAATCGATAAAGACCATATTATGGATTTTGATAACATTAAAATTTTATGTAGTGAAAGTAATAAATTTAAAAGGACTTTTTTGGAAATGGTTTGTATTAGCAAAAATGATAAGAGTTTAAACAAAAGATCTGAGATTCAAAATTTAAGTAAAATATATAATTATATTCTTTCTTTATGATTTATATATAAAAATTGTAAAATGTCATATTCAATTCTCCATATATCTATCACATTCTTTCAGACATCTGTCAAGGGTGAATAAATCTTCTTCTTTTTGTTACTAAACAAAAAAGAATGTTTAAACGAAGTTTTACTTTTGGCAATATAATTGTCAAAAATAAAAATTTTATGTTGGCATTTATGACATTGAGGCTATTTGTAATTGGTTGCTATTTGAACTTATTTATAAATTCAATTATTTTTATATTAAAAAAATGTTTTCAAAATTATAGAAATTTTCGGAGAAACATTTGTTAGATCAAAACATTTTTATATAAAATATTTTGAACATGTAAGCAGTGATTTTTTACTTACCAAACTAATTTTTATTTGGTAAGTTAACAAAAATTGTTTTTTCTTTTTAGTTCAACCTTGTAAGTATTTTGTCTTTTTTAGCTCTTGATAATAATTGTAAACACAATTGAAAGCTCGAGATTAAAAAAATAGTTAACCAATAGCCCTATTATTGACTCCAACCCATCCAAAACAGTTATATATTTGTTCCAAACGAGTCACAAGTACTTCTTTTTTCTTATATATATATATATATATATATATATATATATATATATATATATATATATATATATATATATATATATATATGTATATCGAGAAAAGGAGTACGACCGTCAATCCAATATAAACTAAGGTACACTCGAAGAGTGGTGGGTTTTTCGGTCAAAGTGGAGAAATAAAAGACAAAGACGATGGCTACTTCATCTATTTATTGAAGACGTTTCGCTTTCTGCTCAGAAAGCATCATCAGTTCATCTAAAAAGAACAATATGAAACCAAACATCCATAGAGAAGTTATAACCAAAGTGTGTTACCTTACAAAGACATGTAGCAGTCAGTGATGTAAAAAATATGAAAAAGCTTACAAAGCTGGACATTCAGAGTTAACGTTGTATATAACAATTAATTGAAACTAGGTAAAGTTTGCAATTTGACAAAATTAGCACAGCAAAAGAACATGTGATAAAAATACATGTATATATAAAAAAATTTTATAAAAACTTAGTAAAAAACATTAAGGTTTATTTTAAAGTGTAAAGAACTAGAAAGATCATTAGATTGCACTTCCAACAAATTTATTTAAAAATTATATTTTAATTTTAACTTTAGGTAACATTATAAGTTATTAAAGATTAATAGTAATAAAGAAAAAAATGAAGTTACCAGTCTTTAGCTTACTGAGGCTCGTTGGTAAATGAATTTAAAGGTTTGACACCCACGCACAACAACGTGAGTAGAAGTGGCCTTGAAGTCACAATGACATAAACAGCAAGGCAAGCTACCAACCTATATGTATTAAGGCGGTATATTCAAAGAATGTGATAAATTTGGTTGACAACTTGTCGTTAAAAAACCAAGCAGTGAAAGGAAAAGGTGGTTAAGATCACCATTTAACCCTACAGTGATTGATCTGTCAACAAAGAACAAAGCAAGAGAAGTCAATCCAATATATCATATATTGTAATATTATGACGTCACTAGTTAGCCAGCTAACAGGTGAAGATTAATAAAAATTTCCACAGTCCAAAGGTTCAAACATTAAGGACCATGATAAATGATAAATTTGGCTCAAATTACTAATGTCCGTTCTCTTATTAAGAGTATTAGGATGTTTTAATATTGCACACATTTCTAAAAACTGTCTTTTAACGAGATTGCGTTCAGTGCCAAGAATTTTAACTTCATTAAAGTTTACTTCATGCTTAGTGTTAATGGCATGTTGGGCAAGAGCACAAGTATGCTTAGATAAATTGATGTCACTGCGGTGTGTCGTCAGACGCCCTCTCAGTGATCTCCCAGTCTGACCGATGTAACATGAGTCACACTCAGCACAAGGTATATGATATATTACATTCACTTGTTCCAGAAGGGACAGAGGTGTTTTAGTTTTAGAGAACAAATTCCTGACAGTCTTAGCATTCTTAATAGCAATTTTAACAGGTACGTTATTATGTTTGTACAGTTTAACGAGTTTCTCAGTAACTTGAGGAAAATAAGGTAAAGAGGAGTAATGGGTAGTTGGATTCCCAAGTACAGTATTAGGCAGAACAGTGTTATTAATTGAATTATTTGATATCATTCTAAGTTGGTCACCATTGGGTATATCATTTAAAGAAGAACCATAGCTTTGAGCGAAAAGGTATTTATTAATAAGGGAGGATGGATAGGAATTCTCAATCAGAATATTTTTAAGTAATTGAAAGGATTCCCTTCGATTAATCGGATGTATCAGTCCATTTAGCCTGCAGCTTAAAGCTTTAATCAGGTTTAATTTGTATAATATGTGCAATATTAAAACATCCTAATACTCTTAATAAGAGAACGGACATTAGTAATTTGAGCCAAATTTATCATGCATTAATTTTACAGAATTAGGCTTGATATGTTGTTTACTTAAATTTTGTCCCATTTTGGGGTTTTCTTCATCACATTTTCTTATAATAAATTTAAATAAAAATAAAAATAAAATATAAATAAATTATTCCTTCTTTAATTAAGATTTATCAACTTATTTTTTATTAATATTTGTCAATAACACTTTTACATAATTAAGTAATTGTTCTTTTTGATGAACTTGTTTGATAAAACTTTAAATTGAATCTGATTCATAGAATCCTTTTCATTATGGTCCTTAATGTTTGAACCTTTGGACTGTGGAAATTTTTATTAATCTTCACCTGTTAGCTGGCTAACTAGTGACGTCATAATATTACAATATATGATATATTGGATTGACTTCTCTTGCTTTGTTCTTTGTTGACAGATCAATCACTGTAGGGTTAAATGGTGATCTTAACCACCTTTTCCTTTCACTGCTTGGTTTTTTAACGACAAGTTGTCAACCAAATTTATCACATTCTTTGAATATACCGCCTTAATACATATAGGTTGGTAGCTTGCCTTGCTGTTTATGTCATTGTGACTTCAAGGCCACTTCTACTCACGTTGTTGTGCGTGGGTGTCAAACCTTTAAATTCATTTACCAACGAGCCTCAGTAAGCTAAAGACTGGTAACTTCATTTTTTTCTTTATTACTATTAATCTTTAATAACTTATAATGTTACCTAAAGTTAAAATTAAAATATAATTTTTAAATAAATTTGTTGGAAGTGCAATCTAATGATCTTTCTAGTTCTTTACACTTTAAAATAAACCTTAATGTTTTTTACTAAGTTTTTATAAAATTTTTTTATATATACATGTATTTTTATCACATGTTCTTTTGCTGTGCTAATTTTGTCAAATTGCAAACTTTACCTAGTTTCAATTAATTGTTATATACAACGTTAACTCTGAATGTCCAGCTTTGTAAGCTTTTTCATATTTTTTACATCACTGACTGCTACATGTCTTTGTAAGGTAACACACTTTGGTTATAACTTCTCTATGGATGTTTGGTTTCATATTGTTCTTTTTAGATGAACTGATGATGCTTTCTGAGCAGAAAGCGAAACGTCTTCAATAAATAGATGAAGTAGCCATCGTCTTTGTCTTTTATTTCTCCACTTTGACCGAAAAACCCACCACTCTTCGAGTGTACCTTAGTATATATGTATATATATATATATATATATATATATATATATATATATATATATATTCGCAAGAACGTAAGCTTAAGTCAAAATTTTTGGCGAAATGGAGTTATTAGTGCAGATCCAGTAAAAATCAAAGTATCTATCACGAAAACAAAGACCTATTACGTTAATTATAATAGTCGCTGGGAGTACTTCTCGTCAAGGACAACCGTTCTTATATTTACGACTAGTTTTTGTGAAATTTCTCTCTAAAATAACCATCCTTTTTTAATTAGGTCCATGTTTTTGACAAAGTAAGTACAATTTTATGTATTATTTATATTTTGAGTCTATGTTTACAAAAAATACTAGGTAATATTATAAACCAATTGAATTAGGTCTATATGCAGGCGAAATTATGGTATATGAAATAATTTGTAAATTTCAATGTCTGGTCTAATATTTTTCTACTCGAGAGTGAAACAACTACCAAGAATGAGTGGATGACAGAAGAAATATTAGAGATGATGGAACAACGCAGACAGTGTAGGATTAGGCAGGACCAAGTAGGGTACCAAAATATACACATTCAAATTCGTAAAGAAACTATAGCGGCGAAGGAGATCTGGATGACTTTACTTTGCACCGAGGCTGAAAACCTATATAAACTTGGCGACAGCTTCAATCTTCACAAGAAAATTAAGGAAATTACTGGTGTCTTCCAGAAAAAACAAGTCACTGGTATACATTATGACCAAAATAAACTAATAACGGACCCAAGCGATATAGTTAATACTTGGAAATTGCACACAGCCAATTTGTTCAATGATGACAGAACACAAAAACCACCACAACTGAGAGACCATTTGTATGGCCCAAGTATTTTGAAAGCTCAAATTGTACACGCTATCAAACTATTAAAAAGTAACAAAACCCCAGGACCAGATGATATGTACGCAGAAACAATCAAGTTACTTAATGACGAAAACCTAGACATGATTGTCAAGCTCTTTAACGACATTTACGATACGGGCCAGATTCCAAAAGATTGGCTTCGCTCTACAGTTATCGCCCTACCAAAAACACCACGTGCGAACTTATTCAAGGACCACCGACTAATAAGCCTAATGAGTCACTTTTTAAAACTTTTCCTGAGAATACTGCACACCAGATTGTTTAAGAAATGTGAAGAGGCCAGTGGATGGAGTCAGTTTGGTTTCAAAAATGGACTTCGCACGAGAGAAGCGATCTTTAGTATGCAAACATTAATACAGAATTGTTTAGATCATCTAGATAGGATATTTTTGTCTGTTTCATCGATTATGGAAAAGCATTTGATAATGTAAAACACAAATTGATGATAAAATACCTACAAGAGTTGCTATTGGATGACAAGGATATAAGAATTATCGCTAATCTGTATTGAAACCAGACAGCAACAGTATGTCTTCAAAATTTCAACGAAACAGAAGATTTCTCCATTAAAAAAGGAGTAAGGCAAGGTTGTATACTGTGTCCAATGCTGTTCACTTTGTACGTAGAAAAAGCCTTCGCAGAAGCAGTGGCAGACTCTAATAGGGGTATTAAAGTTTACGGCATATTTATTAATAACATCAGGTATGCCGATGATACAGCCATAGTGACAGATAATATCGAAGATCTCCAATGCCTTTTAAATGATCTAACTCTTGCAAGTGAAGCTTGGGGAGTGAAAATAAATATCAAGATGACAAAGTCAATGATTATAAGTAGAAATGATTACCCCAACGCAAAGATATATGTCTCTGGAGAAGAAATCAAACAGGTCAGGTAATTTAAATACTTTGGTTGTTTGTGAACGAGGGTTGGGACCCCGAGAATGAAATAAAGAGCAGAGTTGAACAAGCCAGAAATGCTTTTTTGAGCCTTCGTAAGTTCTTGACTGATCGCAAATTGGACTTCAACCTCCGATACAGGATGCTTAAGTGTTACGTGTGGCCTGTTCTCTTGTACGGAATGGAAGCATGGACGTTAAAGGCCAGTTCCATTAACAAACTTGAAGTGTTTGAAATGTGGTGCCTGCGTCGAATGCTTAGAATATCATGGGCGGACAGGGTCAGAAATGAGGAAGTACTCAGAAGAGCGGGCTTACAGGATAGGGAACTTTTTAGTTAGGTAAAAAGTAAGAAGACTGCATACTTGGGACACATATTACGAGGAGAAAGATATACTATTCAGCAACTGATACTCGAAGGAAAGATAGAGGGTAGGAGAGGTCTGGGACGTAAAAAAATGTCATGGCTGCGCAATATTCGACAATGGACAGAAATCCACAGCTATGAAATGCTTTGAAATGCTGCTAAAAACAGAATTATTTAATCCTGACTATTTAACATCTCATCTGACAAGACGATGTACGATGGACGCCTACGCAGAACTGCACGACACCTTAAGAAGAAGAAGAAGAAGAAGGTCTAATATTTTGTTAAATACCTACAGGTTATTTTTGAATTCTTTATTTTTCAGAAGATGGAATTGATCAAGCTGCTAATTTGGAAAATGATTTAAATAATGAAAATGTGATATTAAATCTGCGTTATAAAAAAGCAAATAATCAACAAAGCGATGATCACATTGTGAATGATAATTTTTTTATTATCTTACTGTGTATTTTAAACAGTAGTTATATTATGGGTTTAATTTAGTAGTTCGTGCACTTTCGAGAGGGTTCGCGGGTTAGAGTAAACTTTTAAATCATGATAATAAATCGACCCTTAACTTCAAATACCTTATATTTGCAAATTTTATCAATTGGTATAAGACGATAGCTCTTATAGGCTTTTGTGCAATAGAAATAAACTATTACTATAAATAAAATCCCCATTTTGCGTCAATTTTATGTAACAACTCTTTACATAATTTGCAAATTTATTTTCTTATGAATAAAAACACCTAAGTTTGAGCCTCTTGAAAAATTTCCAATTTATTTTTAGGAAAGAGTCGAAATGTATATTGTAGGTTTTTGTGACCTTGTCATGTTTATTATTATTATTTGATTTATAATAATAATGTTTCTTAATATTTTTTTTTTCTTTCAGATAATATGAAACTTAGTGTACAGATAGAACCAGTGGACCCAATTATTCATAAATCTAATGATAGAAAGTAAATTTCTAATCAACCATCAGCTTCATCCGCATCCTCTTCATCTGCTTCCTCCCCTTCACCGTCATCTAACTCCTTAGATTCTGAGTCAACCGACTCTGAATCACTTAATAATACGAATACAGAATGTACAGAGAAAGCCAATGAATTATTATCAAAGAAAATAAAAGATAAATTATCAAAGAAATGTAAACTATGATATAAATACAGAATCAGGACTTATTAATAACTTTGAGATAGAAGACAACAGAATCAAAAATCCTGCTGAACGAAAGTCACAGCATTATTGATGAATGTTTATACAAAAAAACCTTGTATCACTGCTAAAAGGAAAAGTGGATTATTGCAGTTGATTCAAAAAATGTTATTCCTGGATACTATTAACCATTTTACGAAAGCTTATAATTCTAAGGCCAGGTTAAACAACAATGGGGACAACGGATCTCCCTGTCTTAGTCCAGAATTTACGCAGAAAGCATTTGATATTTCTCTTCCTATTCTAAGAGTTACTGAAACTTATTTGTGTTATCGCAGCTAGTTTCTTGGGTACGCCGAGCTCTATTCCTGCATCTACCATAATAAATTCATAATTGCTATTTACAAGTGCCATTATTACAATACTAAAAACTTTTTTTAATTGTAATAATATAAGCCTGTATGTGGAGGTTTTTTAATTGCCACATGCTTTCCATTTACATCTCCTAGGCAATTAGGAAAATTCATTAAACATTGAATCCATTGGCAATAGCTTTCCATTTAGCTTCTGTTGTTGGCAACTACAATTACAAGTTAAATTGTTAATATAAAAACTTATTACTACTAAA